>NC_064811.1:56246440-56465352 GCF_023721935.1 Panthera uncia
TTTCTTTCTTTCTTTCTTTCTTTCTTTCTTTCTTTCTTTCTTTCTTTCTTATTGAGGGAGAAAGAGAGAGCATGAGTGAGGGAGAGGGTGAGAGAGAGAGAGAGAGAGAGAGAGAGAGGGAGAGAGAGAATCTTAAGTGTCAGCGTGGAGCGCTACTTGGTGGTTGATCCCATGAGCCTGGGATTATGGCCTGAGCCTAAATCAAGAGTTGGACACTCAAATGACTGAACCACCCAGGCGCCCCTAGAAGTATTTCTTAGAAGAGATAATATATGTTCCCAGTAGGTGCTATTTACTGATGGATGTCCTCATTAAGTAGTATTTCCGATCAAGTGCCCTAACTAATGCAAATATTACAGTTTAAACTGCTTGGCCACAAAAAATAGAAAGCAAGCTGAAGACTTCTCAGTAAACCCCATATTAGTAACTAACTTTTGAAGAAACTTGCAAGTGGCGGTCAGTTGACAGAATAATGAAGTACTGTGATAATGGATGATAGCAGTTTAAGCTTTGGAAGAAAAGTCTGCAGGGGGTTGTGCAGCCCAGTTTGCTTATATGTGATTATATCCCAAATAAGATTGTAAGCCAAGCGATTGTTCTCAAAGTCTTTGATCATTGAAAATAGGACAAGATTCAGGATAGAAAAGAAACTCATTTATGAAGTGAACTTGATTTCAGCATGTGAAAGGACACATTTTTTTTGACTCAACTCAGCACATTCTAATTTCAGAGGCAAATTAACCCATTGTTATTCATGGTGAGACATACCATACAAACATTTCAGAAATATATTGATTGTAGTTGATGTTTCTGAAGTGAGACCTTGGACATAGCCATCTATACGACTCAGATGAACCACTCTGTAGGAGAATATTTAATGTCTAAAGAATCCAATTTTTAATGTTCAGGCCTATTTTTTTTTAAGTTTATTTATTTATTTTGAGAGAGAGAGAACACGAGCAGGGTGGGGAGCAGAGAGAGAGAAGGAGAGTGAAAGAATCCCAAGCAGGCTCCTCCCTGTCAGGGCAGAGCCTGACTTGGGGCTCGAACTCACAAACCATGAGATCATGACCTGAGAGGAGATCAAGAGTTGGATGCTTAACCAACTGAGCCACCCCATTGCCTTGGACCTATTTTATATTAGTGGCCAGGAAAAAAATAATTAGGAATTGAGTTTTAGAATTCTTTTTAGGGTATTTATTTAGCTGAGATTACAAATAACTATTTGGTGGCATTTTTGGGTGTGATTTAAAGTAGGATTAGATGAATATAACATTATAAGAACTGGGCATTGGCCAGTTTTCTTTTTCGTTTTCTTTTTTGAGTATACAAGGCAGAAGTTCAGAGTTTATTTAATAACTATAATTTATTTTTATGTAAACCAACAATGGAATCTGTAAAAATATTTGGGTTCTTATTTTGAAAAATTAAGACTCTTTTTAGAAGCATGGTTAAGGACTGATTTACACATTTTATTTTAACATGAATTTTGTTCTACTGTAATAGAGAATCACACTTCCTAAAATCTGTCTTAGGCAAGAGTAGACACTGGGTGAGCATATTTTAGGGTGTAACAGTCTTAATGTGTATGTATTTTGCATGCAGCTCAGAGATAACCAATATTGTTAAATATTTATTGAGTATCTCTTGGGTTGCTGATTGTGTATTTGTTTTGAAGACAGATACTATTGAAGAGACAAAGTAAATGATTGTCAGTATGACTTGTGCTCTATATAAATTTCTCACATTCATCATAGTAAGTCACCCTTGTACTTAGCTTAGTTCTTTTCACTGCATGTTCTTTTTATCTGTGAACCATCATGCATACCTTTCCCTTTCTGTCTTTGGAAATCCCCGTCCTTATTCACATGCTTTTTTCTTCTTTCAGTGAAGTCTCAGCTTTTTTTGTTTTTAATTTTATGTTTGTTATTTTACAGAGAATGAGACAGAGCGTTGAGTGGGGGAGGGGCAGAGAGAGAGGGAGACGCAGAATCTGAAGCAGGCTCCAGGCTCTGAGTTGTTAGCACAGAGCCCGACATGGGACTCGACCTCATGGACCTTGAGATAATGATCTGAGCTGAGCTGAAGTCGGATGCTTAATTGACTGAGCCACCCAGGTGCCCCAACAACTACCAGGTCTCAGCTTTTTAATCATCTTAAATGCTTCGTGCTTACTCCCATCTTTGGAGTTGGTTATGTGCCTTTACCAACTTTAGGTCACTGTCACTGAGGTTTATTTTTGTTCCATAGTTGATAATAAATTCATTGAAAAAGGAAGAGTAAACATGTCCATTCATTTTACAGCTCCTTTATGTGGCCAGTGTCTAAATACTCCTAGTTAGTACTTTGACTAAATCTTTGACTAAATAATAGGGGAAACAAAGGGTAAGACTATTGTTAAGGATTATCCCTCCAAAAATGCCAAATTCAGCTTTTTCAATCTTTGCATTTGAAAATTTGTTGTTCTGTTTCTCAAAGGAAAGATGAGATCAAAAGTGACGGAATGAACAGTACATTAGCAGATCATTTAATATAATGGCACTGTCTTGTATTTCCGAGTATTTTTGTAAAGCAGAAGAGCAAAATTCAGTTCCACTATCCATGGATGTGTCTTGTAATCTCTTCAGTCTTCCGGTTGTTATTATTTGTCAGCCAGATGGGAAAGCTGTCAGAGGGTAAAGGGGGATTTGATCAGATGGAATTCGAGCTGAGCACAGAATCTAGGTCTTACAATTCTGATTCTAGAATTGAATCACTCATGATGAAACATGACTCCATCCATGATTACTGTTTATTTAGGGTCATGTTGTCTCAAGAAGTAAATTCCTGTGATATCACTAGACAGGAGAGCATGTACAGAACCCCATCTGATCAATGAATGCTCCCTAAGCTATAAAGATCCATTTCCCCTGAAGTTTTGAGAACCAGCTGCTACAGACACTTTACTGATCACTTGAGGGAATTTTGCCAACATATCAGCAAGGCTTAGAGGGTCTTTAGAATCTTATTGATAAGAATCCTTCCTAAAATTTATTGAGAACACTTCCCCATCATGCCCCCAAACAACAGTACTTCTTAAGTTCATTTTCACATTATTAGACAACTTTAGTATTTATATTTAATATTTGCCTTGACCTTTAGATCCTACTGACTTGGTAACTTGACCATGATTCTTCCTTCTGGTCCCTTTAGGTTTGCTGTTTATATTTGGTGGCTTTGGCATGTGTACTTTGGCTTTCTCTTATGGATTTTGGCTTTTCTTGCCTTGCAGGCCCTGAGTACCTTCTATTGCCTTACTAGAAGTTTCCTGTCTCATTCTTCATAACCAAATCCCAGTGATCCCCGTTTGCTAGCAGCTTTTTCCCACATAAGGAAGGCAGCAGAGGGATTTGGACAGTTTTCAGATGAATGTCTAATCTCTGCTTTAGAAGGATACTAAAGCATTTTATAAGCAGAGTTCTAGGAAAGACAGATTTCAGCTTATATAGTTCTTAAAGAGTGTGATAAATTGACAAATGTTATTTCTAAACCAGATTAAACTAATTTGTGATTGATCTAAAGAAAGAGTTGTCTGGGAAGGCAAAGGAACTCTTAAGTTTTATGATTGATATTTAATTAATTGGAAATTCTACACCCAGTTAAGGAATAGCTATACCTTACACAGTCCACCATAAGCTTTAGAAGTGACAAAGTTCTTTGCCTGTCCTTTCTGAACAGGAAGCTGTTAATAATGAATCTCTTTTGAAGTGGCTCTCATTTACTTCCCTGATGAACTGAGGTTATCTTTAGATGACTCAAAGTGTTATGCACAGGTTTTTTTTTTTAATAAAGGATAAAGAAATGTTGGATGGGAAAATTATAGTAAAACTTCAACTATAAATCGCATTGAAGAGGGTGATTCCCTTACTTTTATTGATATTACTCTGTGAAGTACGGAGATTGTTCATAGCACACCTTCAGAGGAAATCAGAGATCCTAACCAGCCCACATACACACTCTGATCTGTGTTGGTCATCAGCTTTGTGTGGTTTAGCTATGTGGGTAGTTGAAAAGGAAGTTCACTGATCTAACAAATGATGTTCCTTTATTCTAAAATACAGTTCTAGAAACTAATCTGATTCCATTTTATTATTTACTGAAAATGGATTTAACAAATGCCTGTTGATATTTTGGAAAAGTACTTAATGAAATAGCATGAAAACTTAGTTGTTTATGTTCATTAGGCTCTTGTTATTCCTGTGCCATTTTTGAAGTAGTTCAACTCAAGTTTTACAAGTAGGCTTCTAGATTCTGGTGTAGTTTTGAGGTCATTGCTGGCTAATGGACGTATGTGTTGCTGGTTGGCTTTCCTAATGCAGTCTTTCGGGCAGATAAAACAAGGTAAATGAAGAATTATGTTGTCTGAGAACACTAAAACTATAAATGTCAAGTGGATAGTGTTGGGGGACCTGTTAAATAATTTTTTTCTTCACTGAGAATGTAATTAAGAGAGATTGGGGCTCACTGCCACTAATTTTGGATCCTCAACCCAGAGCAGACTTGTATAAGGCAGAAATGCTCATTGGAGAATCTTATTGACATTTCTGTATTATGTTCAGAGTTCTGTCAGAATCCTTAGACCATTGATATATCTATGAGAAATGTGACCATTTTTTCTTTAGAAAGAACCAGGGAGGGCCTATGTAAGGTTTCCTTGATTGCTGCATTCCCCTCTCTCCCCTTTTAAAATGGGATTTTATTTTGAATCACTTTTTCTCAATATTGCTATCCAGGAAAGATGGGTAGAATTTTTTGGCAATGTAGGGGTGAAGTCAGAAATTCTGAAGATTCTTTAAAGCTTGGTGCCTTTATCCTTTTATGCATTTTGAAAGACAGTCTGCAGGAGGGGAGGATGTCTTCTTGGCTTGTGGAGGCCTCTAATGGCAGCATTAGCATGGTGGTTGTGACACTAATTTTGGAACAATAAATTTAGCTACTTTGTATAGAAAGTAGCTGCACTTGAGCAAATCTGTAGAGTTTATTTTGGGAATCTTGAAGATTTCCTAATGTTGATGAAAATTGAGTCTGACTTTAGAAACCTCAGGGTATAAATTGTGCTGATAATTGTTCTGAGTTGAACCTGGAGAAACTGCTGATGTGTTCACTCTTAAGCGGAGTGATTCATCATGTAAACCTTATCGTGGACAGTTCTGGCAGAGCAAAGAGAAGTGGAGGAGTAGGGAGTAAGAAATTAAAGGAAAATGGAGATGAGAGCTGTGACATGCATTAGGAACTTTTAGGAAGAGGTTATTGGGTGGCCATAGTCTTTACCATCTTAATTAATGGGTGAGTTACTATGTACAGAAAGCATCTTACCTTCCCGTGCCACCTGCGTGAAGCCCCTCTCCTCATCCCCATTCTTCTGTGTCCATGGGATTATTTTTAGATAAGTATGGCTGCTAGCTTTCAGAACCATGGCCAGTCCTGTTACATGGTTCAGAATTGGCTGTTGGAATCTGTAGGCTGCAATAAAGGCATTGCTGGCACGTTGTGTTTGTTTTGGACATTTAAGAAAGATAATCGAGATTCTGCAGTTTCAAGTATGGTAGAGAAGTGTTTGGCTCTAATTTGACATGACTGTCCTCAAGTTAGCAATTAAGGATACCTTAATTGGTTTATTTGCCTTATAATAATGACATTAATGTTAATTTTAGAAAATTTGTTAATTACACAGAAGCAAAATGAGTAAAACAAGAATCCTCTATAATCCCATCATCTAGGGATAATAATTGTTGACATTTGGTGTATATTGTTCTGGTGTTTTTTTTTCTGTATGCACTATATAAAACAGTAAGCCTTTGGGTTGAGAGTGCTAGAAACCCAATTATAACCGGGATAGACAGGCAAGAATTTATTAAGAATTTATTGATTGACTGAAAGAAAGTCTGGGTATAGCCAGGTCTTTGGGGAAAATGATTTGATCTGAACAAAAGACTAGAAAAAAAGCTAAACACAAGAGCCAGAAGTTCATTTTTATTCAGATCCATAAGGCATTAGGTAACTTGTAATTTTAATACCTTGGTTGGTAAACGTGGGTAGATGCACGTGGTCATAGGAATTCCTCTTCCTTACTTGAGTACGTCCTTTTCTCTTCTTCTGGAAATTTCCTGATATATGGTGGGTGTCAAAAGATAATTTAGGACTCAAGCAGGGGCAGAACAACATCCTGAACTCTGTACTGACTTACCAAATCCTTATCGTCTTGTCTGTCATGGTATTTCATCTAGACTTCTTGGTCACCTGCCTTTTTTTTTTTTTTAACCACTGTGTTGCTTTGGTGCCTCAGGGATCACATCCTGGGGGACTTTGGGAACTGAATTCCTTGGCAGGGTATTGACATTGCCACACTGGTGCCCTGGCGACAGTGTCTTTAATGTGGTACCTTTCCAGGTGCTTTTGCAGACAGAGGACATCAACGGTGGGGCGGGAGCCAAAAGTAGTATGTGTGAAATATCCCTTGCAGACCCAACAAATACTTGGCAGGTGGATTTATTAGTGGGCATGCATTCTTGTAATATGCAGCTGGGGCAGAGTCAATGAAATTGGTTTCTCTGAGACTGTCTTCCCCCAAAAGGCTCATGAATACCATGCAAACTTGGCTTAAATGAAATAAGGAAAATGATATTGTGGAAAAGATATTGTGGAAAGAAACACCCAGAAACAAGTCAAAAAGTTGAGTTTCACCATTAGTTAGTTTAGTTATTATATTAATCCATGACAGCTGCCATAATAAAATGCCACAGACTGGATGGCTTAAACAATAGGAACTTATTTCTCACACTTCTAGAGGCTGAAAGTACAAGATCAAGGTGCTAGGTGATTTGGTTCCCTGATGAAGTACCTGGCTTGTGGGTGGCAGCCTTATCACTGTGTCCTCACAGGGTAGAAAAAGGAAGCAAGGTCTCTGGTATCTCTTCGTATAAGAGCACTAATCCCATCATGAGGGCTCCACCCTCATAACCTCCTCTAAACCTAGTTACCTCCCAAAGCCCCATTTCCAAATTCTATCATAATGGGGGTTAGGATTTCAGTCCATAAATTTTGGGGGACACAATTCGGTCCATAACAGTTACTTGGTTTAGGTCACTTTTGAGGCTGCCAAAACCCCAAAATGACTGATTTGAATTTTATGTTTTTCTGGTAGAGATTCTTGAAATATTGAAATAATATTAATAATATAATTAATATAATTGGAATAGTTAATAAAAGACTTGGCAGACCAAAAAGTCTGGAATTTCATACATAAAATTTATTTGACTGCTAAGACCATCACTGAGACTAATTCTTTGTAAATGGCTTAGCACTACATTTAACACTACTGACAGGGAGCCTAGTTCTCATTTTTTCCAACCCACTCTGTTGGCAGAAATTATAAAGGAGGAAGACAGGATAAGTTGGGGGATGTATGGGCTACCACCTTTTTGTCCTAAAGAATTTTGGGTATCTTATATTTATGACTTGGGTCGTGATAACATTTTGTAATGTAAACTCTAGGTAAGTTATTTTTCTCAGTATTTTGAAAAAGAAAAGCTAAGGACACAGCTGTTTTCCAAAAATGTCTCAGCAAACTCTAGTTCTTAATCGCCTTTTGCTAGCTGAAATGGAACTTACTCTGCTTCTAAATCACATAGTTTGGTAGCGTTCTGAAATCCAGGCTCCTCGCACCATTGACTTTCTATAGCTGAATAATAATGTCATGGCACATTAAGGATAATTGTGATAATTGACAGTTTTTCATGTGTGGGAGTTTATTAATACATGGATACCTAAGTATTTAAAAAAATTATTCATCTCAATAAATGCTATTTGGCTGTTTCAATTTCTTAGCTAATTTGAAACAGAAAAAGTAACCATCTAATTTACCTGTCTAGAGCCTGCCAGCATGTAAATCAATAGTCATTTTCTGGATTTATTGGGGTGGAGGTATGTGAAGGCATGGAGAAAGTCTAGATGCCTTGTATAGATCACTCCAAGAAAACCTGGATTCTATAAAAACAGGTTCTTCAATGCAATTAATTTGAAGATGCTAATATGTGGATGGCTTATATGAATTAGTTCCACTCTGACCTGTTAAAATGGAATCACAGACATATATATCAGGACACTTTTGGTTGCAAGTGACCAAAAAAAATGGTCTTAGATTACTCTAAGGTAAAAGGGAGTTGTCCTGTAAGATTGAAAAGTACCTGTCTTTAGGCATGGCTGAATCTAGGTGCTTAAATAATGTCACCAGTAACCTGTCTCTGCCTTGGTTCTGAGTTCTTCCATGTTTATTTTATTCTCAGGCAGACTCTTCCCTTAGAGTTGCAAGATGGTCATCCCCACTCAAAGTGTTTATTGCCATTATAGGCACCTTAGCATAAAGTGAAAATTTATTTCCTGGAAATTCCAACAAAAGGCTGCCACTTATTTACTCTGATTGTCCTGGATTAGGTAAAGTGTCCAGTCAAAAATTAATTGCTGTGGCTAAGATTTGTGACATTCTCATTCTCCAGACCTGGGTCACAGGGAGTGATTCATCCTCATTGAACTTCTAAGTATAAAAATGGTTTTTCAAAGGCAAGTGGGATGCTGTTATCAGAAAAAGAGATTAGGGGTACTGAATGGGCAAAAGTAACCGATAGCCACTACAATGCATGTGTGTATTTTAAAGATTTATTTGTATATGTAGCTTTAGTTAGAGATTTCTCAGTTCTTACAGTTAGGGATGTGAAATTGAAGTTTGAGAATTTTATATATACATTTAAGTGTATTTTTAGATTATTACTATGGTCTAATAATTAGATAAATTGTGGAAGTTTTAGCAGCGTGGTGTTGACCTACAAACTTTTAACTCTGAATGGAGAGAAATATAATATGATAATTATGTAAGCCAGTTGGTGATAGCACATTGATAACTCAAAGAAATAAAAATTAATTTCTTTTTATTACTTTGGTTTGAGAGCTAAGACTTTACCAGATGGTGAATTTTGCCAAGGAGAAAATACAAAATCAATAGGTCTTCATTTAACCCGCAGAAGGGAATTTGCATGTAAACTTGTCATGCTCAGTATGAATTGTTCATTATCATCATTATTTCTATTAAAAAATTTTTTTTTGGTAGCCTGTAGGGTGGCCACAGTGGGATGTTTTCCAGACCAAAAACAAAAGGGCACATTCACAAACTGCCTTTTGGTGGATAATGAACCAAATGTTCAGTTAATTTACTTTAGGACTATTTCATATGCCATTATGATTTCTGCCTCTTCTGAAATTCAGTATATTTACTATCTGTACTGTTCATGTAGCACTTTTTTAAAAAAATGAGATCATCTTTTAGAGAATAGTGGCTAAAAAGTGGGCTTGGAAATAACACAGGCGGGGTTGAAGTTATATCACTTACTAGTTGTGTGATCTTGGGGAAGTCCCTTAGTCTCTTAAATACTCAGTTTCACTGCCTGTAATATGAGTAATACAAGATACTGATAACAGCAGATAATTCATATTTTTGTGTAAAATAAAAGAGATAATAACTGAAGGACACTTAACACAGTGCCTGGTACAATTTAACCATTCAAAAATGTTAGTAACTGCATATTACATTCTTTTTTTTTTTTTTAATTTTTTAAATTTTTTAAATTTTTTTAAATGTTTATTTATTTTTGAGACAGAGAGAGACAGACCATGAACGGGGGAGGAGCAGAGAGAGAGAGGGAGACACAGAATCCGAAGCAGGCTCCAGGCTCTGAGCTGTCAGCACAGAGCCCGACGCGGGGCTCGAACTCATGGACCATGAGATCGTGACCTGAGCCGAAGTCAGACGCTTAACCGACTGAGCCACCCAGGGGCCCCTGCATATTACATTCTTAATGATAGCATTTTCCCCATCGTTCCCCAAGGTTAGGGACCTTATCTCAAAAATATTTTGTATACTCTCAACAAATAACGTAGTGTCTCATACACTAAAAATTAATAAATATTAAGTTATCAAATGAGAATGTAAAACTATATTTTAATTATTGCTAAGCCTCAGGGAAGCAGAGGAAAGGAGCAAAGAAAGAAAGTGTTTTTTTTTTTTTGTCAGAAACTGGGGCAGAATATATATTGTTTATTCTTCCATTCATTTTCTTATTCATATATCCATTCTCTCTCTCTCTCTCTCTCTCTCTCTCTCTCTCTCTTTTTGTATAACTTGACTGTGCACAAGGTGGGCACCAAGAATAGCTTAGGTGAGTGAAGAAGCAGGTGGTTGGCTTGGTAGAGGTGCAAAGACCAAGTACAGCAATGGATAACACACAAAGTGGTGGATAGTAAATATCTTAATAGAAGTGCAGATTAAATGTTGTGGTCCCTCAGGGTAGGAAGAGATTACATCTACCAGAGGAAAATAGCTTGGTCGAAGTGTTCATTCTTTTATTTGCAGCTTACTCAGTAGGAAACGGTGACTGTATTTTGGTCCCTGTGCAAGCTACTGCAAAGATGGATTAAGGGGAGGGTGGAAGAAGGACAGCTTCTAAAACTGAGGTATTTTCCATGTCAGAGCTCTTAATGGAGGCTTCCTTTTGCAGATGGTTATGTCTTCATGTATTTGAAAATGTCCAGGGTTTATTCATCCATATCTAACTCATTAATATTTCAAGTGATGATTAAGTACGTGGAACTGTGTTGGTCTTTAAGGAAAGTACATAGACAAAACTCTGTCTTCCAGGAGCTTGGTGATTAGTTTTGAGAGAGGTCACATCAACAAAAGTTTGGTAATAATGGCCAGGATATATATTTGTTGGTGCCCAAATGATAATTCAGGCAAAGTGTTGTTATGGTTTGAATAAAGGAGAGATTCATGTTTCTGTGAATGGTTAATATAAGTTATTAGAAAAGATAGAATTTTCAGCTGGGCCTTGGAAATTGAGTCAGAGTTAGATAGAGAGGAGAGAAAAGACTATAAATAGACAGGAAAAATGAAAAAAAAGATCTGAAGATGAGCAGGTATATTCTTTCCTCCCTTCCTTCCTTCCTTCCTTCCTTCCTTCCTTCCTCCCTTCCTTCCTTCCATTGTTTCTTTACTGATCAACAGCTGGGCTGCTTCCAAGCTAAAAAAAAAAATGGTGCCACAAATACTCTTGGGTCCATCTCTTTGTTCAAGATTAATTTCTAGAAGCAGAAGTTCTGGCTCCAAACCCAGAATATTTTGATTTTTAATTGATATTGCTAACTTACACTCTAAAAAGTTTATATAAGTTTACAAGGAAGAAAAGGCTATTTCTTTGGGTATCTAACAATTAAAGTCTTTGCTAACATGATGGATAAAACATGTTTTAATTTTAATTTGATAATTTTGTGAAGTTTAGTTTCTAATTACTAATTTTGGTTGCTAGCATTATCCATTTTCACTTCATTATGCCTTCGAATTTTTAATTTTAGCCATATGTCTGTTATTATTCTTTTTTTGTGAAGAGAAGCCTGTTCTGTATTGCAGTGTCTCATGGAATCTCACCCAAGATCAGAAACAGAGTTTTTAGATATCTCAGACCTTATCTTTTAACCTTCAAAGGATGGTCTCCTACCTGCTTCTTCACTATCCATATGGATTATACTGGAGTTCTCAACTCACTGATTTCCTATTTGAGCGAACAGAACTTTTTTTCAGAAGTGTGATATACATAGAGTAATTCATGTCCCTACTTTGATCTAATTTTCTGTTAATATCTGAGTTCTAGCTCTTCTATGTATAATTTATTTCAGACTTTTTCACAGATCTGTCTTGCTCCTATCTTTAAAGGTCGTGGTTTCAACCCATGCTATCTGGGGATTCTCCCACTTTGGTGTCTTGGTAGATGTGCTACCCCTAGGCAGGTGCTCATCCTTGATGAGTATTCAGACAGTGATAACGAGAAAAGTTCCACAAATGGTATTTGGCATAATCTAGTTAAGATTAATCTTAATTATAGTCTAGTTAAGATTAAGATTAATAAATAAAACACATTGCTTAGAAATAATTATCCAGTTAAAGATGATGTTGTGTATATATATAATGGAGTGTTACTCGGCAATCAAAAAGAATGAAATCTTGCCATTTGTAATTACATGGATGGAAAGAGAGGGTATTATGCTAAGCGAAATTAGTCAGAGAAAGGCAAATATCATATGACTTCACTCATATGAGGACTTTAAGATACAAAACAGATGAACATAGGGGAAGGGAAGCAAAAGTAATGTAAAGACAGGGAGGGGGACAAAACATGAGACTCTAAAATATGGAGAACAAACAGAGGGTTGCTGGAGGGGTTGTGGGAGGGGGGATGGGCTAAATGGGTAAGGGGCACTAAGGAATCTACTCCTGAAATCATTGTTGCACTGTATGCTAACTGACTTGGATGTAAATTAAAAAATAAACAAATTAAAAAAAGATTAAGGGGAAAAAAAGAAATAATTACCCATTGTTCTAAAGTCAACCAAAGTCTTTTTTTCCTAATATTAAAATATATAATTAGAGGGGAGAGGGAGCAACTTGAAGTAAATCAGAAAACACATTCACATTAATTGTTATCTTTATACACTTCAAATTTATACATAACACTTTTTTCCTCCTGGACACCAGAAAGAACACCTGGGTATTCTGGGAGAAGTTTACATTTCTCCAAATCAATTTATGGAAAAAATGTGTTGCTTTCAAATTCCTGCATGATTCTTGTTACAGCTAGTCTAGGATGGCCTGGCTTGTTCATAGTTTCCTTATAAGCAGAACTGCCTCCCACTGTCCAAACCACGTCCACTTCTTTGTTAATTCTGATTGCTTAATACGTTTTAAGTCATCATCCAGACTTTTGGCTAGAAAATGAGCTCCTTGTGAAGGTTCCTTGAGTTCTCTACTTAGAACTGGATTAATTCTGTCCTTTAAAGGTCAGCTCTTCTAGGGAAGAGAGAGTCATGTCTTCCTACCCATAATCACAAAATTCTGTTTACCTTCTGCTGAGGTTGTGGTCCTTCTCCGGAAATTCTTAAATTCATTCCTGAACGGGGCCAGGGTAGGTTTCTGTTCTTGCCGTTGCCCATCTTCTGGGACACAGGTTAGCAGATGAACTGTGACAGCAGCAATAAACACCTCTGAGCTTGCTTGTGACACTGGGACTCCTGGCTGAGCTTGGTGCAAAACTGAGCAGGTATGTTCTTCTGTCACCAGACACTTCTGGGGTGTTGTAGGAGACTGGTTGGACACACAGATTGGACCCAAAGTGACATGAAAGCCAAACTGAGAGTTGACTGTTTAGCCAGGCATGGTGAAGTGTCCTCTCATACATCATCTTTGATTGATAGACAGTGACTGCTCTGAGGCCAAGTTCAGGCTCAGCAATCATTCGGTTGTGACGATGTGTACGTGATGTGTGCTGTGGGTGCTGGGGGTGGGAGTGGGTATTTTTGTTTTTTTTTGAAAAAAAAAAATCCAAAACACATTCTAACCAGAGGGCAGAATAAAAAAAGAAGAAAAAAAAAATCAAGGCAGATTAGAGGCATTAACTTGGCTTTGATCTACGGGCCTTCTGTTCTGACAAAGGTGATTGGATTAATTTGACAGTTTTTCTTTCTCTCCCTTATTTCCTGTCTCCCTGTCACTCTCTTTCATTTTTCTCCAGGTTCTCTTTTGTGATGAAACTAGGTTAGTTATTACTTAGAATCATAATCTATTCATCTGTAATGCAGGTTGGTTTTCTGATGTTTTCTCCCCTCCCGTATTAAAGTGAGACTAAAAAGGTTTATTTTCCCCTGTTCTTTTATTGGCTGTTTCCCAGAAAGGTACACCTTTATGTTCTCATTACCAAAGCTACTAAATTCACTGAAGTAACACGTGCAGAACTTTTGGCCTTTTTCTTTCCTACCTTATATATTTTCAACATATAGGGGCTCTTAGGGCCAATATCTGTGAGTACTTTCTTTCTTAGAAGCTAGTCAGGTTTTGCTGGTAAGGGCTGGCAATTTTTAAACTAATTTAAACCTTGTATTTTAGCCTCTATAATGATCATCACCATCCTGTTTTTCAGGTGGGGAACTTGAGACACAGAAAGGGTAATTAACTTGTCTCAGGTCATACAGCATAAAAGTAGCAGAGTTTGGATCCAAACCTAGGTAGTTTGGTTCCAGAGTCTATATGCTTAATCTCAATGCTATGTCTTCTATTTAGCTCATTTCCCTATTTGATTAAAAGTTACGGGGAGGGGCGCCTGGGTGGCTCAGTCGGTTGAGCGTCCGACTTCAGCTCAGGTCACGATCTCACGGTCTGTGAGTCCGTGAGTTCGAGCCCCGCGTCGGGCTCTGGGCTGATGGCTCAGAGCCTGGAGCCTGCTTCCGATTCTGTGTCTCCCTCTCTCTCTGCCCCTCCCCTGTTCATGCTCTATCTCTCTCTGTCTCAAAAATAAATAAACGTTAAAAAAAAAAAGAAGTTACGGGGAAAAAATGAATTCCTGACATCCTTCATTAGGGAGACTCTCATTCTGCATATCTTTATGTTAAGAATGATGTTAGAAATGGGGAAGGGTATTTGCTGGCTACAGAGCATGCCCTTCCCACAGGTCTGTATTCGCAGTACAATTGCTGTGGCCTCTTCTAATTTCTGGGGAACCTTAGGGGAGCAACTGAGGAAAGAAACTTACTGGAGTATCAAGCGAGTTTGTGACACAAGATTTTGGAATTTTATCCCAAAGGGGATTGTTATACTGGTCGTTCAGAAGCTGTGCTTAGTACATAAGACAAGTTACACATGAGACCCAGAGAGTGCGAACTGGTAGTAATGTCACAGCCTTCTTCCATTCCAGTGTGTGGAAGCCACAGCTAAGTCTGTCTGATAAGCAGTGAGTTGTGCTTTCCTCATTTGAGGATCCTGGATCTCAGAGTACTGCTCCTTGGATCAGAGCTGAGCAGAGATATGTGCTGTGGCTCTGCAGGTAGAGTCTCTTTTCTAATGAGGAGAAAGATTTATTCTTCTCTGTTAGAGGTGGGGACTAACATCACGTTTTTAGAAATGAACAAAAAAATTGATCCTCTAAATGTACATTTTTCCTTTCCAAAAGCTAGTTCTACCTCAGCAATCTTTGCTATTGAACGTTGATGAAAAGTCCATCAAATCTCTGATTGTCTGTTTCAGAACCACTATTGTATAACCACATTTTTAGTAGTCTGAAGTCTTAGACAGATTCCAAATTGTACTCATCATTTCTTACCCACCCCCATCATTTCTTTCATGACTTCCATGATTCTCTAGAATGATTACACTTTCCATTTCTTGGTTGGAAAGGCATTGCAAGTCTTTTTGCGTAAAAGTTCTGGAACTTTTATTTTTTGTTTCTCACAGAGATGTTAAGAAATTTCACAGTCATTTTTTCTCTAATTACTGAAATTAAATATATTGTATCTTATATTAATATATATTCAATTATCTTATTTGAATGTTCCGCAAACACAGAACAGTCTGCAGATATATTTTTTTGGTTTATGTACTAATTTATTCGTTCATTTAAGCAATTAATTATTCACTGAACAATTAATTAGTTAATGTTTGCATCCCTTTCTAGAGATGTAAACTTGATAAGAACAAGGATCTTGTCAAGTTTTTTCCTTTATCTTCAGAGCCTGAAACTAAGCCTATTTAGAGCAAAGACAGTACTCCATAAATACTGCTGAATGAATGCATGAATGAATTGTGCACACTGCAGAACAGATAGAAAAGTGAAAGGAAGAAAATAGAAGCCCTAGAAATAAACTGTATAACATTTAAAAGTTGTATATATAGGCCGTCCTTGCTTTGCGTGGTAGTGCGAGGCCATAAATATGACCATTCAAGCTGAAGTTAATGCAAAACAATCCTAATAATCAATGAGAAAAGCTACTATTTTTCTTTGACCTTTAAAAAATTTTGCCGTGTCATTGAAATCTTTCTTGCTGTTTGTTATAAAGATACAGGAAAATGAAAAAAATAGTAAAACTAATATTTAGCACACTCTAAATCATCAGAAGCATTGAGATTAAAGTGTTTTGTTTCTTCTTAAAATCTTCTCAGAAGTAGTTTGAATAGGCTTGCCTTCGTCCCATTGTACAACGTATGATATGAAGCAAGCATCTTTTCTGTTCCCAACCTAATTGCATACTCCTCTCTAAGTTTGGATCCACTTTCAACATTTTCTCCTTTTTGCTTTCCATGTCAAGAAATGTCTCTGAGAGTTCCTTTAATGTGAGTTTTTTTTTTTTAATGTGTGTGGGTTTTTTGTTTGTTTTCTGTTTTGCTAGCATCACTTCCTCTGGGACATCTTTATTGTTTTGGTTCAGCCACTTTTGTTATTTACATTGTGAAGTTTGTGTGCTGCGCTGTGCGCCTTTTGACTGTGTGTCTAGATTCTCTCACATGGCGATTGGCGGCATTGTCAACCTCCCCATGAGCAGCGTTCTGTCTTCTGTAACCCCTTTTACATTTGACACAGATTTCATTTCTACCATATCACTTTTTGTCTGTACTCGACTTTCATCTCTTTTGGCTACTTCCCTCTTTTGGTTATTTATATTATATGAATTTATCATTGAAAGATAGGAAGGCAACACAGATACACACTTTGCTGCCTGTATATGAACTGGGTACCAGATGGCCAGTGACCAATCACTGACAGACTTTGCAAAAAGCATTATGATTGGTCACTGATCATGATGTATATATGTTATTTACATAGTAACTTATGGACTGAAGAGCTTGCAGTGAAATTCGTCCTTTGTGCAATTACTCACAGTTAATACACTATGATAACTGAAATTTGAACTGTATTATTGGGGGACTGGTGTTCTTTAACTAAATGGTGGTGCCTGGAATTCACACACACTGGAACCATGCAGAGTGAGGGCTCTCTCAACTCCAGACTTTATTTTGTGGATATATGTGTATTTTTTTCTTTACTAAAGTGGAATCACTTTATTTGCATGATTTTGCAATTTTATTTTTCATTTAATCTTGTATATATGTCAAAAAATAATCTTGACTTCATGTTTTATAACTACATGGTAATTTATTGGATAGTTGTAATACAGTTTATTTAACCAATCCTTTTTGGACATTTAGGCTTTTATTTTTCACAGTTATCAACAATGTTGCAGTGGATACCTCAGTCTTTGAGATAACAACTATTACTCGGAATGAATGTCTTTTTAGTGGTAGCATTACTGGCTCACATGATATATATACTTTTAAAACATTTTCATATCCTTTTAAATTTCCCTTCAGAGAGATATTCCCATTTAGGCTTCTACCAGTGACATAAACTGAGAGGTGCTGGTGTACATGTTCTAAATCTCTGGCAACATTGGGATGATCATTTTTGAAAATATTTGCCATTTTCATAGGTAAAACATGTATTTTATTTCATTCTATTCTATTCTATTCTATTCTATTCTATTCTATTTTGAGAGAGAGAGCATGCAGGGGAGGGGCAGAGAGAGAGAGGGAGAGAGAGAGAATCCCAAGCAGGCTCTGTACTGACAGCGTGGAGCCCGATGTGGGGCTTGATCACGACCGTGAAATCATGACCTGAACCAAAATCAAGAATTGGATGCTTAACTGACTGAGCCACCCAGACACCTCATTATTTTAATAATTAGTTTTGATGACTAGTTAGGTTGAATATTTTTCATGAGTTTATTTGTAGTATTTTTTGATCTGTGGCATTGCATCCTGTCCTATTATAGTAGTTTTCAGATGGTAAGAATTTTCTTTTTTTATTGAGTACATATATTTCTGCAATCGTGTGTGTGTGTGTGTGTGTGTGTGTGTGTGTGTGTGTGTGTATGTATACACACATATGTATCTGTGTACCTGGACTACATTCACATGGATATACCATTCTTGGCTTTACCCAGGGATTTTAAAGAGTATCTCTGTGCCTTAGTTTTGTAATATGGCCATCAGTTTTCAGATGTTTTCCTTAAAAAAAAAGAAAAGGGAAAATTAACCACAACCTGAGGGAAGTTCTAGTTAATTTTTTGTTACAAGATTTTCAGGAGATAGGGTCAAAAGGAGCTAGTAGGGCATTCAATTATGTGCTTGAGTGTGTCAGAAAAGTTTTTTTCCTCAGGTGTACAATAGTTTACTTGGGCTTGTTTTTCAAGTGTATTGAAGTGTGACTAAACATTTTTGGGTACTGCCATTATGTAAAGAAGAGGCCCCATCTTGTTAAATATTCCCTCATCAACTTTGCACTTAGCAAGTTATGGGCAGCGAGGATCCTGTGAGGGCATGAGCTTTAGGCATTGGACAGAGGGCGGGTGGGTGGGAGGCAAGGGCCTGGGGTAACTCAGGATTGGAGTGCTCTGTTGCCCCCTCCCATTGCTGTAGAAGAAGTGATTGGCTCAGGCTGGTTTCTGTCTACTAATTTTGGATGGGTCATAAGTGGGGAAGGAGGGAAGGTCATGTGGTTGGACCTCAGCTCATCTGAGGGCTAAAGGTTCTTTGTGACACTCCACACAGAACCGGAGCCCTGTCCTGGAGAGCGGTGGCGAGCTGAGATACAGCTTAGGACTGAAGGAACAGAGAAGGGCTTTGAGTTCTTTCTGTCTTTAGGCTGGGGATAAGGGAGGCCCAGCAAGGAGGATGTCCACGGAAAACATGGCTGGGAAGTCCAATAGCCTTGGGGACAGAGGAAGAGCTCGAAGCTACACTTTCCTCAGGGTTGTCCAGCCAATGTTTAACCGCAGTATTTTCACTTCCGCAGTCTCTCCTGCTGCAGAACGTATCCGATTCATCTTGGGTGAGGAGGATGACAGCCCCGCACCCCCTCAACTCTTCACCGAACTGGATGAGCTGCTGGCCGTGGATGGGCAGGAGATGGAGTGGAAGGAGACAGCGAGGTGAGGCATGGCTGGCTGTGCACTGCTGACCTGGGGAATCAAATGCAGGGCAAGATTATTGTCCGTGAGCATCTTTCTCTCTCCTTCACACTTTGAATAACTGATGAGCATCATGTTGGCTGGGTTAAGGAATGAAAGGATTCTTTTAATTCCCTTTTGTATTGATGTGGATGCAGGACACCCTTTATTTCACTGCTGGAACATTGTTTCATTGATTCGTGTTGTTACAGTTTTAACCTTTATAAGGAATTAGAAGTAAACCTCCATTCGTATGCTGTTTAATAGTAAAATGTCTTAGATAAACTCAAGCACCCTAACATGATAGGCTAGAGATATGTGTCCACAGTCTCCACATGCCAGGGTATCTTGTGAAATCATGTCTGATTTTTTTTGTCCATTCCCAGTTGGGAGGGAGGTTGCAAAGACAATGACTGTTTATCCACAAACTTGCCATTATTCCAAGTGAAAATATATTATCTTTTAAGTATCCAACAAAAGGCCAAGTAGAACGTTCACTTGAATTGGAAGTTTAGAGACCTGAGTTCAATTTCAGATTTCTCACCTGTTAGCTGCCCAGTACGCAGTTTCTCAGAACTTTGA
This sequence comes from Panthera uncia, assembly GCF_023721935.1. Taxonomy (NCBI): domain Eukaryota; kingdom Metazoa; phylum Chordata; class Mammalia; order Carnivora; family Felidae; genus Panthera; species Panthera uncia. Next base: position 56,265,932 of record NC_064811.1, read on the forward strand.
TTTCATCATCAATAAAATGATCTACTACATATAATATATATGAACGCAATGTAAGATAGATAATATATGTAAGTGTAATACTACTTAATATTTGTCTAATTATAGCATGGATATTTATATACATGTCTATATGCGTGTATACATATGGAAATACTTTGTAAATTGTTAAGCACTACCGATACATCTAAGGCTTCATTTGTCTCATGATAATAGAGCTTTACTTTCTTTCTGGATGTAGACTCCGTTATATACTCCACGCTGTAATTCTAGGATATACAGCAATTATATAATATAAAAACTTAGATATAATGCAGTTATTGGTCTCTCACTGTCATAGTCACATGGAGATTCAATATATTTCACTTTCACAAGAAAAATATTGTTAAGACACGCCTTTTATAGTCTGTAATTTAATTCAAATCAGTTAACTTCAGCCCGTGTTTTTTTGAATGCATAGTATATGTCAGGCACTCATGAAGTACTGGGAAAAAAGAAGTGAGCAAAAGAAGCTCACACATAGGTCACTGTATCTTACTGAAGAGTCTCAAGTGTGTTCAGTATAATCAGAAGTGAGGCAAGTCAAATCATTATCATGGCTTTGGGTTTAAAAAAAAGCAAAATAAGTGAAAGTCTTCAACAGATGTAGATGGAAAAGAGATTTATGTCTGCTGTTCTGGTTCTTGTTAGGTCATTCTAGAACCAGAAAGAAATATATTTTTTATCATCTACGATCAGTAAAAGTTGATGAGATATAAAGAACCACTAACCCAATAGTCTTTCCTTTACTGGATGAGGTTCTTTTGGGAGTTAAAGGAAGAACATTTATTTTCTGGGGTCTGCACCCAATATGGGGCTAGAACTCATGACCCCAAGATCTAGAGTCCCATGCTCTTCTGACTGAGCCAGCCAGGCACCTTATTTCTGGGGCATGTCTTAAAAGCTTCATGCATCATATCATTTGTAATCAAGTGTTCATCAAGTTCATTGGATTTTTTTGGTAATTTTTGTTTAGTTACTGAGACTTGTGCTCTGTAGGTTTATGGATTTATTATTATTTCTGTTGTACTTTTTTAAAAAATTTTTTACATTTATTTTTTGAGAGACATAGAGAGACAGAGCACAAGTTGGGTAGAGAGAGGAGACACCGAATCTGAAGCAGGCTCCAGGCTCTGAGCTGTCAGCACAGAGCCCGACACAGGGCTTGAACTCACAAACTGTGAGATCATGACCTGAGCCAAAGTCGGACGCTTAACCGACTGAGCCACCCAGGCACTCCTGTTGTAAAGTACTTTTGAATGTCTTCAGCCGTTTAGGATTTTTAATAGTAGAAAAGCTTTATAAATTAATTCATTTGATAATGGTAGAGAAGCTTTTATTTCTCACCAAGAATTTCTAGGTAGTTTATCCATGTGGAAACAATCTGCTTTAAAAAAAATTCAGTAGAAAAAAAAAAGTAGAGTAGAATCCATGGATAATCTCTTATCTTCCATAATTTAAACTGTGCTCAGAAAAAAAAAAAATCATTACATTTTGCTCCTGGCCCTCCTAGTAGCATTAAGGAAAGGGACCTCATCTTAAATATGTTATTTTCCATTTGCTGGATAACTGTCTTTCTAACATACAGACACTTAAAGCAAGTGTGCTTGTTTGAACTCTTCTGTTAATATTTTCTCCTTATTAGAAAGCTGCCTGTAGCACATTTCTACTTCTCCACCTCTTACGCTCCCTGTTGAAGCTCTTCATTCTTGGTTTTTCAGGACCTCCTTCCATGATACAGTAACTCTCTCTCATTCCTTTCTCTCAGTACCTATAACCTGGGTATTAAAAGTCCTACATAAAGTACACCTTGGGTTCATAAAACATCCTCCAAAAGAAGGCCTTCAAATTGGAACCTTTTACTAGTATCTCCATTTAATTTTTTCTTTTCCTTCTTTCTAGGAGAAAAAAAACCATGGTAAGAATTGTACTGGCGCAGCCTGAGTTAAGTGTTGGGGAGATTTTGGTCTAGTCTTAGCTTTGGTGCTAATGGGCTACTTAGCTTTGGGCCAGTCATGTACTCATGGAGTCTTCCCGAGCTTGAGTGCCCTGTTCTATCAACTGAGGGTGATACTGCGTTGCACCTCTCTAACTTCATGCATATCTCATAGCTCTATAATTACATCCCTGTGTGTATACTGGTATAGTCAGTTGTGACCAGAAGAGCTACTGTTATTCTTATTCTCATCTTGAAATTCCTGTGTGAGTACCTATCATAGAGTAGACTTCAGGTGTAGCTTTCTGCTTTTTCTTTCAGTCAAAGATAGGCTCTATTTTATGTGACCTCTGGTCTCAGAAAGGAGGAGGTAACAGTTCACTGTGTAGGTAATTCAACGTTGAGTGAAACGAACATTGTACTTTCGTTTAAGATTCTTACAGATTCACATAATTTTGAATACTTTACCATCTTTAAGGACTTATTTCCTTGACAACACAGGTGTCATTTTTGGGTGATGTCATCAATCCCTGAGAGACTGTACTGCTGGAGAGAATGTGTGGTGGGAGTACACCATGTGTTGTTGGTGGGAGGGGGGTGCTTTCCAGGAAGAAATAGACTTACACTAGTCTACACTCTATAACTTCTTTACATTTTTTTTAATGTTTATTTTTGAGAGACACACACACAGAGAGCGAATGGAGGAGGGGCAGAGAGAGCGAGGGAGACACAGAATCCGAAGCAGGCTCCAGGCTCTGAGCTGTCAGCACAGAGCCCAACGTGGGGCTCTAACCAACAAGCTGTGAAATCATGACCTGAGCTGAAGTCAGATGCTTAACTGACTGAGCCACCCAGACGCCTCACTATTGGTTAATTAAATGTAGATATGATATTATTGTTTTCATTTTGTCTTCTTCATTACACCAATTCATCTGAAAGCAGGGACCACCATGTCTGTCTTTCACTACTGTATTCCTAGTGCCTCACTGTGCCTGGCACCATAATAGGTGCTCAGTCATATTTTTTTAAGTGTGATTAGTTGAGAACCGATTGCCTTTAGAAACAACTGTGCTAAATATAATACTTTCTTAGAAATATTACTTGACCAAAGTTGGAGTTCTTTGATGTCATCTCTTTCTGACTGATGAACAGCTGAATGACAGACCCAAGGTACCTAGCACACCATTGATAAAACTCAGAAGAGGACCTATGTTTGAAGTTTCAAACTAATTCATCAATATGCTGATGCCATCTGTCTTAAGTTCTCTAGCCCAGATTCTTTCCTTATATGACTGAAAACAAATAATTGGATGGCTAATCCCCTTCTCAAAATATCATGTCTAATATTGAGCTGCTAATCTTCCTGCCTCAGATCTGCTTCTCCTACAGAGTTTTGCACCGCAGTGAACAACTCCATTCTTCTAGTTACGCAAGCCAGAAACATTGGAGTTTTCCTTGCCTTCTTTCTCTACACCCCTTACTTGATCCGTTGGCAACTCCTATTAATTTTACCCTCAAAGATATCGAGATACTCAGAATCTCACCACATCTCACATTCAGCACTGCCACAACCCAGGTCCCAGCCACCATCATTTCTCATCTAGATTACTGCACATGCTTCCTAATTAGTCCATCTCTTTGCACCTGGCCTTATCTCCCTCATGAACAATCCACAATGATATCTTTGACCTCATCTCCTGCTTCTCTCCCCTGTTCACTCACTGTCCAGTCATGTTCCTGTGTCAGGGACATCACACTTGCTGTTCTCTCTGTCTGAAGTGCTCACCTTGCTGCAACCCCAGTTATCTACATGGCTCATTTCCCCTCCTCCTTCAGGTATTTATTCAAATATTATCTTCTCAGTGGCTACCCCATCTAAAGTTGAAACCTTCCCCCAACACTCCATAACCTCCATCCTCTGTTATTTTGTCCTTGGCACTTACCACCATTTAGCATATTGCATATCTTATTATTTTCTCTTCCCAATAAAATTAAAGTTCCACGAGGGCAGGAATTTTTTGTTTTTTTTGTTCACCACTATATTTCTAGTCTACAACTACCTGGGATACTATCCATAGTCAAGAAATATGTTCTAACAGAATGAAGGAATGGAGAAATAGTACCTTGATTCTTAGTAGTCCGCTCCACCCAGATCCTGTTGGGAGGCTGGAAGGTGATTGTACCTCCAGAAAGGATTCAGATTTTTAGTAATCTTTAGTTCTTGGAACATTCTCTGCTTCAGAATGTTTTTGCAGTAATTTCTGACCACCATTTATGATGTCCAGTTTCCAGATGTGATAGGAGATTTTCCTCCATTAAAAGCTCTCAAATGTCTCAGACTAATAAAAGTTTAGTATTTAGAAGGGATTCATTTTATATGTGAAAATGTTCTATGAATATTTTTCTGGCTGACTATTAAAATTGAGATCTTTGCCTTCTGTGGAGACCCCAATTCATAGACTTATTTTATTCCATAGAGAACTAACCCACTAGACTTCTCTAGCTTAATGCAGTTTCTACTGTGAGCCCATACACTCAGAAAACACAATACTATCCTTTGTAATGCTCTATACTTTTTAGTTGGCTAATGATTGGATTTGACCAAAAATATCCTATATGGATTCCCAGCACTACAGCATATTCAGTATTAGTCAGGAAGTTCAGGTTAAGCTCTGTGTCTCAGAAAATAATGAGAATGGTTTCAGTAGTAGGAAAATTATCCCAATTTAACTTCTGGAAGGCACAGTAGCCACAAGGGAAGTCTTTCTTTATATGAAGTTTGAAGCACAGCCAACTCTTCCACCCTCTTTTTTTTTTTTTTTAACATCTTTCCCCTACTTTTCCCTTTCCTAAAAATTAAAACTTTGAATTTTTACTGGTTCTTCTAACATAGAGCACAAATGAAGACTGTGCAAAGGATAGAATGATTAGACCTGAGAAATTGTATATGACCAGTGGAATGCAGAGAATACTCTTTTTTGAAGGGTATTCGTGTATTCCTGAGTGTTAGGTCATTCGAGTACTGACCTTTAGTAATATGGCAGTAATTAGAATGGATTATTTGGTATTAGTGAAGAAGCCTATGCTCATTATTAAGACTTTCAAGGTGGCTAGGCATTAGCTAATAGGTTCATGATACAAACTGGCAAAAGAATAAGCCATGGTCTAGCTTTGGTGTTGGCCCAAAGCCAGGAAGAAGAGCTACTGCTATCTCCTACCACCCCAAGTTCTTTCTTTCTTTTAAATGTTTATTTGTGTGTGTGTGTGTGTGTGTGTGTGTGTGTGTGTGTGTGTGAGAGAGAGAGAGAGAGAGAGAGAGAGAGAGAGAGAAAACAAACATGTTTTCGAGGGGGAGCGGGAGGGGAAGGATCAGAGAGAGAGGGAGACAGAGGATCTAAAGCAAGCTCTGCACTAACAGCAGAGAGCCCGACGTAGGGTTTGAACTCACAAATGTGAGATCATGACCTGAGCCAAAGCTGGATGCTTAACCAACTGAGCCACCCAGGCACCACTCACATTCTTTATTTCTTTGAGACAATGACGTCTCTGCAAAAATGGTTATTGGCTTTCAGTTTTCCTTCAGGGAATATTCATATGGGTAATGTTGGACTTCACTGTTATGAGAATATATGTTAAAGACCAGTCTCCCAGTGTGATTCAGTTTTTGCTGCCAAACCTGGGTAAAAAGGAAAGCCATCACAAGTTTCAACAAGAAAGCCAGCCAACAGAGGAAAAGGGTATTGATGTTTTACTTCCAGTGGGACAGCACAAATGAACACCCATTTGTGTTTCTACTTGGCATACTGACCCAGTCTATCTTTGGAAAACCTGATTATAGGGCATGGCCATCAAGCATAGATATGTGCACTTACCATGCGGGTGTGGAGAGAGACTGCTCTCTTCCCAGTATATACTGACTTCTCTGTCTTTTCTCTACTGGATTACTTTGGAACATTCCATTTCAGAACAAGTTTATTTCTTCTGTAACAAGAAGGCTGAAGGAAAAGGAATCTAATCATCTATGTAATTGTAGTTACATACACTGTTTTGCAGTAACTTTCACAGTTGATCTAGAAATTTAAGAGGTCTCCTTAAAAACATAATTTATCCCAGATACACACTAGCCTTGGCTTCTTTGGTGTAATGAGGCACTTATTAGTTAGCAAGAAATTTATTATTTTAATAGTCTTATATAGTTGGATTATATTCTAGGGCAAAGGTCACATCTATTTTCCACTGTTAAATTGGCATGCATGTAAGTTAGAGGTCTTGTCTTTTCTTAATTACATTTAATCATATGATTGGAAAGTTGCAAAATTCAGTGAGTCCCAGTGGGCCTTCTCTTTTCTTCAATAAACGAGAGAGATACTGTTTGGTTGGCAGTCACTCAAAGTACATTCAACTGAGTGTACTTTCTCCTCCTCCTTCTTCTTCATCTTCTTCATCTTCTTTCTCTTCCAACCTTGGAATAAATAAAATTTACCTAAGAAACTCTTCCTGCAAGGTTACAACAGTTTTGTAATTGCAAGCATTTAAAAATCTAACTTCTGAAATAAATTTTCCTATAACATGTCAAGTACCAAGACAAAAGGAAAAGTAGGAAACTTTATTGCAAATATATTGTTATGCACAGTTACTATGAAGGGTGGATAGTAGCTTATAGTACATTTTATAATAAAAATGTCTGTTTTTTAAAAAAAATGTAATTACATGGTTCTGGGACACCTTAACAAATTCATTGGCATTCGGATAGGCTGAACTTTGGCACCTTTGCCTTAGCCTTTTCTTTAATGGGTTCTGATTTGAATTGAGTAGTTTTCAGTTTTTTTTTTTTTTCAAATTTGTCCTTGATAATGTGAAGAGGATAGACATAGCATGTGTAGTTTCTGGAATGAAACTATATGCGAACAATCTGTTTAAATGGGCAAACTATTACTTTATGTCTGAAGGCATATGTTGGAAATATACTCGATTCCTTGAACAATCAGAACAATAGATTTTGAAGGAATTTACTAGTCATTATCCTAGAGTTTCCCTTATGTCCTTAGCTATGCTATGATATGACATCATCACGGCATTTAATATTTACTGAACTCAAAGTGGAATAGAAGCTAAACTGAACTATGAGATCATACTTATCCCTTAGGAACATAGATTCTAGGGAACCGGCTAGTTTTGAGATTTTACATTTTCATTCATTTGTGATTAAATCTTGACCTAAAGGGCTGGTGTATTCCGGGAGGGTGACTAATGCTATTCCATAAATCCCAGCTGGTTGGGATTTATGATTCTAAATGTACTTTTAAAACTTGTTTAAAGTCATATTTAAGTCTAATCAGGTGACCTACAATACAAACTGTGGAGAGGAGTGAAATAACAGATTGGTCACAAAAGAGTGCATGGGTTTTGATCCTTTTTTTGTTTGTTTGTTTTAAGAAATTTTTATTAAACTTATATCATCCATTTCTCCTATCCTTCACTTCCCACCTCTGACAACTCCCAATCTATTGTCTGTATTTATGAGCTTGGTTATTTATATTTATATTTATTTATATTTATATATTTATGATTCTACATATAAGAGATATCATACCATATGATACCATATGGTAAGATATGCCATATGATATAAGAAATATCGTATGGTATTTGTCTAGCTCTGTCTGACTTACTTCACTTAGCAAAGTGCTATTGAGGTCCATCCATATTGTCTCAAATGGCAAGATTTCATTATTTTTATGGATGAATAATATTCCATTATATATTATATATTATATTTATATCATGTATATATGATATTACCAGTTTCATATGTACAGAATCATATATCACTATTATATATATATTTGTACCTTGTATCATGTATCCTAATTTCTATATCTTGGTTATTGTAAATAATGCTGCAATTAACATAGGGGTGCATATAAAAAAATAAACTTACATAGTTTGGACAGTTGAGAATGATGGCAGAAAAGAGCCACTGTCACATTGTATGTATTTGGCAATACAGATCTATGGCAACTGATAGGAAGAGGGACTCATTCAATAAAAATAAGAGGGAATTGAGGGCTGTCTAAAACACTCCCCTTTACTGAGTCCCCTTTACTGAGTTTCTAGCTGGCTTTTGTTATTTATCTTGGGTTTACATCCCATGACCAAAGATTCTCTCCCTCAGCTACTAAGAATTCTCTTAGGAATAAAAACAAGGAATCAATCCTATAGATAACATCCTTATATGTAATTCTGACACGGTTTTATATACTATGGAGTCTTTTAATATACTAGAGCCTTAGCTTGGGTAATAAATCATTACATCAAATGTAAATATGATTCACTATAATATACACCTGAAATTATTAGGATATTTTATGCCAATTATACTTCAATAAAAATACTCTTCAAAATTATTTTAAGTTTTTATTTTAATTTCAGTTAGTTAACATACAGTGTTATATTAGTTTCAGATGTACAATATAGTGATTCAGCACTTCCATACATCACCCTGTGCTCATCATGACAGGTGCATTCCTTAATCCCCATCACCTGTTTAACCCAACCCTCCATCCCCTTTTCAAAATTATTTTAAAAATGTATGATTTATATAACACGTATCAACAAACATAGTTAAAGATTGTGTGAGCAAGCCTGAAAAGATAATATACCTAAAGTTAACCAATGTAATATACTCTATAAAATGATTACTTTTGAAATAACCCAATTACCTTTTATCTTTTAGGCAAATCCATAGGATTCTATAAGAGTGTGATGTAAAATTGTCATTTTTCTTTCATTCTTTCTATTTCTGTAGTACTAATAGCAACTTAAGGGAAGAACTACTAAGTTAATTACACACACACACAACACATACACATGAATATTAAAGGTTCTTGTATTCTGTCTTGGAATGTTTCACAACTACTTTTATGGAAAGAAACAAGGCCCACTTCTGAAGTTTTAGAACTTTGGTGGTGATGTGGGCTTTTTAACTTGTGAGGAAAATATGTAAAAATCTCCACTGTTTACATTTATGGGGGATACAGAGGAAAGGGAGAGGGTCTTAGAATTGAGGGTGAGGTTGGAGATAAGGTTACCATTGACATGTGGGAGTTCTCTGGCTAGGAGGGACTTCCTGAGAGGAGTAGAGACAGAGAGTCTTTGGATATGGCTAAAATACTTGTGAATCATGTGAGTATTGGGCTTGATTAAAATTCTAAATTTTCTCTGACTCTGTGGTTGATCTCTTGATCTGTTTTCACTCCTGGTTCTACTAATGTGTTTTTTTTCCTCCTCTGGGGGGTGGTGAGCAGTCTATAAATAATACCTTATGTAGAGCTTCCTCTGATCTCTGCCCTTTGTTCTCATCTTTAGTGTGCTAGGTGAGCGTTTAGTTTTTTTCTAGGAAAACATTTTTCAATCATTAAACCTTTGGGTGAAGAATGTAGAAAAACAGTTTTTTTTAACCCCCTCTTTATCTTTTTCAATATCTTTCAGAAGGTTTGAATTGAGAGAAAGAAGCATTTTTCTTTGGGTCATAATGAATACCAAACTGGCGATGCTTTCATGTTCTCCTTTACCAGTGTAGAAAAAGTCTGTATGTGTAATATGTGGAATATACAGACGGTCAAATGTGTTTTGCTTTCATTTCCATTAAACTTTTAAAAAGTTGCTTGTATATTGCTAAGTTATCAAAATATCTAGGAGTCTTAGAAAGACAGTGCGTTGTTTGTTCCATTGCTAAGGTTTATAGGAGATCTATTATTATCAGAATAGATGTGTTCACTGAACTTGTGTATTTTTAAACATGTGGAGCCAGACTTGAAGAGAAAAGCTTCCATTAGAATCTCAATGAGAAGGGAACATGTGTCAGCAGAGAAATACAAAGTAAGACATAGCAACACATGCTGGCCCTCTTTAAGTATTAAAGGGGAATTTTATATTCATCTGACCACTTCATACACCATATTTTTCAAATAATTAAGATAAATACTGGTTCATAATTGATATTTCACCTTATAGAAACTTGCCTTGTGAAGTCACAACAGAATTCTCACAACGGTGGTTATTTTTACATAGTGTAGGCTTTCATGGAGAATTTTGAAATGCACATTTTTCCTATGTTATTTTACAAATCTAGTAAAATAATCATTCTTAAGGATTTCATGGTTATGTATAGACAGGTGGGAAACCAAGGATGCTCTTAGATCCCTTTGGTTTATTTTCGTTCCCTCTAACGCCATGTGAAGGAGCAGTCTAATGACTCTGTTTGGTGTATTCATAAAGGTAATGCAATTAACGATATAATAAGCTTTTAAGACTCCATCAAAGGAGACATTTTGGAAGTGCTGGTGGGGGTGGAGATGGAGGGGTTGATGTAGCTATTTCCAGAGAAGGTTGGAATACTTTTAATTGCTGCTCACTAATCTCATGTTCCTAGGTGGATTAAATTTGAAGAAAAAGTGGAACAGGGTGGGGAAAGATGGAGCAAGCCCCATGTGGCCACATTGTCCCTTCACAGCTTATTTGAGCTGAGGACATGTATGGAGAAAGGATCCATCATGCTTGACAGGGAGGCTTCTTCTCTCCCCCAGTTGGTGGGTAAGTATGTTGTTTAAAGTTTTTATCATCTTTTTAGCTCTACCAACCTGCCCATGGGTGTCCATTAATGCAGATGAATTCTATAACATTTATTTTCTCTCTTTTTTTATACTATAAAACTAGTAAGGTTTGTTGCAGGTTTGGAAAATATAGGCAGATATTGAGAAGAAAATAAAAAATCATCCATCGTGCCTCCATAGCCATCGTTAGCATTTTGGCATGTTTCTATCCAGTTTTTAGTTCTCAGTCTTCTCTTTTATGCTTTTAATTTTTCACATTATTTTTATTGGGATCAAAATGTGTATGTACAGATCTTTATTCACTTCCCTCGCTTATTAGTGGAAGGCTAATATTTAGAATGGAGGCTCCCTGCTCCTATCCTTGGTTATATTGGACTGGAAGTATGGAGACTAGATTTCTAGAACTCTGACCTTAGACATTGCACTGAGCTTCTCTGGGCCTTGGTTTCATCATCCGTAAAATAGGGTTTATGTCCTATGTCAGAAGGAAAATAGTCTAGTTGCTGGGTTGGGACTAATTTTGTAGGTGGAAGTCAAGATCCTTTAACTATATGTAAGAAAGGTTATGGGGGGCAAGCAGCCAGCAGCCGCATGTACTAGCCACATGGGATAGTGACAGGTCCTGTCACATTGGTGCTGAGTATCATTTATACACCCACCAGCAAGTCACTGAACCTCCTGGTGCATTGGTATCTTTTGCAATTAGTGCTGTGTGGTGAATGTTAACTCATCACGTTGAACGCCTTGAGCACACATCACTACATTCCAAACAGTAGTAATTGTTTTCATTTTCTAACAAAAGCCTGGCCTAAACTGCCTTATTACCCTACAGGTCTAGGTGTACTGAAGATCATGTTTTTCTCAAAATGAGATACAGGTGCTCTGTTTGTCATTCCCAGGAAAATTCAATAACTAGATGTTCTCTGGACCTATATGGATGACTACACTTTTCCAAGTGGGCTGCAGGGTGCCTCATTTGGGATTATGGGGAAGACAGCATGGATTGTGGCCCCACAGAAAGTGACCAGTATAAAATTCTTGTATATCAGACTCACCACAAAATTTCTTTGAATATCTATAGCCAAAAGGCTTGTCTATGGCATCTCTGATGTTGTTGTTTTTTAGCAAGATAGTAGGAAAGCTATAGCATTTGTATTGGAAGAAAAGGTTAGTTGTCAAATGAGGCATATATCTTACTGATGTATATATATCTGATTCTTCTTCAGAGAGCTTGTTAGCTCCATTTGCAAAGAAGTCTCACACTTTTCATGAACCTGAGACACTTAAGGTACACGTGGAGAAGGGGGAAGTATAAATATGTCTTCATATGGGGTGGCCAGAATTAATTAGTTCCTGCATTTATTCAGCAGTGGTGCATGAACTTCTACAGTGTGCCAGACACTATTCTAGGCCCTGGAATTACGTTTGCAAATCTCTCACTTTGTACATGAGATAAGTTACAAATCCACATCCACAGAGGTTAGAAAATAATGTAGGAAATAATGCTGTATGTGGAATTTTTCACATATGACCAGGCAAGTGAGGCTGAAAATGGTTATCTGGAGAGATCTTGGATTTTTGTACCCAGGGAACAAGAGCCTGTCTACAAAGACAGAAGCAAACAGAAGGGATGGTTTTCTGGGTGATTTGTTTTGCTGCAAGGGAGATTGTTACTCAAAAAAATATCATGGTTAGCAAAAATCCGTCCAGTTTTTGAGTGAGAACTGCAATTTCTGTGTTTTCAGACTTTAAGAACTAATCTGGAGCAAAGATGTCTGAAATTAGACAAGTTGAAAAAATAAGTCAGAATGCATAAATGCTGGATAAAATGGGAATTAAACTTGTGGCTAAGCAATATATACAGTCTCGGAGGAGAATGTGTGTTATGGTTTAAGGGTCACTAGAAAGTTTCCAGTAAGTAAGAAAGTAAGTCCTACAGTAGAACTTGGGCTTTTCTATAAAACTGTCTTCAGTGTCTTTAGTACTAGAAGGAACCATCCTAAGGAGCTTCTGATCTTTGGCAACTGACTGATCTTTTCCATGCAGTTGGAGACAGAATCCCATATTATATTGGAGCCTTGTTTAGCTACTGGCCAAAGAAAGAGGTTCTGGTATTCACTAAACTTAAGGAAGATTCATTAAGCATTTTATGTTCTCACTTTAGTTTTCCATGACTTTTTATTATCTGTTGTGGACTTTTTCTCTAACCACCATCTCTTTACTTTTAAAAATTGTCATTAAATTGTAAAATTAGGCACCACCATGTCACTTTGAAGTACCATCACTCATTCTGGAGCTGATAATACAGAAAAGCAATCCAGAGGCAAATAACATACATTACCAGCAAAAGAAAGGAGGGAGGGAGGAAGGGAAGGAAGGAAGGGAGAAAGGGAAGGAGGGAGGGAGAAGGGGGGGAAGAAAAGGATCAAATTTGCAGGGGTGGAGGAAGAGTGTGTTTGAAAGAGTGTCCCTGGCTGAAAAAAAAATATTTAAAAATCCTCAAAGAATCAAAACATTACAGAGGGTTAAACAGCATGAAGAAAAAAGCGCCCTAATTTCGCTTTAAATGACAGAAGATGGCACAGTAACTTGAAGAATTATTGCCATTATTTGGTTATTAAAACATCCTTTTCTAGCAGAAGGTGAAGCCGCTGTTTTGTTCTGCGTTGTGCTGATAATTCAGAGTTGTGAATTATGTACAGTTCAGTCTCTAAGATGCATCTCCCCTCCTCCCCTTATCTCCACAAAGGAGAAGTGAAAGAAATAATAGTGGGTGTGATTATATCAAACAAACAATAGCATGATTTTTATCTTTCTTTGCAGTCCACCTGCTCCTTCTTCTCAGTGGCCTGCTTCTGAGAGGCATCCTCCCTCTGCAGGTGCAAAGCTATCACCATGTGACTGTTTAAGCAGGTGTCACTTCTCATACTTACACACAGCATTCAGCCTAGTTCTGATTCTCCTCAGGACCTCTCCTTGTTTTCTTCATGGAGAACCCCTTTGAATGCTAAGAAAAATACTTGCCTTTAAAATAATTAAAGGATAAAACATTACATGGATTATTTTGATAGCTTGATTATTACTATCATCATTATAGTCCTACAATGAAAGAGTGTCATTCACACATGAAGGCAACTGCATGAGGATTTTCCTACCCTCCTAAGTTAAAAAAAATTATAAGCCATTTCAGGTATTGTATTATGATGGGAAATGGATTAGGAAAATGTAGCTCTATCTATTTTTGGAGTTCTCATTTTTATATTTAAAGGCATTGCTGGGCTGTACGTGTTGGCAGATGTGTTAGTCATGTCGTTCCTTGCTTTTAACACCTTTTAGATTTTCAAAATGGCAATGTATTTTTTATCACAAAAGTAATACATGTTCATTGTGAAATAATCCAGAAAAATAGAACACACAAAAATCAAAATACCACCATTCACAGCAGTTTTTGTACATCTCCGTTTATGCCTATGAAATTTATTTTACTAATAGGATCATACTGTAACACTTTAATCTGCCCTTTTTAACTTAAAAACACGAATTTCTTTCCATGTGATTAAATATATATGTGAACATGATTTTGATGTCTGCAAAATATTTAATCATCTATTATTGGGCATTTAAGTTGCCTTCAAATTTTTATTGTAATGAATAAGCGAACATTTTGTTATAGTTGCGTGAAATTGTTTATTTTTTAGTACAGATTTCTAATGGTGAAATATTCAGAGTTTGAATGTATGGAAGGGTTTTGTTTACATATTTGCTGAGTGGCCTTCAAGAAAGGTTGTACTAGTTATTACCATCACCCTCAGGATGTGGAATATTCCCTGTGGCACCCACTTTTCACATTCATATATACATTTGGCCACTTTGGTAGATGAGTAAAATCTCATAATTGGTTATATTTATAAATTACCTTTGTTAGTCTTGAAGTTTAATGTTTCTTGGACCTTGTATTTCATTTGAAAATGTTTATCAGGGTGCCTGGGTGGCTCAGTCAGTTAAGCATCTGACTCTTAGACTTCAGCTCAGGTCATGATCTCGCCATTGGTGGGTTTGAGCCCCACGTTGGGATCTGCGCTGACAGTGCGGAGCCTGCTTGGGATTTTCTCTCTCTCTCTTTCTCTGCCCCATTCTGCTCATTCTCTCATTCTCTCTGTCTGCTCATTCTCTCTGCTCATTCTCTCTGTCTCTCTCTCAAAATAAATAAATAAAACTAAAAAAAATGTTTATCACTTTTGGCCATTTTTTTTTGTTGTTGTTGTTGCACGAACACCACCATTCTCTTGGTTTGCAGAAGCCCGTGCATATATCAGGTTTTTGTTTGTTTGTTTGTTTGTTTGTTGACTGTTGTCTTGGGTCTAGGGCTTTTTTATTTTTATTTTTTTAATTTTTTTAACGTTTTTATTTATTTTTGAGACAGAGAGAGACACAGCATGAATGGGGGAGGGTCAGAGAGAGAGGGAGACACAGAATCTGAAACAGGCTCCAGGCTCTGAGCTGTCAGCACAGAGCCCGACGTGGGGCTCAAACTCACAGACCGCGAGATCATGACCTGAGCCGAAGTCAGACACGTAACCGACTGAGCCACCCAGGCGCTCCTAGGGCTTATTTTTTAAAATGGAGAAAACCACTGTGTGATATGGGGAACGATGTAAAGTGTGAGTCCAGAGAACCTGGTTTCACTTGGGCAGCTGCACCTCTAGTTGGGCTTCTCCTGAGAGCGAGTCACCTCTTTTGCCCCCTCTTTTCCCAAATCTGTGTGACAAGAGGCTGAACTTGGTGTTTCCTGAGTTCTCTTTCAGCTCTGCCATCATCTGTGGTTGGCACGTTCCCTCCCAATTGGTAGTGGTTGTGGGATTTTGAACACTGAAGGCTTAATTTCAGGGTAGCTGTTAAATGTTACTGCCCCCACTTTCCTTGAAAGGTTTTGTAGTTTGTACTTAAAAAGATCCCTGTAATGTGGGCTGTTTTATGGAAACGTAATGAAGGACATAAGCCACACAGATGTCTTAACCTGTTCTAACTGGTGATTTCCAGGCATTAGTAACAGAGGGCTGGCTGTGCATATGTATGGATAGGTTTGAGATTACAAGGGAAGGCAGGCACAGAGGGAGGCCCTGCCAGGAAGGGTAGATAAGAAACACTTTAATCCACAACCCTGGAATTAGAGTAGGAGCTTGATAACATGTGCCACAAATACGCTGGGGCCGTTTGCTTATTTTTATGGTTCTTCTGTCAAATGGACCTTCTGCAGTGAACAAGACTTAAAGGGAAAGTAGAGGAGTAGCACCTAATTACTTTACTATGGAACAGAAGGTTAACTGTATAATTATAGGATCAGTTCTGAGAGTTTCACTGAGAAGGGTTTGTACAGTTAAAAACACTCAGAGCTAAAGGCCACTCTCAAACCAAAACATTCCTATGGGAGAAACTCTTCCTGCCTTGCCCAAGCTCCCCACCAAGTGGCCCAGTGTTATGTGACATTTATGGCATTTGTATAAGACATGTAATGGAAAATTCAGGAGTCAGCCTCTGCTTGGTTTCTAAGTTGATTATATACTGTGTAAGTTGTCAGTTTCTAGCTATAGGTTGTGAGGTCGTTCTGTGAGTGCTTGCTATTAAGATGGTCCTCTGAGTGGTGCAGTTATGCCCAGGCAGAGCCCCTGGAACATCTGTGACTTCTCTTAACAAAGAGATAGCAGTGCTTAGGAGGTGTTACCCTTCCCGTTCCCATCAATTTTTGGTCAGTCTTTTGCAAGAGAAGAGCTTTTCTTCTCTTCTTCACTTTTCTATACTGAGAACTTTGCCCAAGCGGAAAATGTTGAAGTGTGCTAGATGCACTCATATACCTGAAAAGGTAAAAGGTAGGCATGGGATCCATAGTTCTTTCTGGTTCTAGAGAGGGGACAAAAGCAGTACGTGCATACAGTGAGTGAGATAATGTCCTACCACTGCATATCTTGTGATGTTTTGTCCCGTGCACTGTTCTGGACAGAGGAAATGTTGGCCTGTGGTGACCAGGCTGCATTTCTGCCATGCTGCTAACATGCTGACTTGTGAGAAAGAGGATTTCTTCCTTTAGAGTAAATCTTGTCCATTAGCAGAGCTCCCCATGGAGCAGTTTCTATGAAACACAGTTATCTTTTCCAATTAAAGCCATTCTAAAACAAGAACTAATAGAAATTATAACTTTTTTGTAGTAAGGTGAAAATTTCATGGAAAATTCTGGGCAGGTTAAATTTTAAAATGATTAGTGGAATATATTGGAAATCCTTTTGTTGGATCCAAAAGAAGAATAAGCCTCCCTTCTTAGAAAAGACGAAGGCAGTTTTGTAGTTTAGTCTTTCTTTCATTGGATTAATTAGTGTTCGCATAACCTGATATGGGGAAGAGTATTGTCTTCCTTTACTTCGTCCTACTTTAAGGAAAATATATCATTACAGAAGGATTTGGGAAAACAGATCTAAAATTCAATAATGTCACTACATTAAATTTTGCATATTCGCAAGTTTTTTTAAATATCACTTTTATTTCTGGCATACTTGCTATGATAGAGAACATGAATTTTCTAATCTTACTCTTTTTTACCTAATTGAAAAAATGTAAATTACTGACTTAGTGTGTTACTCATAGAAGAATGTGATTAATGTGAATTCACTATTAACTGGGATTGAAAAAAGACAAGACGATTCTTTCTCTCCAAACATATAATTCATAGTGGAATATTTATAACTCTCTCATTAATGCTAGAATCTGTGTGTCCTGTATCTTTACCCTTCATATAAAGTGGGAAGTTGGAAATTTGGAAAGTAGTATATTGATATAAAATTTGAGGATGACATCCATAAAGGTGGAGTAAAAAGTAACTTTGTGGTCTTGTGACTGAGTTTTGCTTTTTGTTTTTGTTTTGCCTTTTTTTTTCTTTTTTGTATCAGAGATGATTGTTGACCATCAGATTGAGACAGGCCTATTGAAACCTGACCTTAAGGATAAGGTGACCTATACTTTGCTCCGGAAGCACCGGCATCAAACCAAGAAATCCAACCTTCGATCCCTGGCTGACATTGGGAAGACAGTCTCCAGTGCAAGTAGGATGTTTACCAACCCTGATAATGGTAATGCAGGGCCAATCATTTGCCTCACTCTTTTACCTCATTCCATCTCTTACCTTTACTTCATCTCGTGTCCTCTGTTGTTTTTACTCTTCACCATATTTCTTCTTTCCTCAAGTTCATATGCCACTGCCATTTCCTAATGACACTTTTATCCAGTTGGGCAGGTTTGCAGTCCTGTTGGAAAGATTTCAGCAGTTACTAAGGCTGAAAATGCCAAGATGCCTTGCTTGCTTCATATATATCTATTCTGATTGACGGAGATGGTTTGGTAATAACGCTATGATGAAACAACTGAATATTTCAGATGAGTCATCAAACTTGTGGATTTTTGAGTATATCAAGGAATATGCTTTAGACTTGGGGGTTTGTCAGAATTAGGATGATAGACTAAGATATGATAAATGCTCTGAATTCTAATATCATACAGTGTTTGCTTGGTATGTAAGATGGCGTCCAGTCTATAAATGATCATTTATCCAAGGCTTAATATTTATTACTTAATGAAGTCAATTATTCAAGGTAGGATATTAACCCCATTATATAGTAATAGGAAAGGCACTGTGTCTTGTTTATACTCTTGCATTTGGCAGACTTTTCTGTAAAATATCTTTTGTATTATTGTCTTTGTTTCAAATACATTTCATGGTTGGGTATAATCTGAGGAGGGAGAAGCTAATTTCAATGAAGTCTGAGAATGAAAGCATGGTGAAAGTGTTGCTAAGCATTGGGCTGGTAAAACCAGCTCTCTGTCATCCCACCCCTGGTCTTTTTTGGTACCAAGAGAAATGAGTAGATAAGGGAGCTTCTAATTCATTGCCCTCATCTGTACTTACAGAATAGTGTAAGATATTTTGCCCTGGAAAAGGTGGACTAAATGAATTGTATAAACTGAATTCTAACTTAGCCACTCCATTTCTGGAAACTGAGTTTTCTGACTTAGTGTTAAAATTAAGGGTTGGCTGGAAGAGAGCTCACTATTAGCAAACTTTCTCTGGTGTATTTTTGAGCCATTCCATTATTGTAGTTTCTTAATGAGTGTCTAGTCATTAAATAGAACCAAATGAAAAGGTCAGTTTTATTGAGTGACTTACGCATTAACTGTTACCATAAATTTTTTAAAAAGCAAAACAAATTATAAATAAGTAATTCAAAATAAAACTCTTTATAAAAAACATTGACAAGAAGAAGAATCTAATCTAAAATATTCCCACTACAGTTTGATGGTTCTATCATTATCTGGAATATTGGTGCTGACTGGAAATATTTTATTTTTTATGTATGTCTTTGTTTTCTTTTTTTTCTTTTTAATTGCATTTTGAAGAGTTTAATGGCTGGAAATGTTATAGGATGACCAGTTGGTTACAACTGATGTCACAAATACTTTGTTTTAAAAACAACCCCTGTATTCTTTTTTTTTTTTTAGTTTAGTTTTTATTTTGAGAGAGAAAGAGAGAGAGAGAGAGCAAGCAAGAGAGAGCGAGCAGGTGGGGGAGGGGCAGAGAGAGGGAGACAGAATCCCAAGCAGGCTCCACACTGTCAGCACAGAGCCTGATGTGGGCCTCAAACTCACAAACCGTGAGATCATGTTATAAGCCGAAGTCAGGAGTCAGACGTTTAACTGACGGAGCCACCCAGGAGCCCCAACGCCTATTTTTAAAATTATGGCAACTAAAGTAAAAGTCTGTCTTTAATCTTATTTCTTATTCTTTTCTTCATATGAAATGAAATTCCATGATTTGGAGATCAATTTTTTTTTTTTATCCCGAAGCTGGTACTTACTGTAGAGAAGCAAGAAAGTGCATTGTTTTCAAATATCGCTGTATTTGCAAAGAGAAGCGGAATGCATATAGCAGAGGGAGCGTGGCTTACACCAGTCTGGGTTGAGCTTCATTTTCATGAAGTGCAATTAGAGTAGAAATTAAGAACAGATGGATCTTGGAGGCCAGTGTTTTCTGCTTCAGGAGAAAATATTTGGATGTGGAATACAGCTAATGAATTGATACCATCCATCATTCAGTTCTTTTATCCTATCAGTAGATCTTTATACTTCAGAGCTAAGTTGAAATTGCCTTTGTCATTCACCTTTCACTTGTGAAATGTTACATGTGCCGGGCAGAAAGCAAATAGGGAGAGCAGTCAGCTCTTCCTTCCCAGCTCTTTAGCTGATCAGTTTACACCCTGAAGCATGGAATAAGATTAGGCCTTTTTAAACATGTTTTTATTGGCCTTTGTGTTACCTAACTCCTTTTAAATATCCAGAGGCAAGATTTGACTTAGATAGATTCTACAGTAATGACTTTCATGTACCTCTAAAATACGTTATTATAAATTATCAGATGGCAAATTTTTGGTTTTCTTTTTTTTCAAGTTTATTTATTTTCAGAGGGAGGGAGGGACGGGGAGAGAGAGATAGAGAGAGAAAGAGAAAGAGCACAAGCAGGGGAGGAGCAGAGAGAGAGAGAGACAGACAGAGACAGAGAATCCCAGGCAGGCCCTGTGCTGGTCAGCTCAGAGCCTGAGGCGGGGCTCGAACTCAGTCACTGTGGGATCATGACCTGAGCTGAAATCAATAGTTGGACCCTTAACTGACTGAGCCACCCAGGTACCCAATAAATTTTCGGTTTTCTAGAGGCACTTATTCTTGCAAGTTTACACAATTACCTTTATATGTTCGGGTTTAATTACTTAACATCTTTAACTATGAAATATCTCAGAATACATTTCTAAAACAAAGAATTATAAAGTTGTTGCTACTATTTTAATAAATGAGAATCTTGTATCTAGTGTTGGACCTAGTTCTAACACTGAAAAACCTAGATAAACTTCAGTCACTTTACTGTTATAGGCTAGAAAATAGACATTGCTTTCTTTAGTTATGATGGCAATAGAGTAGTTAATAGCTGCAATGTATACTTTAGAATTGGGATTTTTTTTTTAATTTTTTTATTTTCCAGTGGTGTGATGGAGCTGCTTCTATCTATTCATAAGAGCCAGTCAGGAATTTTGCAAGCCAGTTGTTAAGCACAGATAGTATTAAATATCAAATTATGTATGTATACAATTAAATAATGATATTAAAAACAAAGGTAATAAATATTCATTCAGATTCACTATTTCCTATTTATTTTATTGCATGCTACTAGAGTTTATACACTTCAGGTTATTACCATCTATTGTGTATATATAAACACACATAAAATGGTGTGCTGTCATTTCTTCCCAACTCTTTGTTCATAGGCTTCGTTTTGGTCACTTGCAATAAGTCATTGTGGTAGTATTTACACCAAAGAATTCAGAAAATTCAAATCAGGGCTTGATTTATGTTTTGTCACTTGTCTATAGACTTTAAAAAGTGATGGAGAAAATGCTAATAATGCTGATTAAATGTGTCTAGTGTCTGTAGCCATTGCCTAGTAAGCTTGAGCTCTTAACAAATGACCATAGACTGGGTGGCTTGAACAACAAGCATTTATTTCTCACAGTTCTGGAGGCTGGGAAGTCCAAGATCAAGGTGCCATAAATTGGGTTTTCGGTGAAGGCCCTCTTCATTGCTTGTAGATGGTTGTCTTTTCATTGTATCTTCACATGGCAGAGAGAGATCCATCATCTTTCTCCTGTCTCTTTTCATAAGGGTACTAATCCCATTCAGGAACGCTCTGCCCTCATAACCTAATTTTCTCCCAAGGGCCCCACCTCCTACTATCACATTGGGTAGGAGGGTTAGGATTTCAACATATGAATATTGTGACGATACAAATATTCAGTTCATAACAGCTTTTAAAATGTGAGGGGCATAAGGAATCAAGTATATGTTCTGCTGGCACTCAAAAACTATTATCCAGTTTAGCACTTTGTCTTCATTGTTTCACTTTTATCCTACCTGTTAACGTATGTGATAATGGATATTCAACAAGGATGTTGCAACTATGTTTGGTCAGAATCAACTGACTATATGCAATTCACAACAGAGTATCCTATATTTTATTATTACTTGTATGTGTGCTGCCTGTCCTTTATATCAGTAAAATTTATTACACACACACGCACACACACACACACACACACACACACACACGCATGCACTTTCCCCTGGAGAGCTGGTTTTTGCAAACATTTAGCATCATACTCACTTAACAGCCTACCACTGTCTCTCTATAGCTAAAGATTAGCTCGTTGTTTAGGGTCCCAATGTAGCTGGGTTCAAGGTGATTTAATGTTTTTTAAAAGAAATGAAAAACATTTGTATTTGTAATAAATCAGGAAAGAATCAGGCTAGCTTCCAAGATGTTAATTGCGAAATTACCACTTGTCTGAGACATCTGTGAATTCTGATGGACACATCTGCCAGGTACTAAATTTTAGGCAAGTGCTATAATTTCCCAATATATTAATTGAAGTATTTTTATGGAGTTAGCATTAGGTTTTCATTTCTTCTGGTGTTAGATTTTCTTTTGCCCCCTCTTGCTTACTATCATTTTACCTTGAACCATATGAAATTGCCATTTTGTGGGTAAAGTTGACTGTCAGCACTTTCGTATAGTTCTACTTAATAATTTGGTTTGGGATACTTAGATAATCTGTATTATTATAGTATATACTATGAAAGAACATTTAAGCCTAGGAACATTCCTTGGCAGTATTTAAAAATCTAATAAGTGTTTGCTTTTTATTAGAAAGTGAAAGTAAAGTTTGTACTTAATTGGTATGTATGCAAATTCTTTAGTAAGATGTTTATGACAAGGTTACCTGATACCTGTTGTAAAGAATCATGGTTTGTTAGGATGGTCTGATTTTTAAAAACTATTAATTTTAAAATATTTTTTATTTAAATATATTTTAAATATTCCATTTAAATGGATCCTTATGTATTGTCTAAGGTTATAAAAGATGAATGAGACCTGATTTAAGGACAAAAACCAACTGGGAACCTTAATTTGAATAGTCAGCTTTCACTAACTACCTTTGTGGAAATTGGGGCAATGCCATCATCAGTTTGTCCCTGTTTTTTTTCCCTTGGCTTCTTCAATTTTTTTTTTTTTTTTTTTTTACCCCTCGACTGTCATAGAAATCTGTTCTTTACCCTCCACTGTCTGGGCGTACACATGCCCTTTACTAAAGTGACTTTGGTTATCCAGTTACACCTAAACTATGAATTTCATTTTTTCCTAATTCAATTTCATGACCCCATTTTTCTTTAGTTTTTTTTTTTTTCAGTAAAAAGTTAGAAAGGTAATTTAGTAGTTTCCATGTTTGTAAAACAGTATAGATAATGAAAATTAAATGAGATAATATATGTAAAATGTTTAAAATGGTGACTGGCAGGCACATGGTAATCAAAAAGATCACTCTACCAAAAGCACAATTAAGGAAGAAAAATCTCATACTGAGTAAGAGTGGTTTCTGGAATGATATTTGCTCTGTAGCTTATTATTTGGGAAGAGACTCATGGAAATAGTGCTGATTTATTTTCTCTGCCCTTTGGTATTGGTAGCTAATACCAAATGGAGTATGAGAGAGGAGGAAGCCCTTTCTCATCATATAGTTCCTTAGGAAGAGTCTTTCTCCCTCATTCATTTTACTCTTTCTAACAGAGAAACCCTAAACCGCACTGAGAATCTAAGACTTAATAAAGCTGCTCCAGCAGGTAGGTGATGAGTTGGAAAAGTGGCTGCTCCAGAGCCAGCTCTAGGGACCCAGGGCTTGCTCCTGATTGAGCCTCTGGGTTTTATCATCAGTTTGCAACCTACCTTTTTTTTCCTGTCAAACGTGAGAACTGTGATCTACTCGCTCCCACTACTTGTTACCATCACTTCTTTTCTCCCTGGATTCCTCTTTTCATTGTTCCTTTCCAGGCTAGATGCTGCTTCCTCACTAGCTCTCACACTGCTTCTTCTGACCTAAGTACATATCACCATTAGCTATTTTCAAAAGTGTTTGCTAGGGCTGTTACCTACAGTAACATAGACCTTGGTTAGCAACACAGAACAAACCATGGAAAGAAGTCAGTTTTTTTGTTGATGGTAACTCTAGGTCCCATTGAAATGTAAACGGGATTAGCTAGACTCTCCTTGCTTTGGATCTGATTTGAGATTAGGCATTTTCAAGCTATTTGGTTTGGATGTCAGATCAAGCTGCCTAGATACTGGCACGATGTAGATCTGGCTGGGACCACCGCCAGGTTTGGCAGCTTTCTCAGTCCCTTTAGAAATTCTTAGCTTTTTTGTCTGAGTTTTGGATTGCAGTTTATCCCAATTGTTTCTGGCTGGGTTGTTCCACTGGGGAGCTCCCCTCTCCCTGTATCCTTGAATTCAGACCTGGTCCCTGACTCAGTGGGTAAGGGCCAGCATTTTCCTAACTTCCCACAGAGATGCTGTTCCTCTGAAGCAGGCCATCTTGTTTTCCCAGTTCTGAGATGGGTCAATCAACAATTTGTTTCTCAGGCTCACATTGCTTTAACATGAGTGTCATCTTCCCAGGTGCTTTTCTGCATACAATCAGCTCTCTCCAAAATCCAACAGCACATATCCATCTGTTTTGTTCAGGACTCTAATTCTGCGTTCATTTGCACAGCACAGATGAATGTCCTGGCCAGAACCCAGTGAATGATCACGCTCTTCTCAGCCTTCGATTAAATGAACGAATCCATGGAAAGTTTCTAGAAAAGTGCCTTAATATTCCGTAATAACAGTAACTTAATAACACTAATTTCTAATTCATCTATCAGACACCATTCTTATTTCCTTTCTCTTCCCTAGGCAGGTGTCTGATCTTCCAGATTTGTAATGCTCAGATCTTTAAATAAACAACACATTTTCTCCCAACTCTTCTCCTCCCAGTATTTGGTAGTCTGTTCTGCTCTTTATGGCAATGAGGGTCAGACTTAAGAGATAGAACACAAATGAGTTTTTTTGGTTTTAGATTTGAAGGCCCACTTTATAATCTTCTTCTTGGAGACATGGTACCATCTTTTCTAAAGGCTTCATTCTAGTCCTGGACTCACACTTAGTGGCAGTGTGATTTTGAGCAATTCACATAATATCCCTGAGCCTCATTTTTTTTTTATATCTGTAAATAAAGGTAGTAATGTTTTATTCTATTTATACAACCAGGAGTAGATGAGATATTTTTGGGAGACATATTTTAAGAAGCATAATGTGAGATATTACTGTAAGGAACAGCTATTCAGAAATATTTAAAGGGGCAAATTTAATGCCTTTCACATTTAAAATCAAGGACAGAGACTCAATTCACCACCATTATTTTGTATTCTGTTATTTTTTGTGCGTCTCAATTTTGTGTTTCTACCACTACATAAATGAAAAATTCTTGGAGTTTTATTTTTAAAACAGTGCTAATTTCATTATCAACTTTAGAGATGCCAAATAATACATAATGAAGTGTCACTTGTGGGCTTTATATTTTCAGTTAGGAAATAAAGATTGATCAATATGTCTGAGCAATGATAATAATATATGTATGAATAATAAATAATATATGTATAGCAGGATGTTACCATGAAATAAACAAATTTTATATTTTATTAATTGCCAGTCTATGTTACACAGCCTGGGTCTCTGATGGAGTAAAGAAATGGAATGATTCTCTTTGTCATATCCTACCCCATATGGGAGAGTGATGTACTTAAAGGGCCCTTAAGCTGTTTGCTGCTGCCACCCCTGGGTAATTATCTTCCCAGAGATCCTTGATAGGGACACCTTTGTGAAGTCTTGTTTTCCCCAGCCCCATCTTGCTATAAGAGCAGTTAGGAGAGTAGGTGGGCCTACTACTCTCTGGGACTACGTTCTGGGACTACGTTCTGGTCTCTACAAAAGACAAAGAGAAAAGGAGAGGAAAGGACAGGAAAATGTGAAAAAGGAGGGAAGGCAAAGAGGAGATGTGAACACAATGGACTCTTTATCTTATCTTCCCAAAAGGAAAAAAGGGGGAATAAAATGAATGTCTTCCAAGAATGATTAAGCACGCCTCATCTACTCAAGGCTAGTTTCAGTACAAATAACAAAGGGCAAAAAGGAGATCTTTTCACGTTTATCAACCTGATTTCTTAAAAATCACCTTTTGCATTTAAAGTTGAATTAAATTAGGCCACAGTTTCTGTCTTTGGTGTTTTCCAACACCCCTGAGGATGCTGAGCAAAGGAAGCATTCCATCAATGACATTAGTAGCAGTAGCAACAACAATAAATCTCCTATTACTTGAGCATTTATTATACACGGGGCATTGTTCTCCATGATGTTTCTAATGTATATATCATTATCTCCATTTGCATATGAAAAGCCTGAGCTCAGAAATAAAATAATTTTCCCAAGCATAAAAAGATGGACAACCTAGTGTGCTTAATAACAATATGCTAATTAAACTACAAAGGATAACGAGCTTCCTCAACAACAGTTTATTTCCCACACCAGGTCTTTTACTTTGTGTAATCATGTGATGTTGAAGGGATCTGGAAGTCAATTTATATCTAGGCAGGGGTACACTCCAAACATGGCAGTTGGATGTCTTTTTTGGCTTTCCAAAAGGAGATTTCTAGGCAACATGTTTCATGTGTTTACAGGTGAAATGTGGCCAATACTCTTGGGTTAAACTTTCTGGGTAAATAGTTGTGGAATGCATAGTACATGCTCAATGACAATTTTTTAAAAAAGTTCTATTCAGGGGCTCCTGGGTGCCTCAGTTGGTTAAGCATCCAGCTCTTGGTTTCAGCTCGGGTCATGGTCTCTCGGTTCATGGGTTCAAGCCCGGAGTTGGGCTCTGTGCTGACAGTGTGGAGCCTGCTTGCAATTCTCTCTCTCTCTCTGTCTCTGTCTCTCTCTCAAAATAAATAAATACTAAAAAGAAAGTTTTTATTCAAATCCCAGTTAACATAAGGTGTACCATTAGTTTCAGGATGCCTACTTGAACAAACAACACTGCGATCCTAAAAGAGTCCTAAAAGTTTAACATGAGTGAAATTTATGTCCTTCTTAATAGGATTGTTCAAAATACATTTTGCTGGAGAGGTTGTTTTGGGTTTATTTGCATGATTCAAGTAGGCACACCCTTCCTTGAACAGATTAGGATTGATGGTTTTGGACAAGCTGATCTCAAGGGTAACATGAATCATTAAAAAACTCCTCACAACACCTTTTTCTGCGGTCTAGATATAGGAAACCACCACTTTGAAATCTTTGGAGCTGTAGATCTTTAGATCTCTCTCATCAAGTCACAATAATACAAACTAATTTCTATCTTGTTTATGCCTGGAGCCAGGCAAAAATGATTTAGAAGAGAATGTGTATGATAATCGCAAAGCTGAGTTGTTTATTTTGCAGCTTAAGTGTAGAAGAGGTACAATGAAAGCATTATCTAGGAAAGGTGTACATAATATGTCATTATCATAGTATAATTATAGAAAGTTCGGCTCCAGCTTTGGGAACAACTTTTCAAAATCGTATCTTTGAAGTAAATTTGTGAAGAGAGAAAAAAAGCAACATGAAAAGGTTACAGAGTTTGTATCTCTTCCTGCACAGAAGTACATAGAGGGTCCAACAAATCAAAATGTTGGAATATGCCAACATAAGTAATGGGTGCTGTGAACCTCCCACTTTTCATGCGAGTAAGCAGCCAGATGGCTCCAATCAGCTTTGCTAAAACACAGGTGCCAAGCCTCTACGGGCAGTTTCATTTTTCATGCCTGTCTTTGGAGCCAGGTTCTTGGCTGGTGTGTGCCAGGCTCCGTTCCGCTGTCCCCTTGATGGTGCTGCTCAGCATCAGTAGAGGCTGTATATGCAGAAAGGAGTTTCCAGCTTTAGCTCCCCACAAATAATACACTAACATCTTGGGAGGGGTCGGGGGGAGAGAAGCTGTTGGGGAAAGTCATGTTATCAGCACCTGAGTTTCAGAGCAGCTGCTGACCTCTTGTATTCACGTTAGGGGCAGGCCATGGTATCAGTGATAAAATTTGGGTAGATTCACACTGCTCAGAAGCTAAAGAATGTGAACGCTTTTTTGAGTTTACTTTACATTCCTGACCTCTGTCAATGCTCACTGACCTGGAATTTCAGTCGATCTTTGCTAAGGCCTAGATAGATGGCTGTAGTGGTCCCATATCTCGCACTTCTTTCAGCTAAATTGGCTGGAATATGGGCCCTTTAAGCAGATCACTTGATTGTCAAAGGAAATAGGTGGTCAAGCCTGGTCAGTCTGATAATATATGTTTCTAATTGCCTCCTTCTTGACAAAAGCAATTTTGGAATAATCTCAACTGATTCATTTTCCTTTCTTCATTTTTCTTAGTGCAATAAAAACTTGCAAAGAAGTTCAGTTATGGGAAACAATTAAAAATTCAGATTGCAAAGAGGAGACATCAGATTTGCCTCAAACAGGTGCTGGCACAGATGGCCTGCTCACAAGTCCTGGCTTTATTTACAGCTTTTAAACACAGACAGATAAATTGACAAAAATGTTTCTAGATTTTATAATGTCCTGGATGCCCAAATTTGGCCATAAACTTGCATTAATTTGTAAATGATTCCATTGAAAACTTGACCTCCCAAGTCACCAGTAGCCTTAAAAAGACCATTTGTCTGCCCTGTAATTTGCACACTTGTGTGAATAGATTATCTGATCTTTGTTTTTGATTGGATATGTTTTATTGCCTTGATTATTTAATGACTCTCTGATATTAAAAGTCTCTCAAGTCAAATTGTATGTAGTCTGATGGTTAGGTATTTCCTGCCTCATTGTTCCTTGAAGGACAGTTATGCTCCCTATTTCTTACTAGCCTTGGAGTGAGGTATTTGATACGAATAGCAAAATAGATGACATGAAGCCCAAATGAAATTATCTTCAGGCAGAAGTTTGTGGTGCTTTCCAGCTGATGAAAAATATCTAGAGAAACCATACTATGCATTTAGCTTGCATCATTAATCTGTCTTTGATTTGGTCTAAGATTTGGCATGAGTGCACCGAGTATTAAAATTATAGTAAAATAAGTATTAAAGGGACCAGAAACTGAGGGGCAACATGTATTTCTGAATTGGTTTATATTAAGGTGTTGATTCATTGACCTCCCAGTCTCATGTTTCTGAAGGACTGAAAAGCAGAGGCAAAGGAAATTGAAAACCAGTTCTGTGTTCATCAAGGAAAATATCTCAAAAGTGAAAATATGGAATGTTGCTTTCTGCATTTCTGTACAAGATCCATAGGAGGGTCTGTAGGGTAGATCATAAGAAAGCTCCTTACTAATATAACTCCCTGCCTCCCACCCCCCCGCCGTGCTTTACAAAACTACGTGTAACTTCCCTCTGTGTGTGCTTACGTGGTGCAAAATTATTACCCGTCTTGATCTTACATCTTCAGATTACTGTTCATGATGTAAATCTTTCTTCTGGACACAATCCCTGTTTTGTGTATTTGGACTGCAGGGTGGATCATTCGCTGGTACTTGGGGAACGATAATGATGGAATGTATTTTTTTAGGCTTTTTCATTGTGTGTGGGGATTTGCTCCATCGAAGGGTCAGGGGAGGGGGTGTGTGTGTCAATGTAACATGTCATTGTTCTTCTTTAACCCGCTTGTGTGATTTGCTTTAGTATTTTTTCTTCTTAATTAATGCTTCCATCCTCATCCTTGCTGTGGCTGCTCATGTGTCCTCCTCCTCCTCCTGTCTTCTGCTTCTGACACTAAAGCCCGCAGCCCGCTTGAGAACTCAGTGCCCTGCCTAGCAACCCGCACCCTGGACGATGACCCCCGAGTGCGGCGCACTCCCAGCGTGGGATGGCTAAGTAAGTCAATGCCTGGGGAAAGGGCAAGGATGGTGGTGATGGTGGGGAGCGGGAGGGCACAAAGGCTGGGCTCATGATTGCTGAGTGGAGGGTATCCTCAAGACTGTCTGAAGGGAGAAGCCTCACAGATTTCCTACGATCACTGATTGATGCCTTCTACTACTGGAGCTTATACTAGTAATGTATTTTGTGGGTGCTCTGCCATCCTGCGTTCAAGCTGAGTACCTTATAAGGTAGTGGAAGGAGTTTCAGACTCAGGGGTTAGGTCTGGCACTGATAGCACTTCCTCAGTGGGGTCATAATGCTGACCTTCTTCCTGCAGAGGATTGTGAGGAAGATCACATGAGATGAGGTATCTTACTGAAAGCATTCAAGCGATGGGTGAGAGGGAGAACTTGCTAGGTTAATGGTCTAAGATAAAAAAAATCCAAATACTCCTTTTATGTGTAAGAAAGGCAGTAGGTGCCATGGAAATAAGATAAAATCTTCATTCTTTAAAATAAAGAGCTTGTGAAAGAGACAGGATTTATTATACCTAAAACCAAATGAGAGAAGAACATGCACAGAAAACTACATGGACTTTTTCCAAATTTGATTACATGTGATACAAATTTCTTTCAGTTTTCAGGAAGCCCATCCTTGGTGACAGCATTAGCCTTTTTAACTGTTTATTATCACCTTTCTTATCATAAGCTTATTGATTTATGCTTTTTACTAATTTAGCATGAGAAAATTTCACTTTTCTGGGAAGATGTCTTTCTCATATGGCTTAATAGGGGAGGTTTTAGTTTACTCTAAAATAGTGTTTGTTGCACTTCATTCTTCCAGGGCTTTTCTTGAAGTAAATCTGGTGTTTTGGGAAACTATATTCATAATTTCTGTGTCCCATAGAGATACAAATGCAGGCAGGCACTGTGCTAGGCAGGGGTATTTAGAGATGAGTAAGAGAGTCCCTGTCCTCAGGGGACTGCCCTTCTAACGAATGAGGCAGGACACAAAGGATAAAACTGTACAAAATGCTAAGTGAAATGACTAAAAATCACATACACACACTTAAGGCTATGGGACCATCTGCTTGGCCTGGGAGTTGTGATGGTGCAAGAGGCTTTGGGAAGAGATGATTTTAGGGTTAAATCTTATAGGAAAAGTAGGAGTTTGGTGATGGCAACATAGGGCAGAAGGACCTTTACTGAACTCCTAACTTTGTAATGATTTCTGCTACATAGTGTGTCTAAGAAGCTTGAATAATTTTTTCTTGAATAATAATACAAGTTGCAAACATTAATTTATCACTTTTCAGTAACAAACCCTGAGCTAAGTACTTTATGTGATGCCATGTAATTTTCTGAACAATCCTGGTACGTGCCTATTGTTATTGTCCACATTTTACAGATGAAGACATGTGGCTTAGGGAGGTTAAGTAAATTTCCCAAATCACACAGATCATAAGTGTCTAGGGGAGGTTTTGAACCTCCTCGTATGGTAGTTTCGTGAGTAACACCTTATTGAAGCTAAAGTATAAGAAATTCACTTGGCTATATTGCCAAAAAGATGCACTGACCCCACCATAATGCTCTAACACTCATGTGATTTTCTCTGCAAGTATCATGCATTCCTTCTAATAAATTATTATTATTTTTAGTGATGCCTCTTGGGGAAAAAATAAATTCAGGTATAGAGTGTAGTCATTGGGGTTTGGCGTCAGGCAGGATTGAGTTTGAAGACTTGCTGTCTTCCTGACTTTGGGCAAGTTACTTTTCTACTGTAAATTTGGGTTTCTTAACTGTAAAGTTGAGTTAATTTTGCCAACATAGGATTATTGTGAGAATTAAATTAGAAATATGCAAAGTATTTATCATATTTCACAACACTCAATAAATCCAGCATTACTGTTATTAACAAAGTACTTATAAGAATTGCTTAAGATATTGTAGCTATTTCTATCCTCTGAAAGTTTTATTTATTCCATGTCTGGCATCTAGACATTGAAATACTTTTCATGGATACAGCATCAAGGAAATTGACCAAAATGCTCAGTTTGTCAATGATACGGAAATATGTCAAGTATTTGGAAATCAACATCAGACCACATCCTGGGCCAATCCTTCTAAGAAAACACATTTTAGTAATGAGAGAGGATTCTTCTTCTTTAAGTTTTATTTATTTTGAAAGGGGTTGGGGGGAGAGAGAGAGAGAGAGAGAGAGAGAACATGAGAAGGAGAGGGGCAGAAGGAGAGAGAGAGAGAGAGAGAGAGAGAGAGAGAGAGAGATTGAGAATCCTAAGTAGGCTCCACAGTGTCAGCATGAAGCCTAACGCAGGGCTTGAACTTATGAACGATGAGATCATGACCTAAGCCAAAATCAAGAGTTGGCTGCTTAACTCACTGAGCCATCCAGGTGCCCCAAGAGAGGATTCTTATTTTTGTCTATTTATATGATATATTCTCTTCTTAAATGAACAACTGAAATGTGTAATCTTAATCACCCTCCCCAGGGCTCTCTATTACCTACCACATCAATTCAGTAAATTTAATATACATATATTGATGGTCCACAACTTATGATGGTTCAGCTTACCAGTTTTCTATTTTATGATGGTGTGAAAGCAATACAAATTCACTAGAAACTATACTTTGAATTTTGAATTTAGATTTTTTTTCTGGGCTGGTGATGTGGCACGATACTCTTTCATGATGTGGGGCAGTGGCAATGAGCCACAGCCCCTTTCAGCCACATAATCATGAGGTAAACAACCAACACACTTACAACCATTCTGTACCTATACAGCCATCCTGTTTTTTACCTGTAGTACATTGTGCAATTAATTGTATGATATTCAACATTTTATTGAGAATAGGCTTTGTTTTATTTATTTTTATTTAAAAAAATTTTTTTAACGTTTATTTATTTTTGAGACAGAGAGAGACAGAGCATGAACGGGGGAGGGTCAGAGAGAGAGGGAGACACAGAATCTGAAACAGGCCCCAGGCTCTGAGCTGTCAGCACAGAGCCCGGCGCAGGGCTCAAACTCACAGACTGTGAGATCATGACCCAAGCTGAAGTCAGACGCTCAACCGACTGAGCCACCCAGGCGCCCCAGGAATAGGCTTTGTTTTAGATGACTTTGTCAAACTGTAGGCTAGTGTAAGTATTCTAAGCACATTTAAGGTAGGCTAAGTGCGATGTTCAATAGTTTAGGTGTATTAAATGCATTCGACTTACCACAGTTTCAACTTATGATGGGTTTATCGGGATGTAACCCCATTGTAAGTTGAGGAAGGTCTGTAATAAGTAACAAAGATGTGCAAAGTGACATTAAATCCTGCTGTTTCTACCTACCTATCCAACTTTGTTTTCATCTCTTCTCAGTATGAACCTCTAGTCTAATCAACTTGTCCTTTTTCTTCTGTCTTACATCATGGTGAATTCTACTTCCATGCCTTAGTTGATTCCTCTGCCCTTCCAAGAATGCCTTTTCAAGCATGCCTATCCAAAACTGCTTAGTAGGGCCCAATGAAGTTCATCGTCTTTATAAAATAGTTCTCATAAACATAGAAGATCTTGTCATGTCTTAAAATTCCAAAGGTCCTATTATCTGTGTCTCATAATTGAAATTTACAGTGTATTATGTTGTCCTCTGATGTTTGTTTGTATTTTTCATTTCCACTACGTAAAAAAACTCCTTTAGGGCATGGGGTGTAAAGTCATGCTTTTGTGTCTCCTCCAGTGCAGTGTAGGTACTTGAAATATGGGTTTGTCCAGTAAACACTGTTCAATCCTTGATACTCTATCATTTCACTTAAAGCAATCCACAGCCCAGTTTTCACTAGGGCCCATATTGGCCATCATAAACTATTAATGAGAAATAAATACTGTTTGTTTACCTGCAAAAACTATTTACCCAAATTTCTACTCATCCAGGTCTGATGAATTTTGTTATGAGTTTATTCTAATAGTTAATGTGGAATTATTTTTCACAAACACTATAAAAAATACCAGCTAAAGAACAGGTTTCTGAACTAGGTTCCATTAATTTAATCTTTCAGTTCTCTTAGCAAGATGTTTTCAGGCTTAGCGTAACCTGAAGTAACTAGCTTCGAGAAGCTACATTTAAAGTTGCTTTTGGGGAGTAAGCTCTCATCATTTTTACATTGTGTGCTTCTTATCTTAGTTGTCACCTGAGGCAGATATGAGTTCACAGCTCTTATCCGTTTCGGATGCTGCCAAGGTATTGAATTAGAAGTTGGAACAGAACCAAAAATGATTTCCTCTTACAGATCTCACTGGCAGGTCTGAAACCAGCCTGGGCTACTGAGAACAAAAGAGAAGCTTTCACCTCTACTTTTCAGGACAAGTTAATACCCACCTAAATGCTTTGCCCTTGCTAGAGCGTAGAAGCGGGCTCTATCTTTGAAGGTCCAGCGTAGCTCTTTACTGTGCATGCTTATCTCTGAATTTAGTTTGACATCTAATAACTGGCATCTTCTGAGCCCTCAGAAAACACTTGTGTCCTTTTGCAGTTATTGGCAGTCAAGATCAGCTGCTGCATACTCTTACGTCTGAACTTTAAAGAAGAAAATGAGGTTTAGGGTTTTCTCCTGCCATCTTTGGCCCACCCCGGCATCTGTCTTCACTTTGCTGTGTGTTGTGTCTGTCTGCCTAGTTAATGAATTTAACAGGCAAGGACCTCCTGGTCATGTTCAGTGTTTTGCTTTGTAGCTTCTTATCTTATGCTTTGTAGTATTTGATATAATTACTATCCTTAAGCATTAATATTAGATCATACTGTTTTTTGTTTTTTGATGAAACCACAGTGGTATGACTATAGATTCTGGTTTCATCCTATAGCCAGGTTACACAGTGAACATTAGAATTTAAAGAATTGAATTGTGAGTGGGACTTACTTTGCTTTTTTAAAAATTTAAATTCAAGTTAGTTAACATACTGTGTAGTAATGGCTTCAGGAGGAGAACCCAGTGATTCAGCTTTTACATATAACACCCAGTGTTATCTTGGAAGGTGCCCTCCTTAATGCCCATCATCCATTTAGCCCATCCCCCCACCCATCTCCCCTCCAGCAACCCTCAGTTTGTTCTCTGTATTTAAAGTGTCTCTTACGGTTTGCCTCCCTCTCTGTTTTTATCTTATTTTTTCTTCCCTTCTCCTATGTTCATCTGTTGAGTTTCTCAGATTCCACATACGAGTGAAGTTAGAGAAAGATATCATATGATA
Source organism: Panthera uncia (assembly GCF_023721935.1). Taxonomy (NCBI): domain Eukaryota; kingdom Metazoa; phylum Chordata; class Mammalia; order Carnivora; family Felidae; genus Panthera; species Panthera uncia. Next base: position 56,300,655 of record NC_064811.1, read on the forward strand.
TTTTGCTTTTTTAAAAGAAACCTTAAAAATTTCTTCTTGGGAATTTCTGGAATTAAGCAATTCAGAGTCTTTCATCTATTAGAAAGTTTACTGACTAAATAACAATTACAATTTTCATGGGCTCTAGAGTTTTCTTAAAAAAGTTTCAGAACGTGGGTGCCTGGGGAGCTCAGTTGGTTGAGTGTCCGACTCTTGATCTCAGCTCAGGTAGATCTCGGGGTTGTGAGTTCAAGCTCACGTTGGGCTCCACGCTGAATGTGGAGCCTACTTAAAAACAAAAAAACAAAAAAAAAACTTTTGGAACTTCTTTAGGAAGGTGGTGAACTCAGAGAGTTCACTTTAACAAATTCAAGTCAACAGCTATTCACTGAGCTCTCACTTTTCTAGTTCCATAGTCTAATTGGAGAGAAGGAGATGAAGAAAATTCCTAGGTAACAGTGATTCAAGAGAGGCAACAATAAGTGCCATCAGAAGACTACAAGAACCGACCTGTTTATCTATACGTGTAACACAGTAGCATGCGTTATGCTGTCTGGAAATGCTTATCGGAAGACTGGATAGTGGGGCATAAAAAGAGAATTGGGAGATTTTTTTTTTTTTAAGGAGAGATAGATTTTGCACTTTTTTTTTGAAAATTGAGATATAATTGATATACAGCATTACATTAGTTTCAGATGCACAACGTAATGATTCAATATATGTATATGTTGTAGAATGATCACCACAGTAAGTCTAATTAACATCCTTCAGTACACATAGTTAAAGTCTTTTCTCTTGTGACGAGAATTTTTCAGATCTTCTCTCTTAGCTTCATATAACTTCAGATATGCAATACACTGTTACTAACTATAGTCACAGTGCTGTACATGATATCCCCACGACTTACTTATTTTATAACTGGAAGTTTGAAACCTTTGACCTCTTTCACCCACCCCCACCCCATGCCCAGCAACCACCAGTGTGTGTTCTGCGAGGTCACTTCACTGAACCTTAAAGGCTGGGTTGTACTTCCACACATGGAGGTTGTAGGAAAAGCAGGATGAGACACTGAAAGGTGGTGCTAGGCTGAAAGAAAAGTAGAAAGGCAAGGTTGTTGAGAAAGCATAAAGAAGAGTTTGTGTGAGATCGAGGAAGTGGACACATTTAATTAACAGAGGGGGCAAGAGAACAGAACTGTGAACAGTTTTTTAGCATGGAGGTAGATTGGTCAGAACTGTATGTTAGGGAAATTAATGTGCCAGGGGTTATTTGAATGGAATAGAAAGGGAAGCAGTTGAGGGAGGGAGATAGTCAGGAAGGGATCACAGTAGACCAGATGGGGAGAGTGAGGATCTGGGCTCTGATGGAAATGAGAAGGAGGGGATCATACAAGAAATGTTAGAGATGGCATCTGTAGGACTTGGCAACCTATTGAATGTTAGGGGAGCAAGAGGAAGGAATCCAGGATGCCTCAGGTTTTGAGCTTGCAACTAGGGAGCTAATAGGAAAGCATTCATGGAAGAAGGTGATGAGATTTATAGGAGCACATCAGTGCACATTTCTGTCTCTTGTCATGCATGCTATAGCCATCTTTGAACATCTATTTCACTAGGAGGTTTTTAAGCTTTTTTTAAAAAGTCAATTTATTTATTTTGAGAGAGAGAGAGGGAGAGAGAGAGAGAGAGAGAGACGATCCCAAGCAGGCTCCACACCATAAGTGCAGAGCCCGACACAGAGCTCCGTCTCATGAATCGCGAGACCATGACCTGAGCCAAAATCAAGAGTCAGATACTTAACCGACTGAGCCACCCAGGCACCCCTCACTAGGAGATTTTTAGATGATTTATCATGGGTGAAGACTCTTTCATATTTCTGCTTTGTTATCACATTCTCCCCTTATTTTTTTCAATCCATCTAAATCTATCTTGGGAGTACAGAATAACTACTATATCACAGCTTTCTTTAGGCAACTAGTAAATTTAGAGCATTTTTATCTTGATTCCATGTATTTCACCTTCCATCCCTCTGTTCCTTTCTTTAGCAGGTTGAAGATGTGGGCCTGTTCTTGACTGAAAATCTTATTTGGGTCATTTGTTGTATCATTCCCACATATATTTTTGGCCTTTTTTTTTTTAAATTTTACTTTATTTATTTTTGAGAGAGAGTGAGCAAGCAGGGAATGGGCAGAGAGAAGGAGGGAGAGAGAGAATCCCAAGCAAACTCTGCATCACCAGCACAGAGCCCAATGTGGGGCTCCAACTCAGGAACCGTGAGATCATGACCTGAGCTGAAGTCAGATGGTTGACTGACTGAGCCACCTAGGTGCCCCACATTTTGGGCCTTTTAAGAGGCAAAAGGAAACTCGAGTACAGCTTTCAAAATTCCCTCACTATAACTTTTCAAAAGACTGTAAGAAATAAAATCTTTCAGCAACCTGACATCAACCTTCAGACTTTTTGGTTAATATAAGATATTCAGAAAACTTACGAGGTATCTAAGAATGAGTTACAACATTCTTCAAACAGAGACAGTTCTAACCACTTTTTTTTTTTTTAATGGGAGTTATTTACTATGTATCCAAGCTTCTGAAAGAGGTCTCATTAGTTATTTCATTGATACCTAATATTGTATTTATAATGAGCTGAAGTATCTACTGACTCTAGAAGCTTATAAATAGAATCAAAGTGGAGAAAGAATAAAAACTTAGAAATTCTGTTATATTTCAGAGTACTAGGGACTTGGAGGAGATTTCAAGAGGCACAGATTTGGAAAAATTTTGACAAGGTGTTGGAATTATAAAATGCATTTTTTTTCCCACCAAAGAGAGTTTGGGATTTGTGAGCATTCAAACTTGTGCCTGGCAATATGTGATATGTGGAATACGTTCATGATCAAACTCTGTCCCTTTTCCTGACCTTCCTGTTCCTTACCATCTTTCTTCCTTCTTTCAGACTCGAAACCTCAGAGTCATCTTTGATTATGCACTCTCTCCTCCCCTCTATCCGTAGTGAACTGCTATACATGTTAGATGTTGCGTGCCTATGTCTCCTTTCTGATCTTCCTGTCATTGTTTTTGTTCAGGTCCTTATTTCCTCTTGCTTAGTCTAATCCACCAGCCTGTCACCTGGGGTCACTGCTTATAGTTGGACACATGCAAACACATCCTGTGCTTTGCCTTCCAGTTAATCTTACCATACCTGGCTGATAAGTCAGCTCTCCTGTGGAAATGGTCAGTGAAACCTCAGTACATCTCAGACGATATCCAAATCCCTGGGTCTGGCACTCAAGGCCCACTGCCTAGTGGCCTAGATTTGAGTAAGCGGCATTTCACTGTGTTTTTCTGTCCTCACTTTCTCTGCTCCTACACTTTGGTGCTACTTATTATTACTTGAATTTGCTGAGTGCTTCCTTCCATTATTGTCTTTGGCCTTAACATTCTCTCCACTTGGAACACTCTCCTTCCTCTTGAGACTTTCTGTCAAAACTCAGCCCATCCTTCAATGCTCACATTCTCCTTGGAACCTTCCCAATTTGAGGTACTCTCTGGTGACGTTGAAGTCTGAAAGTATCTTTTGTGAGATTTCTCACATGACGTGTATCTCATTCTGTTTTGTATTAATAGTGTTAGTAGTGGGTACTTGTCTTATTACCTCTACTAGCTATGCATTTTTTTAAGGGCAAGACCCATGTCTAATCCGTTTAGTTATCTTCTGTCACAGGGATGGACAGACTAAGGCCCATGGACCAGATCCGACTGGCTGCCTAGTTTGGTAAACAGAATTTTATTGGAACATGGACAAGCTCATTAGTTTATACATCAGCTGTGGCTGCTTTCATGCTACAGTGGTAGTGTGTGGTTGTAATAGAGATATTACAAAATACCTACATATTTATAATCTTCCATTTTACAGTAAAACCCTTCTGACCTTTGCATTATAATACTGGTTCTCAAAGTGGGGACTGGTGAGCTGTGGTATCCGTGAGACCCTTTTGGAGGATCTTAGGATTTTCTTTATATCATTCAATCAAAATAACATATCTCAGCAGATTGAACACAGAAGCAGACATGAGAATCCACATGTATTTCCTTAAGCCAAATATTACAAAAGATTTGTAAAAATGTGAAACAATGCTGTTCCTTTTGGCAAATTTTTTGTTATGAAAATATTTTTCATAAAATATATTACTTATGTTAACATGTAATGGGCTTATGGTATAGTTTAAAATTAATGACTATTTTAAAACTTTAGTTTTAACTTCTAATATGGTAAATTTTGATAGATATAACCCAGACAAATACTTTCAATTTTTAGGTATGTAAAGGTGTCTTGAGACTGGAAAGTTTGACAACTGCTGTTCCATTGTGTCTAGGAGAATGCCTTCTCTGGAGTAGTAAATCAATAAATGTTGCACAAATGAATGAATAACAGAACCAAATGATTCAAATGTAAGATTAAATAAAACGCAGTGGCAGTAATTGAAAGTATTGAAAGGGAAGTGTAAGAACCATTAAGAGATGATGTTTGTGTTCTGTGTTTGTGATGGATTTCCACTTTGCCTGCCAAAGAACATTGATGAGACATGGTAGAATGGAGATGATTTAAGGGGGTATAAGAAGAGCTGGTCTTCCTGACTTTTTTTCTGTGCTGCTTCATGACAGTTAGCAGTCAATCAAAAATCCATTGGCTGGATTTTGCTACAGTGACAACTGACCCCAAACATCTCAGTTATTTAATACCATAGAAGTTTCTTAGTCATACTACTATTTGTCTGATGTGGATCTTTAGGGAGTTCTGCTGACCATTGTTAGTCAGCATCCTGGCTAATGGAAGCCTTCTCTCAGTCCGTGCTTCCACAATCATTGTGGCAATGGGGAAGGCTTATGGTGACTCACAGGCTGCCTCTTCAATTTCAGCCCAGCAATGACACATGTTACTTTCACTCACATTTCATTTGTCATACTGAGTCATATGTCCACACCTAACCTTAAAGAATTGTTATCCTACCATGTGCCCAGAAGGTGGAAATTCAGAAATACATGGTGGCCAGCACTAATGACTACCTCCCAGTCAAACAGAAATTGTAGCCATGACTTTGGAGTGTGTCCTTGGCAGTGCTGAGAGAAATGTGAAGCTCTGTAAAGCCAGTATACAGAAGATATGTCCTCCTGAATACTCTTATTGATGGAGGATGAGGGCTTTTGTCAGAGTGAGGAAAAGCTGGGGTTACCAGTTCAAGGTCTACTGAAGAAAAACTGAGGCTGTGGTTTTATGGTCTACTAGTGAACTAGACTAGATTAATTTGAAACTGGTGGAGAGTATTTCATGCAGGTATACAGTAAACCACTCTTATTAGACCAGACAATGTCTGGATTTAATTCTTGGAGACAACTGAAGATCTGACTACTTGAATTAGTATGTCTGTACACATGTGAGTGAGAGAGAGCAGAGGAAAAGCAAATGCAGTATTTCAGCGATAGATATCAGTTTCAAAGTTAATAATGAAATTTCTTCTTGGCAGCCAATAGTAGAATTTTACTTTGATGAAAATTGCTGGCAGAATCTTCAGAAATATGGTATTTCTTTCTGTGGTAAACTGAATGTTTATGGTATTTAGAGTTGTCCTGGTAATTAAGATACCAATTCTCCTCTTAATGCATCCTGCATCTCAGTAGCTCCTGACCTGCCCCTGTTAGACCAGAAGCCCCTGGCGTCTTTGTACTCCTCCTTGTCCTCCATCCATATCCTGTGGCTGTTTTCCTTCTTATTCATTGCTACCCTTCTGTGACTCCATTGCAACTGCCCTGCTTCAGATGCTTATCATCTCTTGTGTGAACTATTTCAATATCCTCCTGTTTTCCCAGTCTTTTGTCTTACCCCTTTATATCCATCAGTCATGACTGCTGGAAGGACCTCTCTAGGTCACAGATGCAAACATAATCACTCCCTTTCCTCAAAAACCTTTAGTGACAGCTCCCTGCCCTTTATATGCTCAAGCCCAAGCTCCCCAGCCTGGCTAATACTTAGAAGATCAAATCCAAGTTCTCTAACCTGTGAGATGTCCCTTGACTTGCTCTCTGCTTAAGTCTGTAATCATCCCTTGACATTTCCACTCTTGAACTGTAAGTTCTAGTAATATTTGGATCCCCATATTCTTAGGTTCCATGTCTTTGAATCTCTCCCTTATTCATGCCGTTCCAGCTACTGTCAAATTGATGTGGCTAAATTTAGCCTATTCTTGAAACTCTTGCTTCTCCCAGGAGACTTAAAAAAATTATATCCCTCTTTTCTCTCCATCCAATCAAAGCTTCCCCCTCCCCATTGCTTTATTATCATACCATGGTAAAAGTATGTTTCCTGCATTATTGGAAAAGTGGTCAAAGAGCCTGAACCACATACATCTTTGAATCCCCATTGCCAAGCACAGTGTCGCACTTAATAGATGTTCACTAAATTTTAGACTGGACTAATCCACCTGACTCTTTCCATGGGTATATATTATTGGCTAATCAAGCATTGTCAGTTACACTTGTATCTCCTTTGTCTTGACTGGATTGATATGTCCTCACTAGTTTGATACGAAAGATATGCTCTCACCATCTTTAAGAGCTAAGTCAGTCTGAAAACACATGAGAGGAAATAGAATATGTAGCATCTACTTAACTAGAAAGTATAGTATCTGTTTGCCTGAGACAAACTTTACGAACAACAGGCAGTTCCATCTTTGTTTTTGACTATTGGGTACTCTTAGAAAGAATGATGATAAACTTAACAAATTTGTCTACATTTTCTTATTTGTATGAGTTGCTTTTTCTTTTCTTCTCTCTCTCTCTCTTTTAATATTGAGAGATGGTGGTGGTGTAGGGAGCTATTAATGGGCCATGAATTGTGATTCTTCTTGCATAGATTGAGGTTCTTTTGTAGAAAGCTGTGATATGTTCATCACTCAGGCTGTTATAGTGCCTGGCACACAAACACTTCACAAATATTTGTTGGTTAAATGAACACTTAACCTGAAAGTAAAAGAAAGGACTGAAAAGAATATGGAAACCTAACACAGGAATGATTTTTTCTGAATTTGTCAGATCATAGTCTTTATATCAAAACTAACCAGCCTCAGTAGCAAGGGGAAGCTCTGCTATTCTTCAGTGGCTGCTGATAGTAGTAGAATTTGAGACCTGAGTTCCTTGGCTCAGATGCCCATTTTCTGCTGACTAGATCATTCTACCCATGGTTGACATACCCTCACCAAAACAGTGTTGACTACTATGAGCTGTCATTTATCCAGCCTGGTGCTGGCTCATTTAAACGTCCCCAAACAACATTATGTGAAGCAAGCCTCACTGACCCCTTGTAAATAAAGACGCTGAGATTCAGTGAGGTTTAAGTGCTTATGGTAGTCATTAGGGCTGTTCCCAAATGTAGGTCTCCTGTGAGAACAAATAAGGATTCTTCTTCCTCACCCGCTTGAAGTTAGGTGTGGCCACATGACTTGACTTTGGCCAGTGAAACATGAGCAGAAGTGATGGGGGTCATTCCTGGGGAGAACCTGAAGAACCAGCACATGCTCCACTAGGTTCATTTTTCCTTCAAACCAGCAGCATTCTAGAGAGTGGCTGCTATGGAGCAGGTCCTGGCTTAAGGACAGAGTTGCAAAAGCAAGCCCCTAGCCAATCCACAATGGGCATCATCCTGAGCAAGAAGTAAAGCACTGTTGTTTTAAGTTAGGAGAATTTCAGGTGGTCCTATCACTGTAACCTTGCCTATCTGGCAGGGAGAGTGTTTTAGGTCACTCAGTAAGTGGAGGACCACAGGGTTTGAACTCAGGTGTGTAGATGCCAGATGACACAGTTAGTTTTTATTTCTGTCTTTGCTTCTCATGCTGTCTGCCCTCTGTTCTCCCTACTTTCAGCAACAGATAGTGTCCTTGTCTGCTGACAAGATGTGTGGATATTGATGACCTGAGCTTTGTTGTTTCGGGTCAGAAAATTAAATCCCCAACATTTTTCAATGAGAGGCAACAAGTCAGCATTCAGAAGTATAATTTCCGGGGATGGTTCTGTTTTCTTTTTTTCTTTTTCTTTTTTTTTTTTTAAATTTTTTTTTTAACATTTATTTTTGAGACCGAGAGAGAGAGAGCATGAACAGGGGAGGGTCAGAGAAAGAGGGAGACACAGAATCTGAAACAGGCTCCAGGCTCCGAGCTGTCAGCACAGAGCCCGACGCAGGGCTCAAACCCACGGACCATGAGATCATGACCTGAGCCGAAGTCAGATGCTTAACCGACTGAGCCACCTAGGCGCCCTGGTTCTGTTTTCTAAATCCCATTCTTACCAACCACAGGAAGCAGCTGGAGCACATACACTATTATGGGCCATGATCAGCTTTGGCCTCAGGAAGAGCCATACATGGATGGGTTCTGCAAGTAGTAACCATGGTTACAAATCAAAGAATGGTCTTGTTAGGTGATATCATGGAGGGACTAATAGCATCCTTCTTTTGAGGAGGAAGAACAGGAAAACTTCAATTATAATGGCAAGTTTTCCCCATAGTAAAAGTTCCATGTTTTAAAAAATTGATTCTTCTAGCACATACTTAGGCTGGGGTCTGGATTTTAGGAATTGCTGTAGGTATCAAAGTTGAATCATTTCCCTAATTTCCAAGGGACATCTTCAAGTAATTTTTTTCTGTGTTTCTAGGGAAAAGCCTAGAGCCTGTATGAAAGTTCTCTTACGCGTTTTCTCTTAAGCAGCTAGTTGCTTAGGATCTGTGCAGGCTGTTATTATTATTTGTAATAGTGTCAGTAATAGGTGTGACTGTTGTCTTCAGTAAGAATGATTACTGACACCTTGGATTTGGAGGATCCCTTTCCTGCTAGTGGTGATAATTTTATTATATCCAGTTATAGAGTTTTGGAGTACTGCTACTTTATTCATTCAAATTGTCAATTATTCACTTAAATATTAATTTTTTTTTTTTTTTTTTAGAGACAGTGTGAGAGCATGAGTTGGGGAGGGGCAGAAGAAGAGAGAAAATCTCAAGCAGGCTCCATGCTTAGTGCAAAGCCTGATGTAGGGCTTGATCTCACAACCCTGGGATCACAACCTGAGCTGAAATCAAGAGTTGGATGCTCCACCAACTGAGCCACCCAGGCACCCCATTCACTTACATAATTTTAAGTACGACTCTTTAGCCGGTACTTAGCTAAGTGTGGGGAAAATACAGTGAACAAGGCAGACACAAGCAGATAGGTACCAGTCAGGCCTGTTTATCAAGGGGACAGTGATGTTTGTGATAAGCTACTTCCTCCTGGGCAGAGTTGGGGATGCTTGTAGAGAGAGTGGGTCACATCTGAAGGAGGAGGGCGAGCACCTGGAGACCATCTACGAGGTGAACAGACAGTGAGGGATCTGACTCGGCCATAGATGCTGATTAGAAGAATCAGAGAAAGGGCAACTTAACTGGTTTACAGGAGCTGGCTCAATACAAATATGTAGGGATAGGCTCTGCTTTGGTGTTTTAGAGAACAGGCCCTGTGGGTAGACATTTTAGGAAAGAAGATACTGACTTGACACTCTGATGTTTGAGACAAAGATTGAAATGTAATTTTTATTTTTATGATTCAGTGATTCATGAATTTCAGTGATTTTCCAGAAGATTAATGACCTGTTGCAAGTTCAGGCTGATAAAGCCCTGTTAGCAAGGATTTAGTCCCATCTCTTGTGTTCTTGTGTGAGGGTGCAAAGTTTTCCCATCAAGGTTTTTTTTTTTTTTTTTTTTTTTTTTTTTTGCCAGTTGGGGGAGGGAATGATGGCTGTGGCGACCAATTCCCCAGTGCTAGAGAATATAAAAGGAAAAGCAAGGGTCTCTACTTAGGAAAATGTATAGTGAAGGCTAGAAACATATGGTGATGTACAGTATTTCTAAGAAGTTATGTGTATTTAAATGAAAGCCAGCTCTTTCTGAGCATGTGTGTGCTTTGATTGGCATATATGATTTGTTTCTTTCTTTTCTTTTTTCCTTTTTTTTTTTTTTAAATAAGCTCTATGCCCAGCAGGGGGCTTGAACTCATGACCCTGGAGGTCAAGGGTCACATGTTCTACCAACTTAGCCACCCAAGCACCCCAGCACACACTATTTCTTTATTCATTTAGATGCTGCTATTTACCTGGGAAATTGAGGCAGTTTACATATTTAAGAATGAGCTTTATTACGATGAAATGGATAGCTTCATTAAGTGGTAAGTTTCCTGGGGCGCCTGGGTGGCTCAGTCGGTTAAGTGTCCGACTTCGGCTCAGTTCATGATCTTGCGGTCAGTGAGTTCGAGCCCTGCGTCGGGCTCTGTGCTGACAGCTCAGAGCCTGGAGCCTGTTTCGGATTCTATGTCTCCCTTTCTCTCTGACCCTCCCCCGTTCATGCTCTGTCTGTCTCTGTCTCAAAAATAAATAAACATTAAAAAAAAAATTTAAAAAAAGTGGTAAGTTTCCTGTCATCAAACATATAGAAGTAGGTATTAGGAGATTGGCTTTGTCTGGTGTTATAGGAGAAAAACGACCCGATAGAGAAGTTGTTCAGATGACCTCCAGCCAATCCTTTAGCTCTGTGATTCTATGAACCACATCCATAATAACATACCCAGTCTTCCAGATTATCTACCCTGTGGGGCATTTAAACTTACTGTATCTACCCTCTGTATTGACATCCCTGCCCCAGAGGTAATGTATACTGTGAGAAAATTCCAGTAGCACTGTACTAGAGAAATTTCTGAAGCTAAGGTTTTGACACTGATTCAGGTTATCACTGATACGAATTTCTCATTTTCTGTTGCTTTTTTCTTCATTTTGGTTCAGCAGAAAATAGATCTTTTAGAAAGTACCTTTGCCCACTGTTAAACAATCTTTAAACAGCATAACTAGACCAAGTGAAGCATTCTTAGAGTCTCTGCATCTTCTGTTGTTTGAGTCTTCATATATTTACCACTTTCTTTTTTTCCCTCCATACTACTTCAGTGGTAAATATAGAAAGGAGTATATTTCCCTTAAATCAGAATGACAGGTGCTTAGAATGAACTAAGATCAAAATCTTGGAACACAGTAGAAATTACTTAAAGAACTTTCTATCACCATGATGTAATATAATAAGTAAGCTAGGTATGGGGTACCCGGATGGCTCAGTCCGTTAAGGCTTTGACTCTTAATTTCAGCTTAGGTTATGGTCTCAAGGTCATGAATTCGAGCCCCTCTTTGGGCTCTGCGCTGACAGCGTGGAGCTGGCTTGGGATTCTCGGAGCTGGCTTGGGATTCTCTCTCTTTTTCTCTCTCTGCCCCTCCCACATTCTCTCTTTCTTTCAAAATAAGTAAAAATAAACTTAAAAAAATAAGTAAGCTAAGCACATATTGCATAGTTTTCTCAAGTAAATAATTACTAGTGACCTCCATGCTCAGTGAGGCATCTCACACATTTGCTAGAAGCTAACTTTGGTTTGCCCAAAGTTATCGCATACCCTCTATGGGTTGAATAACAGCTACATTTCCCCTTCAATCCTCATTTCTTGAGTGCCCACAGATAATTCCATCCTCCAGCTGCAAACTGTCAGTTCTCTGAACTTATCTCCTTAGGCTGGAAAATTGCAAATGGTGGGATTCTGCCATGGCAGTTTTATTTCACAGTTTCCTAAGAATCTTGAGGTCAGTGAGGATTTATGCATATGATTGGAGGCCAAAGAGAAAAAGAATAAAACTAGCATCTGTGCGGGACATTTGCTCATGCATTCCCTTGCTTAATCCTTGTAGCAGTCCTATAAGGGATTATTATTCCATTTTACAATCTTTTCTTACTCTAACTTTGTCTTCTTTCCATAGTATCACGCTTATATAAATTATCTCTTGGGTTCCTTTTATATCTCTCCTTACGGACCTGTTAAGTTCATCTGAGAGAGATGAAGTTTGAGCCACCCACCCTGTACCGCTCCCTCCACCCCCTGCTGCATCAGTATGAAAAATGATGGCTATGGCAGTTGGTATCATGGAGGTCTGTGTCATGGAGTTAAATATCCCTGTCCTTGTGGTTTCTTAGAACTAGATGTGATTTAGGAGTAGGACAGTGTCAACTCAGAACAATAAGCATCTTAGTGCAGCTTGGGCTTTTCAATAAGAAAGAAATCCTGGGCCCATCTTAATTCTTATCAGAATTCCACAGAGGAACTCTAGGCTTACTTGAGGCCTCACAGCTATCACACAATTTGGAATCTAGAAGTCACTTTGGCTAAACTGTGTAATAAACCTCTCCTCAGGGGAGGAACAGAGTATATAAGCAAATGCACACCAGGAGAGATGTTATACCCTTCCTTTGCTCCAGCTCAGACTTGTAGAACTTAAATGGGGAGAGTCTTCAAGACCACTTGTGTGATAGAGGCAGGATGGGCCCAGAGATGTTTGTGTCCTCTTTCCTGGAGGCTGTTCTCTGAGTCGTGTATGACCTGTGATTAGCACCTGTAAAATGTATATCAGCTAACAAGATGTGCATTAGCAAGGCCATGAGGAGTTACTGCTTGGGGAAGCCAATTTGAATGACTTTTCTTCAGGTCACATTTGGTGAGCCATAAATCTAGCAGTGAGGAAGGGCTACATTTGTAACTGGAGGCCCAGAGGATGTGTCTGTTACTCTTCTAAAGTTTTATATCTCTGTCTATGTCTTTGTCTGTATCTAAATCAACATTGATACTGGATACGGACATCCAAATCCGTATTATTACTTGGCTGCAGAGGTAGAACTATGCTAAATGGCTTTTTTTTTTTTTTCTGCCCATACTTTTTTTTCTTCTTTCTGCATATACTTTTCAGGTATAAGGATTTTTGGTGACTAAAGCTATAGATTGGAATCTTTGGTATTTCAGACAGAACGTTCAAGAAAAATTTCCCTTGTCATAATTTAAAACATAGTGGCCAAAAATCATGAGTTCACTCATATGAGGACTTTAAGAGACAAAACAGATGAACATAAGCGATGGGAAACAAAAATAATATAAAAACAGGGAGGGTGACAAAACAGAAGAGACTCATAAATATGGAGAACAAACTGGGGGTTACTGGAGGGGTTGTGGGAGGGGGGATGGGCTAAATGGGTAAGGGGCATTAAGGAATCTACTCCTGAAATCATTGTTGCACTATATGCTAACTAATTTGGATGTAAATTTTAAAAAATAAAAAATAAAATTAAAAAAAATAGTGTAAATATTACTTCATGGGGCATATTAAAACTACTTAAAATTGATTTTAAACTCTTAAAATTTTGGTCTCCAAGATGTTTATTTATTTTTGAGAGAGAGAGCATGAGCAGGGAAGGGGCAGCGAGAGAGGGAGACACAGAATCCAAAGCAGGCTCCTGAGCCGAAGTCAGATGCTCAACCGACTGAGCCATCCAGGCGCCCCTCCAGGTTTATATTAAAATTTAATTTAATTAAATCTCCCAAGGTTGTCTACTACTCAATAATTAATTTCAGTTACTTAGAAATAATAAAAATAGATTTAATTAACATTTATATTATAAATGTATATTTTTATTAAATTATTATGTACAAATGGTTATGAAATTGACCAAGAATAAGACTTCTAATGAAAAAACAAATTTTATATTTTGCTTTATCTTCTTGTTTTAACTTCTTTGTTCTGAGGCATGTTTTTTTAACAGCCACTGTTAACTCTTCAAATTGTTTCTAAATTTTCTTTAGAAAATTTCTTTCTTCCTTTTTTAGTTTTTTCATAGTTACCTTCATATCTCTGTATACTGGGCTTATCTTGCTAGTTCTGATTTATTAATCTTAGGCATTGCCTGTTAATTTTACCTGTTTTGTACATTTTTCCTTCTTCAAAATAGGTGTGTATCATTATTCTAATTCCATTATTATTTATGTTTATAATTGTAGGTAATAAGCCTATCCTAGATATGAAGGTAACTTTTTTTTTTTTTAAGCAAGCATTGATGGGATCTTTTAACTACTTACCTGGTGAGAGATTAGTTAGTTTCCCTACTCTTCCTTGCCCCTGTCCTCGCTACTTTCACTTCCAGACTTCTACTGTTTATTGTCAGTGTTATTTAGATTTATATTCTTACCTTTATCTGTAAATACATTTTGTGTTTTATCAGGTGATTCTTAAGTCAGAAATCTGTAAATAGCATTTATATTATTGTGACTATATGCATATAGTTAATTCTAAAGCTATATAATATGTTATAATTGCATTTTCCTGTACAGTTATTTTTAACCTAGAGTCTTAAATTGCCATTTTGTGGAATTACCTATTGTTACGGTATTCCCAAGATTTCAGAGTGCTTCATCTACCTACAGGGCTGGATTTGTGTGTCTGTGTTGTGCGAGAGATTGCAGTATTAATATTTCTGTAGTGACCCTTGTGGTTTGAAGAAATGTGTTCTTTAGCTCTGGGATATCCTCTTTAGTAGTGTTCTCTCCTCCATTTTTCTTGTTCTGGCTTAGTTGGACTCCTAGTAGTTAGATATTGGCCTTCCTGGATGGATCCTCTGTACCTCTGATCTTTTTTTCACGTATCTCCTGGCTTTTTGTTTCCCTCTTCCCTTACTTTTTGGAAGATTTTCTTGATTGATTTTCATACCTTTATGTATATATTTTTGCAACCATATATATTCTTTTTTTTTTCAATATATGAAATTTATTGTCAAATTGGTTTCCATACAACACCCAGTGCTCATCCCAAAAGGTGCCCTCCTCAATACCTATCACCCACCCTCCCCTCCCTCCCACCCCCCATCAACCCTCAGTTTGTTCTCAGTTTTTAAGAGTCTCTTATGCTTTGGCTCTCTCCCACTCTAACCTCTTTTTTTTTTTTTTTCCTTCCCCTCCCCCATGGGTTTCTGTTAAGTTTCTCAGGATCCACATAAGAGTGAAACCATATGGTATCTGTCCTTCTCTGTATGGCTTATTTCACTTAGCATCACACTCTCCAGTTCCATCCACGTTGCTACAAAAGGCCATATTTCGTTCTTTCTCATTGCCATGTAGTACTCCATTGTGTATATAAACCACAATTTCTTTATCCATTCATCAGTTGATGGACATTTAGGCTCTTTCCATAATTTGGCTATTGTTGAGAATGCTGCTATAAACTTTGGGGTGCAAGTGCCCCTATGCATCAGTACTCCTGTATCCCTTGGGTAAATTCCTAGCAGTGCTATTGCTGGGTCATAGGGTAGGTCTATTTTTAATTTTCTGAGGAACCTCCACACTGCTTTCCAGAGCGGCTGCACCAATTTGCATTCCCACCAACAGTGCAAGAGGGTTCCCGTTTCTCCACATCCTCTCCAGCATCTATAGTCTCCTGATTTGTTCATTTTGGCCACTCTGACTGGCGTGAGGTGATATCTGAGTGTGGTTTTGATTTGTATTTCCCTGATGAGGAGCGACGTTGAGCATCTTTTCATGTGCCTGTTGGCCATCCAGATGTCTTCGTTAGAGAAGTGTCTATTCATGTTTTCTGCCCATTTCTTCACTGGGTTATTTGTTTTTCGGGTGTGGAGTTTGGTGAGCTCTTTATAGATTTTGGATACTAGCCCTTTGTCCGATATGTCATTTGCAAATATCCTTTCCCATTCCGTTGGTTGCCTTTTAGTTTTGTTGGTTGTTTCCTTTGCTGTGAAGAAGCTTTTTATCTTCATAAGGTCCCAGTAATTCATTTTTGCTTTTAATTCCCTTGACTTTGGGGATGTGTCGAGTAAGAGATTGCTATGGCTGAGATCAGAGAGGTCTTTTCCTGCTTTCTCCTCTAGGGTTTTGATGGTTTCCTGTCTCACATTCAGGTCCTTTATCCATTTTGAGTTTATTTTTGTGAATGGTGTGAGAAAGTGGTCTAGTTTCAACCTTCTGCATGTTGCTGTCCAGTTCTCCCAGCACCATTTGTTAAAGAGACTGTCTTTTTTCCATTGGATATTCTTTCCTGCCTTGTCAAAGATTAGTTGGCCATACATTTATGGGTCTAGTTCTGGGGTTTCTATTCTATTCCATTGGTCTATGTGTCTGTTTTTGTGCCAATACCATGCTGTCTTGATGATGACAGCTTTGTAGTAGAGGCTAAAGTCTGGGATTGTGATGCCTCCTGCTTTGGTCTTCTTCTTCAAAATTACTTTGGCAATTCGGGGCCTTTTGTGGTTCCATATGAATTTTAGGATTGCTTGTTCTAGTTTCGAGAAGAATGCTGGTGCAATTTTGATTGGGATTGCATTGAATGTGTAGATAGCTTTGGGTAGTATTGACATTTTGACAATATTTATTCTTCCAATCCATGAGCAGGGAATGTCTTTCCATTTCTATCTTCTTCAATTACTTTCATAAGCTTTCTGTAGTTTTCAGCATGCAGATCTTTTACATCTTTGGTTAGATTTATTCCTAGGTATTTTATGCTTCTTGGTGCAATTGTGAATGGGATCAGTTTCTTTATTTGTCTTTCTGTTGCTTCATTGTTAGTGTATAAGAATGCAACTGATTACTGTACACTGATTTTGTATCCTGCAACTTTGCTGAATTCATGTATCAGTTGTAGCAGACTTTTGGTGGAGTCTGTCGGATTTTCCATGTATAATATCGTGTCATCTGCAAAAAGCAAAAGCTTGACTTCATCTTTGCCAGTTTGGATGCCTTTGATTTCCTTTTGTTGTCTGATTGCTGATGCTAGGACTTCCAACACTATGTTAAACAACAGCGGTGAGAGTGGGCATCCTTGTCATGTTCCTGATCTCAGGGAAAAAGCTCTCAGTTTTTCCCCATTGAGGATGACGTTAGCTGTGGGCTTTTCATAAATGGCTTTTATGATGTTTAAGTATGTTCCTTCTATCCCAACTTTCTCCAGGGTTTTTATTAAGAAAGGGTGCTGGATTTTGTCAAAGGCCTTTTCTGCATCGATTGACAGGGTCATATGGTTCTTATCTTTTCTTTTATTAATGTGATGTATCACAATTGATTTGCTAATGTTGAACCAGCCCTGCATCCCAGGAATGAATCCCACTTGATCATGGTGAATAATTCTTTTTATATGCCGTTGAATTCTATTTGCTAGTATCTTATTGAGAATTTTTGCATCCGTATTCATCAGGGATATTGGCCTATAGTTCTCTTTTTTTACTGGGTCTCTGTCTGGTTTAGGAACCAAAGTAATACTGGCTTCATAGAATGAGTCTGGAAGTTTTCCTTCCCTTTCTATTTCTTGGAATAGCTTGAGAAGGATAGGTATTATCTCTGCTTTAAACGTCTGGTAGAACTCCCCTGGGAAGCCATCTGGTCCTGGACTCTTATTTGTTGGGAGATTTTTGATAACCGATTCAATTTCTTCACTGGTTATGGGTCTGTTCAAGCTTTCTATTTCCTCCTGATTGAGTTTTGGAAGAGTGTGGGTGTTTAGGAATTTGTCCGTTTGTTCCAGGTTGTCCAGTTTGTTGGCATATAATTTTTCATAGTATTCCCTGATAATTGTTTGTATGTCTGAGGGATTGGTTGTAATCATTCCATTTTCATTCATGATTTTATCTATTTGGGTCATCTCCCTTTTCTTTTTGAGAAGCCTGGCTAGAGGTTTGTCAATTTTGTTTATTTTTTCAAAAAACCAACTCTTGGTTTCGTTGATCTGCTCTACAGTTTTTTTAGATTATATATTGTTTATTTCTGCTCTGATCTTTATTATTTCTCTTCTTCTGCTGGGTTTAGGCTGCCTTTGCTGTTCTGCTTCTATTTCCTTTAGGTGTGCTGTTAGATTTTGTATTTGGGATTTTTCTTGTTTCTTGAGATAGACCTGGATTGCGATGTATTTTCCTTTCAGGACTGCCTTCACTGTATCCCAAAGCGTTTGGATTGTTGTATTTTCATTTTCGTTTGTTTCCATATATTTTTTAATTTCTTCTCTAATTGCCTGGTTGACCCACTCATTCGTTAGTAGGGTGTTCTTTAACCTCCATGCTTTTGGAGGTTTTCCAGACTTTTTCCTGTGGTTGATTTCAAGCTTCATAGCATTGTGGTCTGAAAGTATGCATAGTATAATTTCAATTCTTGTATACTTATGAAGGGCTGTTTTGTGACCCAGTATATGATCTATCTTGGAGAATGTTCCATGTGCACTCGAGAAGAAAGTCTATTCTGTTGCTTTGGGATGCAGAGTTCTAAATATATCTGTGAAGTCCATCTGATCCAATGTGTCATTCAGGGCCCTTGTTTCTTTATTGACTGTGTGTCTAGATGATCTATCCATTTCTGTAAGTGGAGTGTTAAAGTCCCCTGCATTTACCACATTCTTATCAATAAGGTTGCTTATGTTTATGAGTAATTGTTTTATATAGTTGGGGGCTCCGGTATTCGGCGCATAGACATTTATAATTGTTAGCTCTTCCTGGTGGATAGACCCTGTAATTATTATATAATGCCCTTGTTCATCTCTTGTTACAGCCTTTAATTTAAAGTCTAGTTTGTCTGATATAAGTATGGCTACTCCAGCTTTCTTTTGGCTTCCAGTAGCATGATAGTTCTCCATCCCCTCACTCTCAATCTAAAGGTGTCCTCAGATCTAAAATGAGTCTCTTGTAGACAGCAAATAGATGGGTCTTGTTTTTTTATCCATTCTGATACCCTATGTCTTTTGGTTGGCGCATTTAATCCATTTACATTCAGTGTTATTATAGAAAGATACGAGTTTAGAGTCATTGTGATGTCTGTATGATTTATGCTTGTAGTGATGTCTCTGGTACTTTGTCTCACAGGATCCCCCTTAGGATCTCTTGTAGGGCTGGTTTCGTGGTGACAAATTCCTTCAGTTTTTGTTTGTTTGGGAAGATCTTTATCTCTCCTTCTATTCTAAATGACAGACTTGCTGGATAAAGGATTCTTGGCTGCATATTTTTCCTGTTCAGCACATTAAAGATCTCGTGCCAATCCTTTCTGGCCTGCCAAGTTTCAAAAGAGAGATCAGTCACGAGTCTTATAGGTCTCCCTTTATATGTGAGGGCACGTTTACCCCTTGCTGCTTTCAGAATTTTCTCTTTATCCTTGTATTTTGCCAGTTTCACTATGATATGTCGTGCAGAAGATCGATTCAAGTTACGTCTGAAGGGAGTTCTCTGTGCCTCTTGGATTTCAATGCCTTTTTCCTTCCCCAGTTCAGGGAAGTTCTCAGCTATTATTTCTTCAAGTACCCCTTCAGCACCTTTCCCTCTCTCTTCGTCCTCTGGGATACCAATTATGCGTATATTATTTCTTTTTAGTGTATCACTTAGTTCTCTAATTTTCCCCTCATAGTCCTGGATTTTTTTATCTCTCTTTTTCTCAGCTTCCTCTTTTTCCATAACTTTATCTTCTAGTTCACCTATTCTCTCCTCTGCCTCTTCAATCCTAGCCGTCATCGTTTCCATTTTATTTTGCATTTCGTTTAAAGCGTTTTTCAGCTCCTCCTGACTGCTCCTTAGTCCCTTGATCTCTGTAACAAGAGATTCTCTGCCGTCCTCTATACTGTTTTCAAGCCCAGCGATTAATTTTATGACTATTATTCTAAATTCACTTTCTGTTATATTATTTAAATCCTTTTTGATCAGTTCATTAGCTGTTGTTATTTCCTGGAGATTCTTCTGAGGGGAATTCTTCCATTTGGTCATTTTGGATAGTCCCTGGAGTGGTGAGGACCTGCAGGGCACTTCCCCTGTGCTGTGGTGTATAACTGGAGTTGGTGGGCGGGTCCGCAGTCCGACCTGATGTCTGCCCCCAGCCCACCACTGGGGCCACAGTCAGACTGGTGTGTGCCTTCTCTTCCCCTCTCCTAGGGGCGGGATTCACTGTGGGGTGGCGTGGCCCGTCTGGGCTACTTGCACACTGCCAGGCTTGTGGTGCTGGGGATCTGGCGTATTAGCTGGGGTGGGTAGGCAAGGTGCATGGGGGCAGGAGGGGCAGGCTTAGCTCGCTTCTCCTTAGGTGATCCACTTCAGGAGGGGCCCTGTGGCAGCGGGAGGGAGTCAGACCCGCTGCCGGAGGGGTGGCTCCGCAAAAGCACAGCGTTGGGTATTTGCGCGGAGCAAGCAAGTTCCCTGGCAGGAACTGGTTCCCTTTGGGATTTTGGCTGGGGGATGGGCGAGGGAGATGGCGCTGGCGAGCGCCTTTGTTCCCCACCAAACTGAGCTCTGTCGTCCGGGGCTCAGCAACTCTCCCTCCCTTTGTCCTCCAGCCTTCCCGCTTTCGGAGCAGAGCTGTTCACTTATGACCTCTCAGATGCTAAGTCGCGCTTGCTGTCGGAACACACTCCGTCTGGCCCCTCCACTTTTGCCAGCCAGACACGGGGGCTCTGCTTGGCCGGCAGGCTGCCCCTCCGCCCCGGCTCCCTCCCGCCAGTCTGTGGAGCGCGCACTGCCTCTCCGCCCTTCCTACCCTCTTCCGTGGTCCTCTCGTCTGGGCTTGGCTACGGAGACTCCGTTCTGCTAGTCTTCTGGTGGTTTTCTGGGTTAGTTAGGCAGGTGGAGGTGGAATCTAAGTGATCAGCAGGACGCGCGGTGAGCCCAGGGTCCTCTTACGCTGCCATCTTCTCCCTATCCTTTCTCTATATTCTTTAAAAGTAATTGTAACTCTAAAATATTTCCCTTGTTCTGTTTTTCATAACATCCTGTTTATGTTCTGTGGATGCAGTATTTTCTCAAATCTCGTATATACTAATAAGACTTTTTAAGTTTTCTAAATTATATTTTTTTAAAATTTTTTTAAGTGTCTGTTTTAGTTTTTGGCTTCCTCAAGTGTCCATTTGTATTTAAGAAAGAGGATTTGTTTTAGGGGCTCCTGGGTAGCTCAGTCAGTTGAGTGTCCAACTTTGGCTCAGGTCATGATCTCACAGCTTGTGAGTTCAAGCCCTGCATTGGGCTCTGTGCTGACAGCTCAGAGCCTGGAGCCTGCTTTGGATTCTGTGTCTCCCTCTCTCTCTGCCCCTAACCCACTAGTGTTCTCTCTTTCTCTCAAAAATGAATAAACATTTAAAAAAAAAAAGAAAGAGGATTTGTTTTAGAGTAAGAATGGTTATTCTGAAGGGCACTCTAATAAGACTTTGCTCTGCACTGGTTGCCCTGGTCTTTTCTGAATACCTTTTTGGCAAAGAGCCATGTGGTATAAATGCTTTGGCTTCTGGGTGTTTTCTCTGGGTGGTGGTAGACTTTCTGTGCATAGACTTTCCATAAACTCATCCCTTTTAGCCTGCATCTTACTTGGGACAGCTTCCAGTGTATGGAGCTTCTTCAGAGTTTTGCAGGGAATATCTTTTCCTTTTTGACTACATGCCTCTCTGCACATATTTTACACTGTGATTTCTGAATGGTGTGAATAGTATCAGGCTCTAATACTCTATCTCCTCTTCTTATTCTGGGAAGTTTTTGGTCTCTTATCTCTGTTGGTCTTCTACCAGTTCTTTCAATTGATGTGGCCTTACATTGTCTTCAAAAGTAATTTTTTTAGGGGCACCTGGGTGGCTCAGTCGGTTGAGTGTCCAACTTCAGCTCAGGTCATGATCTCACACTCTGTGAGTTTGAGCCCCGCATCAGACTCTGTGCTGACAGCTCAGAGCCTGGAGCCTGCTTTGGGTTCTGTGTCTCCCTCTCTCTCTGCCCCTCCCTTGCTCACACTCTGTCTCTCTCTCTCAAAAATAAATATTAAAAGTAATTTTTTTAAGTCTATCATTTCAAAAGTATCTAGGAAGAGAGAGGTATAAACTCATTTGCTGAATCATAAGTTGAATTGGTGGCCTTCTTAAATTATTTTAAATTTAGATACTTCTTTAATTCAGAGAATTTCTCCATTAATATGAATTAGCAAAATTTTACTGTATCTTGGATCTGGTGTCTACATAGATATAAGAGAGTAGGCGCCACTTATGAAATCAGACACTGGTACATGTGTTTGGAATGATGTGGCTGCAGGAACCTATTGAAATTCCTCCTCAACTTGGCTTAGGGGCATTTAGTAAAATCACTTTGGGTCGTTGCCTGTTTG
The DNA here is from genome assembly GCF_023721935.1 of Panthera uncia. Classification (NCBI taxonomy): domain Eukaryota; kingdom Metazoa; phylum Chordata; class Mammalia; order Carnivora; family Felidae; genus Panthera; species Panthera uncia. The sequence goes on from NC_064811.1 coordinate 56,322,657, forward strand.
GCACGAAGGAAGTGAGGTGTTTGTTTACTTCTGTCATAATCTACCATTGGTCTTTCCCATTTATCTTCCTACTAGCCAGCATAGCTTGCTGATGGTATTGTTCTTTTCTGTTTCTAGTTATGTGAGATAAGGTCACAAATTATTTTATATACGTCCACCTGTGTGCTTTGGACAGCATAACCTTTTGTCTGTTGTTTTATATTGTGTGTGTGCATATACGTGCATTTAAGACACAGAGAAAGAGCTAGTATAGAATCACAAATACTGTATATAATCACAGGGACCACAGATTCCTTGATGTACTTTATGGGGACTGTACTGTTTAGTAACTGTTTCAGTCCTTGTTTGTGTTGGCATGTTTCCTCAGCTGAGCAGAGACTTTTTAAATGTCTTTTTAGAATGTGTGTGTGCAGAGAGATAGAGGCTGGTTCTTTACATTCTTTAAAAAAATTATTTATTTATTTATTTATTTATTTATTTATTTATTTATGAGAGAGAGAGAGAGAGAGAGAGAGAGAGAGAGAGAGAGAGAAAGACAGCACGAGCTGGGGAGGGGCAGAGAGAGATGGAGAATGTGAAGCAGGCTCCAGGCTCTGAACTGTCAGCACAGAGCTGGACGTGGGGCTCTAACTCACGAACTGCAAGATCATGACCTGAGCCAAAGTTGGACGCTCAACCAACTGAGCCACCCAGGTGCCCCAAGAATGATTCTTTTTAAATTAACTACTTTTTAAAGATCATCATAAAAATTAAATATCTAGTGCCATATTATTAGAATGGGAGTCACTACGATTAGAGCATTTTGCTTTCGCTGGTTGAAATTGGAAAATAATTAGAAGAGATGAACCTTGTGTACTTGGCGTTGAGATGTGTAAGACCTTACATTCGTCTTTGGGAAAAACCCACAGAGTAGTCCGAGAATTCAAAAACAGAGAATGGGATCAGAGAAGTTGTGGTTGGATAGGTTATCAGGGAGCAGGTGGACAGCAGAGATCTCAGAAGCGTAGAGTGTGATCTTTCCAAAAAGAGACTGGCGTTGGTAAGGATTTATTGGCATAGGTGTTTGTCGTGCTGTGGTTTGGCTTCCGCACACTCCCGGTCTCTCCCTCAGATGTCGTCTGTGTTACCTTTGTCCCATACATTAGGGATGACTTCAGCTTTGGGCTTGCACTTTTGTTACATACTTTGATACTCATCTGGATCTTTTGATATCTTCTTCCTTCCTCTAAATTTGTTTCATTTTCCAGGCCAGTCACATTCTTTGAGTTATTTTAGTTCCTGAAAACTTTACTCTTTCCTTTCCCCAAGGTCTGGACACCCTCGCTTATTTGTCCTCCCATTCTCACCTCCTGGTCCTTCCTTCACAGGGGGTTTCTCTTTTCACCCCTTCATTCCTTCTCACGTCTGTTCCCACTGCTGACTAATAGGCTGTTAGCCAGTTTGGCAGAGTCTTTCCACTCTGTTACTTCTGGGCCAGCTACAAACTTATTCCTTATTTACTCTAAGGCTTTCCAAGTCTGAAGGCTCTTGGAGTGTGTACACAGCATCTCCCTTCATAGGAAATGGACTTTGAACAGTAGTGTTTATACTAGTAACTCCAAATGGAAGTAAAATGATACTCAGTTGGTATTATCCATTCATTCACAAATATTTATTAAGTGCCACTTAGTGCCAAGCTCTGAGGCTAAAACTGTGAATAAGACAAACTTAGAGCTTTGACTCCGGGCTCTTGGGGTTTGTTTTGTATTAAATCATGAACAAACGAAGGAAACAATCAGCAAAACTAAAAGGCAGCCGACGGAATGGAAGAAAATATTTGCAAACGACATATCAGATAAAGGGTTAGTATCCAAAATCTATAAAGAACTTATTGAACTCAACACCCAAAAAACAAAGAATCCAGTGAAGAAATGGGCAAAAGACATGAATAGACCCTTCTCCAAGGAAGACATCCAGATGGCCAACCGACACATGAAAAAATGCTCAACATCACTCATCATCAGGGAAATAAAATCAAAACCACAATGAGATACCACCTCACACCTATCAGAATGGCTAACATTAACAACTCAGGCAACAACAGATGTTGGCGAGGATGCGGAGAAAGAGAATCTCTTTTGCATCGTTGGTGGGAATGCAAACTGGTGCAGCCACTCTGGAAAACAGTATGGAGGTTCCTCAAAAAGCTAAATATAGAACTACCCTATGACCCAGCAATTGCACTACTAGGCATTTATCCAAGAGATACAGGTATGCTGTTTCAAAGGGTTACATGTACCCCAATGTTTATAGCAGCACTATCAACGATAGCCAAAGTATGGAAAGAGCCCAAATGTCCATCGAATTGATGGATGAATGGATAAAGAAGATGTGGTGTGTATATATGGTGTGTATACACACACACACACACACACACACACACACACACACACACTGGAGTATTACTCGGCAATCAAAAAGAATGAAATCGTGCTATTTGCAACTACGTGGATGGAACTGGAGTGTATTATGTTAAGTGAAATTAGAGAAAGACAAAAATCATATGACTTCACTCATATGAGGACTTTAAGAGACAAAACAGATGAACATAAGAGAAAGGAAACAAAAATCATATAAAAACAGGGAGGGGGACAAAGCATTAGAGACTCTTAAATATGGAGAACAAACAGAGGGTTACTGGAGGGGTTGTGGGAGGGGGGATGGGCTAAATGGGTAAGGGGCATTAAGGAATCTACTCCTGAAATCACTGTTGCACTATATGCTAACTAATTTGGATGCAAATTTAAAAAAAAATAAAATTAAGTATAAAAACAATCATGAACAAACAACAAAAATTTTCTAAACAAAACAATTAAAAATCAAATAAGCAAAAAAAATACAAGCTGATATTCTGTTAGTTATGAAATTCCTTCAAAGAGCTCCTTTGGTGGTATTTTTAAGTTTCCTTCATCTAATATTTACATGTTAAATATTTCTATATTTGGAGGTCAGGAGTAAGAATGGGTTAGAGGTCTTAATGACATGTTTATTTTATTATTATTTTTGGTAGGGGTAGCTGTTGAGATTTTGTTGCAGTGGAGGACTAGGGAACTGGTATGACAATATCTAAGTTTCTCTTTTAGCGATTCTTTCTAGACTTTCTCCAACTCATTGCTAGTATCCCAGGTGATTTATTCTCCTTGTCCGCTTATATTCCTGCTTTTAGTGGTTGAAATGGAAAGAAATTGCAGTTGGAGTAACTTGAAATATGGTAGAAATATGGTAGAAAACCAATATGGAAATAATGGAGAGTTGACTGTATGTACATTGCGGAATTTTACAAATACTTGGCTGTGATTGTGAGGTGGGACATTCAGAAGCATGTGACATTGTTGTTTTTATAATTACATTGCTATTGCTTTTAGCATCCTTTCTCCTTTGTCACAGAGGTGTGGTTTTGGGCTACTATTTAATCACAGTGGCAAACATTATAGCTGAGTTCAATTCCCTTCTCTCCCTTTTTTTCTTTATGAAAACGAAAAAGTAAAGAAATGTGTACTCCATTTTTGGGAATAACCAAATTGGAAACCAAGAATGTTTCTGCCTTAAATATTCTTAAGAACATTATATTGTATATAATTGGCATGGAAATAGAATAGATTCTTTTTGGTTATATGTTAAATTTTCTCTTTATTAGAAATGGTGAAGTTTGCGTGTTTATTTATGTAAATAACATAGAGAGACCAATTTTTTTTTTTTCTCGGAGGCAGAGGGCTTGGTATTAAGAGATCCAGATTTAAATTATAGTTTTACTACTTGCTGTGTGACCATGAACTTAACCTCCTTGAAGTTCATTTTGTTTATGTGTAAAGTTAGAAGAATACTAACTTCAAGGTGCTTATATGAGCATTAAGTAAGATAATGTAAGTTAAAGTACTTAGTCCTTAAAAGGATTAGTTGCCCCTTAATCTTAGATGTAGACAGTTTCTAGTAGAGTTGTTAATGTCAACAATGGGGGGGGGGGGGGGGGGAATATCAGTGAGTCAGTGGAATACAGAACACATTAGCATGCATTCTTCCAAAACTACATTTATTATTAGTTTTATGGTCTCAAATAGTGCAAATCAGACCCATACCTCTGAATTTTCTGACATGGACACCCAGATTCCCTGATGTCTGTTTTATGTAAGTTACCTTAGTTGTTTTTCATGCTAAAATTAGTCTTTAATTGTTAAGGATAAAAAATCCAGTTTATTTCATACCCCAGGTGATCTTTGTTTTAGCTTGTTCTGAGGCTCTCTGTTGCTTCATTGTAAAGGTATGAGGTGAGGGGGGTGATGTGTTAATTGCATTACATACATATTTACATTTTTATCTAATACGTATACATTTAAATATCTTCCTTCTATGCAGTACATTCTCCTCACCCTTTTCATTGTATCTAATAGATATCATTGCAAAGGACTTTATGAATTGCTACATGTGTGCTAAAGAAGAACAATGATTTTCAAACTTAGTACAGAGTGCAGTTAATTTTTATAGAAGACAGTATGTACCTGCCAAGTGTGTACTTTCAAAATGAAATTGTTTTAAATTGTGTGAAACTGCCTAAAAATGTGATTCTCCAAAGTTTTCTTTTTCTTAGGGCCAGAAAACAGTGATATGGAAATTAATTATGATTATGCACCTGAGGCTGATTCTTCTTCTTTTGTAGAAATCAAACGTAAAAAAAAAAAAACAAAACAAAAACAAAGTTTCTTTCGACCAAGAGCACTTATATAACATTTGTTTGCCCTGGAATTTTTTGTTTGTTTGTTTCTTTAAAAAAATTTTTTTCATGTTTATTTTTGAGAGAGAGACAGAGACAGTGGTGTGTGTGTGTGGGAGGGGGGGTGGATAGGGGAGGGGCAGAGAGAGAGGGAGACACAGAATCCAAAGCAGGCTCCAGATTCTGAGCTGTCAGCACAGAGCCCAATGCAGGGCTCAAACCCACGAACTGTGAGATCATGACCTGAGCCGAAGTCGGATGGTTAACGACTGAGCCACGCAGACACCCCTGTATGCCCTGGATTTTGATGGAAAGGGCTGAGTGTGGTTACCTTTGAGTGAGTGAATCCCCCATCTGTGCAGGAAGTGGCATACTTCAGGGTCCTCGTGCATTTCACCTTTTTGGTATAAGTTAACATTTTCTTCTACTACCTCCACTCACTTAGGATTGCAATATAATGAATTTACATTATGGGCCCAAACTATAAGTAGAAAGCATTGATTTATCCTGATAATGTGTCTTAGTGAATGTCAGGTGCAAAATACCTACAATAGGACGTTGTTAGGGATCAGTTGCGTAACAGCTTCCCGGGTTTGCTAAAATAACATGCACAGATTTCTGATTCCAGACATAATCGGGTTTGTAATCTCTTTTGGCTCTTGTCCTTGTCTTGGATTTGGGTGATATGTTTCTGGAAAAGGCTGATTAAACAATGAGTTTCCCAAACAAATTTATTTATTTGATTGTGTAGGTGAGGACTTAGAGGAAAAGCCAAGTAAGACACTCTGTGTTTCTGAGGCAAGGTTGCTAACTGAATGATTTGCTTGAGATATAGTAGTTTAGAGCAGTGGCTTGGAGGAGGGCGAGGTTATCAGGACTACCCCTGTGCCTACCTCAATTTATATGTGCTTCTTTTAATTCTTTTAATTCAGATCCTGAGACACACCATCCTGTTAAGGTAACTGGTTTATTTAGAGCAGTGGTTCTCAAACTCTAACATGTCTCAAAATTACTTTAAAGGTTTGTTAGAACTGCATCACTGGGCTCCAAACCTGGAGTTGTGATTATATAGTAGTCCCTCTTATTTGCAGGACATACGTTCCACGATTCCCAGTGGATGCCTTGAACCCTGTGTATATTATGTTTTTTCCTATACACAGACTTATGATAAAGTTTAATTTATAAATTAAGCACAGTAAGAGATTAACAACAATAACCAATAATAAAATAAACTATTATAACAATTACTATAATAAAAGTCTGTGAATGTGGTCTTTGTCAAAATATTGTACTGTACTCACTCTTTTTATGTGAGATGATAAAATGCCTATGTGATGAGAAGAAGTGGGGTGAATGACGTAGGCACTGTGATATAGTGTTAGGCTGCTATTGACCTTCTGATGGTTCATCAGGAGGATCACCTGCTTTGGGACTACAATTGACCACAGGTAACTGACACAGCAGAGTAAGGGGGACTACTGTAGTTAGTCTAGGGTAAGTCCCAAGAAGTTGCATTTCTAACAAGTGCTCAGGTAATGCTAATGTTGTTGGTCTGGGCACCGCACTTTGGGGACCACTGCCTTGGGAAGCATTTGTTTTGGTTTCAAGGTGTTTGGGCATAGGGGTGGGGAGTTTGATAGGGAGGGGGTGGGGAAACAGTGAAGTATGTTTATCATCTTGCTTAGGGTTTACCTAGAAATGTTGACTTCCGTATTCTTTGATTGTATTACAAAGTTACACATCAGAGAAGCTGTTACCTTTATTAATGAGAATCAGATAAAGGTAGGAAGAACAGTAGATTTGATTGTTTCTTAGCATTGACCTGTTTTTCCCCATCTGGTTCCTGCATCTTCCTTGGATCCCCACCCCCCGCTTCATCTAATACAAATATAGCCGTACTATCATGAGAGAAATGATGAGATGGTATATGAGGTTTCTTGGAAAAGTTGTGACATCAGTCAAGATTATCATTGTAATAAAAACTTTATTCATTTGGTTTCTACCTATTTAGATTTTGCAACAGTTAGGACAGTGCTTGGGTTAAAATGTACCTTTGCAGCATTTATAGTTTCCAAAGCAAATCAATGAACTTAGAATATTTCCCAGAAAGTTTAAATCACTTAATGAAACTTCTTTCAAATTATTTTAGTACCGTGGGCCCCTGGTTGGCTTGGTTGGGTGTCCATCTTTGGCTCTGGTTATGAACTCACGGTTCGTGGGTTTGAGCCCTGTGTCGGGCTCTGTGTTGACAGGTGAGAGCCTGGTGCCTGCTTCAGATTCTGGGTCTCCCTCTCTTTCTGCCCCTGCCCTGCTTGCATTCTGTGTGTGTGTGTGTGTGTGTGTGTGTGTGTGTGTGTGTGTGTCTTTCAAGAATAAATAAAACATTAAAAAAAATTATTTCAGTACTGCCACTTAGTTGATTTGATAATTTGAAATCAATCTTGGGGTGCCTGGGTGGCTCAGTCAGTTAAGTGTCCGACTCTTGATTTTGGCTGAGGTAGTGATCTCATGGTTCATGGGACTGAGCCCCATGTCAGGCTCTGAGCTGATCGCTGGGAGCCTGCTTGGGATTCTCTGTCTCCTCTCTCTGCTCCCCTTCTCTCTAGTGCCAGCAGCTTTCTCTCAGAATAAATAAACATTAAAAAAAAAAAGAAAGAAAGAAATCAGCCTCATCTCTTCATTTGCATAAACTACTTTTAATTTATGATTAGAATTGCTAAGGCTTCCTTGCTTTAGGAATATATTGTTCAGATTTCTTCACTCATTCAGGTAGAATTTCCAACCGGTTAGTCCAAAAAACTGCTTTTGCTTTTAATGTAAAGTGCAAAATTATAGCTACATTCCCTATTACTTTTAAGCCTATCATTATTTGGGAGCATTCACATTTGTACCTGGTGTCTTTTATTTTGAGTGCACATTGGAAACCTGGTGTGCAGTTCAAAGAAGAAAATGCGGCCTCCAATAAGGTTCTTTTAATTTTGCTCATAAAGCAGTTTTTCAGATGTTACTTTCCTTCGAAAAATGCCCTGGGCTCAAATTTTCCTAGAATAAAATGTCCTACCAGGTAAAGGGTTTAAGAGATCTAGGCCATGCTTACTCAATGAAATGCAGCAGAGTGGAAAACACCCTGTCTTGCCAGCTCAAGAAAATTCTGATTTTTCTGATTTAGTAGTTAAAGACCATTATGATATTTAGAGCTGCTTTTATATAGACATCAAATTATTAGAAGTAGATTTTAGTCTGTTATAAAATTATGTGTTGAAGTTTCTATCTGAAGGAATTAAAGTCTGTAATCTAAAAAATAATTTGGTAGTGAATATGAAGCTGAATTCAAACTTTGGGGCTTGTTTTTCAACCCTTGTCCTTTTGATGTGAAGACCAGCCTGAGTCAGATCATTGAGGATTAATGATGAATGCATTACTCAGCACCCTGCAGGGGTTGGGTCAAACACCGAGGCTTTGAAAAGTTACTCTTTTGCTTAGTAAGCCTAGAAATTTCAAGTCCAACTGCAGAATGAACAGAATGTTAATCTTTTGGTTAACATAGTCTACTTAAAGATGGGCTATCACTCTTCTAGATGTCCCTCCTCTCTTCTTGTATCATGGTGTCTAAAGCCATTGGCTATGACCTACAGCCACTGTATTGCCAGGGAGCTTGGTTGCCACGAAGTATTCCTGATGAAATCCATTCCTTAACGTGAATAAGAAGGTTGGCATGTTAAGGGGAAAGAAAGGATATGCTTATGGGAGTGCAGGAAGTAAGGGGACTGTGACAACACCACTTTGAGGTGAAGAATGGGAATTCTGGATCAGATACCCACTCAGGAGAAATCTTCTTGGTGAAAGCGTTAGCTGGAGAAGGGACCACAGGTGGGTTTTTCGATTTATCAGAGTGAGCGGTACACTAGGAAGGACTGCAGATGCCTGGGGAAAGGAGGTCCAGTCCTGTAATCTGGGGCCAGCTCTGCTGACCTGAGGACAGAGGCCATGTCCTCTGTGGGAACATGGAAAGGATACCATGTGGATTAGGATGTGTGTAAAGGGCAGTGACAAAAGGCAAATCAAACCAGGAGTAAATTTTTTTTATGCTTATCATTTTAGATGTTTCTTTCAAAGTTTAACTCATCTTGAACTAGAGCGAGGCAGTAAGACGTAAAAATGGTATTTGGGTTTTTACATACTTTCCTTTTAACTGTCTTTGTGCTCCAACCTGGACTCTGGAAAACTCTTCAGGGGGACCCCAGGGGCGCTGAAGCATCATTGCCATTCCCATCATCATCTACAAGTGTTTATGAAGTATATAACCAAAGTCTCTGTGGTTTTGAAAAGAAGACTTTAATTAGGGTTCACTTTTGTTTTTTTCAGGTAGCCCAGCCATGACCCATAGGAATCTGACTTCCTCCAGTCTGAATGACATTTCCGATAAACCAGAGAAGGACCAGGTAAGCAAAGACATCTTACTCCAGAAATGTAAGATTAAATATGTATCTAGAAGATGCTGGAATGAGATTAGAAATGATGGTTCCCAACTTAAAATGAACTGAGATGTGTGGATGGGGTTTTTTTGCACTTCCTCTGAGGGAAGGGGAAGCAGTATGTGGAGGGATTTGAAGCTCGAAGATAAGAATTAGTCTTGACTCCAGCCCTTACAGATGTTCTCTTGGGCAATTTAAGTTTTGAAGCTACAGTTGTCTTTAAAATAGTCTTGAAGCTATAGTTGTCTTTAAAGCTATGGGCTTTAAAATGGTAATAATAATCCCTGCAGCAGGGTTATTGTGAGGATTAACAGGTATTATTTAGGAAAAAGTGCACTGATAAACTAAAGGTCTAAGAAATGCTGGCCACGATTAACTTTAGGGAGATTCTTCAGGCAAAGGTAATGATAGCCTTGTTAGCTGTTTATGTTGTCTGTGAAAACATAGTAAGTAGCGTATTTGACATGGAGAGCAATTCGGTTTTGAATCTTGATTTGCTTTCTTTGAAAAAAGAATATGGTAGAATCTGGGCCATTGTTCCCAGTTGGGTCGGTATCTGGACACAGAGAATGGCCAGTAGGTGTAATTTTGCACTTTACATTAAAAAACAAAACCAGTTATTTGGACTAACTGGGTGAAATTTCCACCTGAACAAATAAATCTGAATTATACATTCTAAGGTGAGGGAGACTTATTTATGACGACGTGCCTCTTCACTGGCAGCACTTAACAGTTGTGACAAAGGTTTATAAGCTTTAGAAAATTCTAAAAGGTACGGGAAAGGTAAATTTGTGCTCTTTCTTGTGAAGTGGCTTTTGGATTCTTTCTTCCTTCCCTTCCCCAGCAGCACCCTATTAGGGCCTTCATCATCTCAGACTGGATTGCTAGAAAAGCTTTGGAACTAATCCCTTGTCTGTTTTCTCCCATGTCAATAATCCACTTTTCATATTATTGCCCTCATATTTCTCTCCTGGATCAAAAGCTTATAATGGCTTCCCATCAGGTTAAGTTCAGAATTTCCTTCCTGACTTTCAAGATTCTCTGAAGTCTAGTGTTGTCCTTCTGATTTTAATTTGTGGACTTTCAAGATTCTCTGAAGTCTAGTGTTGTCCTTCTGATTTTAATTTGTGTTCCTCAGAAGAGGAACTGTCTGCTTCTCTCAGGCTTAATTACCTCCCTATTACATTGAGATTGATTCTTGACTCCTAGAGCTGCTCCCCTTTCATAAGCTAATGTAGATCACTCTCCTCCCTTGCATTTGCCTACCCCTTGAAGTGAGCAGAAGTTCATTTAAATGTTGGACACCTTGGGAAGTACGAACCTGTAGCAGAAAAGCTCAGTCCACTAGGACTTAGAGTTGCCCTCAACACTACTCGGCACGTTTTGGCTCCATTCAATATTTACCAGTAACGTTCTGTTTATGTGGTTTGCCAGGGGTCTTAATACTGGATAAGGCAGAGTTAGGAATATCTGCTTGGCAGACTTTTTTGGAAAAAGCTTCTTTTATTACAGACAGTTCTTGTCTTGCCAGGAATTTGCCAATAAGCAGCTGGTAAATGCTGGCTAAGAGAAATTTCTTACCTTCTTGAGTGTCTTCAGATCTGGGCATATGCAGAGGAAATTTGATGGCTTAAGATGCATATTACATAAGCTTTTGATGCCAGTGTTAGATGAAATATGTTGGAACATAATGATTTGGGGGTGTTGATTTTGCTGTAAAACCTGTGGGATTGTGGTCCTTGAAACCAGAATCTTTGATGCTTACTGTGAACATCTCATATTCATCGAGGTACATACGTACTAAAATGAAACCAGGAAGATTTCATTCAGGAGTTTTGTTCCTTTTGTTTTCAAAGCCAGAAAGTGATGGTTGATGAGTATGTCATTTTAAGAGCAAATGTCCATCTACGTTGTATCTATTACAGTAACTGCAGCTAATCCAGTGAGCTTCCCACAAAGAGGAAGGAACTCCGTTCTTTGCTTCCCACCAAAGAGTTTGAAGAGAAGTTTTGTAACTGACCCATGATCTCTTCTACAACCCAAGGCAGAGTAGGAATTCAAATTAATATTTTCAGTTTCTGTTCTTACTATTTTAGTAACTTCAAATACAAAGCTTCTGGATCATTTTAGGATGAGAAGAAGAAAATGGGTTTGTAAAGAAGATGAAACTACGGCCAAAAAAACAAAATAAACTCCGGCTTTTATTTTTTAACCTTTTTTCCCCCTCTGTTTGGGTAGGAAAAAGTTGCCAGGCTCAAATATGTTTTGAAAAAGCTTTTATAATTAATTAGCCAATGTCCTGGAAATGATCTTGGCAGTAAAGTCAAACTTGTTCTGTATGCTTTTCCAAGTTGGCCCAAAAAACTTCCATCCGACTGGAACTGAAGTTTCTGATTGACTGATTATTCTGCTTGGCTATAATTTGAACAGTTGCAATGGTGCCTCTTGACTTCCTGGAGCTATATAACTTCCCAGTAGCACAAGAACTATGGGTTTAATGTTCAGAGTTATGAAGAGGAGCAGAATTTCTTTGACAGCAACATGGTGACAAAATTTGAGGGCATATTTTTTATGAGATTCTGTTTTGGGAAAACAGAAGAAACAAATCTGTGGACTGCACTTTTTCTTTCTGGCTCTGCCAAGCCTATGTACTTAGGATTTCAGTAGCGGCTGCCTTATTGAGAAATAGCTCAAAATAGTTAACAGCAGAAGAGCATAGCCAACATTTAGGTGATTCAGAGCCTCAACTTGGATGTTATATTTATTAAGCAGAAAAGCACCTGGGGAGAAGTAGATAAGAAAACACATCTGGAGCTCATCTACTTGTAAATCTATATAAATAATCTCTTCTATTTTGTTGCTATGGAGGATTTTTTTTCTTTATTATCCAGTTACCTTCACCATTTACCTTAGATTGATTTGTTTTTCTATCTCCTTTTATTCCTTTTCTGTTTAAAAAGAAAAAAAAAACCTTACAAGTGCAATGGGTACTTGCCAAATACAGTGGCTTAGTTCTGATTTGCATTTGAGTATGGAATCAGCTGTGAGGATAAAAATCTTTCTCATCATTTTACTTCTTAGCTCTAACTGTGGTGGAAGGACTTTGCTAAGTGGTACAGTGACTTTAAAAGGGCTTGACTTGTTTTCAGGTTCACCAGTAATGCAATAACGTCTCATAATTACACGATCCACCTTCAGTGAAATTGCAGTCCGTAGACTACAGTGGACGCAGGAGATGTGGAAAATACCTTGCAGGTTCTCAGGGAGACACTGCTCTACATAACGTTGTAACTTCTTATCTGGTTTTCTCTTCGGTGGGGCTCATTATTTAGCTAGCTTGAGAACCTATCCATAGGTCTTCTGGTAGAATTTGGCCTAAGGTTAATTTCCAAAGTGTATTATAATCATTTTTGGCATCACTTATTGCCTTTTATCTTCCAATATACTTGCTGGTCTTGATTTCTATTTTTAAAGTCCTGGGTTGTTTTTTTTTTTTTCCTTTCTTGTTTGTTTGTTTGTTTGTTTGTTTGCAGAAATAGACCTGGCTGTAAATATTTTGTCAGAGAGTAAGAGGATGAAACCATTAAAATCATGTGTAAGTTTGAAATTGCTAAGCCATGACTATCTTAAGGTGGAACCCAGAAAGAAACATTTTGTGATTGAACAACCCCTCATCCTTTTCTTACACATATGTGATATAGAAATGAGTCAACTAAATTCAGCTGAGATGATTTTTTTCATAGTTTTGAAGATTTCCTTCCTAAGGCTTACATAAAGCTTCCCGTAGCGTTAATAGCTATTTCGTATGCACAGCAACAGAAAAGTACTGTAGCACCTCCTTTTCTTTTTCACAGCTCAGCCAGGAAGCCCTCTAATTCACACTGAGCACTGGGTGGTCCTGTTCTCTCCTTGGAGAAGGTGCAGTGGCTAAGAAAGGCTCATATTTTCTGAGGTTATAATACTTGTCTGTAGCACATTTTTAGGAACCCCTGAAACACTGCGGTGTTGGGCGAGCTCCAAATGAGATCACATCTGTGAAAACCTGAGAACAAAGGCTTGTTGTGAGGCAGTGGTTTCGTCCTTGGATGTCATCCGTCACTACGGTTTGAGTAGCTGCAGTGAGCTTCCCTGTGGTTCAGTGGCTATGGCTTGCCTTCAGCCTTCAGCCAGGTGTCCCTGCTGGGGTCTGGTGTAGCCACTGCAATGATTGCCTTTGGAGTCTCTTTCAAAGGGCATTAGTTTGCCATTTAGATAATAAACAAAACTGATTATTTGTCACCATTTTTTTCCTTTTCTGTAAGAAATTTGACTTTCTATAGCTTCCTTCTCCCACCTGATGCAGAGCCATATTCCTAAAGAATTAATGGTCAATGGTTATTAGTAGTGTTTGAGAAGCACTGATATACTGCTTTCATGAATCTGTGTCCCACTTAAAACTGGGGCAGTTGAATTTTCCCATTTTCATAATGCTATACTTTCATGAAAGCTGTTTATTTGAATCAGAAGACTAACATTCATTTAGAAACGGGTTCTGTGTCAGCTTGGAAAGGAAGCAGATTAACCTGTCTGAAGTAAACTAAGCTCTATCTTGTATTTTCAGGTAAAGAAAAGAGTCTTTTGTGAAACTTAGAACTATGGTTTTAAGTTAACTGTTAGGCTGCGATACATTTGAACTTTTAAATCACCTCATAACTGTATGCTGCTGTCGTTTGAACTCATTCATTCATTCAAAAAGTATATTCTGTGCTAGAAAGTGTTCTTGGAGGTAGGGTTTCAGAGGTGAATGAAACAGATAAATTTTTTGACTCATAAAGCTCCCATGCTTTGGGGAACAGATAGACAATATTAACAATAAAAATGAGTAAACAGATGAATAGAGAAATTTCACACCATCACAAATACTACTTTGAAAACATAGCAGAGTAATGTGGAGAGGTACAGGAAAGCTGTTTTAGGTAGGAGGTGTAGCCAGGGAAGAGAAGATTTGAGGGAAGAGGCTTCTAGACTCAGCAAAAAGCAATAGTAAAACCTTGAGGCCGGAATAAGTGTGGTGTATCCAAGAAACTGGAAGAAATAAAAACAAGCTCAGAGTGGCTGGAGCAAAGGTAGCACGTGTGCAGTAGTAGATGGGCCAGGGAAGTTACACAGGGGTAGCTTTTAATTTCACTCTAAGAGCAGCGAGACACTGTTTGAGGAGTTTTACCTGAAGAGTTGTATGATTGACATTTTGAAAAGATCACTGAGGATGCTGTGCAATGGGATAGAGGAATTTGCCAGTGTTCTGGATCATCTGGTATTGTTCCTGTAATTAAGCACTGGATGAGCACCACAGTGCATTAAACTGATAGCTCTAAAGACCCAACAGCCAATTTCTTAATATATTTACCATAGACATCAAGATCTTACTCCTTTGAGGAAAGGAAGTTCTTCTGTTTCACAAAGTATTTTAAGAAAAAAAAAAAACTTTCCTAGTTAAAATACAGGTACTATTAATTAGATTAAATTATTACTCAATATTAATGTGACATTAAACTACTTTAATGCACTAGAACTGGACATAGGCCACCAAGAGTAGCGAGACTGAGCTTTTGAGTGATGGCATCTGTATCTCCAGTTCTTCTACTGATGTTCCTGTCAACTGACGTCAGGTGTGTGGTGTGTCACCTGGGTAAAACCCATGAACACGTGACTCCTGTAACCCTCACGGGAGCCCTCTCCGAGGAAGAGAGACAAGCATCTCGGTCTTTCTTGTTCATAAAGGAGCATTGGTATGTAGGAGCAGGACAGAGCAGCCGAGTGAGGGTTCTGAGTCATACTCTTACCTGTACCTATGAAAGAACTGAACTCCAGCAGAGCTACAGGCCATTCCTGTATTGGACATTTAATAAAAGGGATGGCAGGTTTTATGTCTTAAATAATTAACCAGCATGTTTTATATTTGAGGTCCCCTCATAACTATATGCTTCATTTCCTCTTTTCAATAGGTAGCATTTCTACCTGTTTTCCAATCCCATGAATATTCTTCGAATTTATCAGAGTCATAGAATGCCATCAACAATTATCTGTGATGGATGTCTAATCTCATGTCACACATTACCCACTTCTGACCATGACTTCATTAAAAAGATAAACAACTTTTTTCCCCTTGGAAGTGGCAAATTGTTACAAAACCAGAAAACAGCAATACCTTAAGATGAACATGCTAATGGCCTGGTTAAAACCCTTTATAATAGTTGTAAATATATACATGGAGCCATTCTTTGCCTGCTGAAGTAACATATTATCTCTGTGCTTTTTTTTAAACTTCATTTTTTTCTAATTCAGAAGTATACAAAATTGCTGTAAAAATTCAAACAAAGCAAGTATGAATAAAATAGTGAAAATTCACAAATTCTCACCCTCAAAATAACCACTGTTTAGCAATTTGATGGAGGGTCCTCTAGGCTTTTTCTATGCATAAAAATTATGTACTTATTTATATAAAATACGAATAGGAACATATTGTTTTGCAGTTGGATTTTTTAAAACTCAACAATGCCATAGACATCTACATTATTCTTTTTAAAGGCCGTAGTACACAAGAGTCATATTGTGTTTAAATGATGCTCTACTATAAATATTTAGTTATTTTCATTTCTTTGCAATCACAATCAAGCTTTTAAGAAAAATCCTTATTGTTTTTTTTTTTCTTTTTTTGCATTCTTTTGTGAGTATTTCTGGAGGAGAAATTTTTATAAGTGGAATTGCTGGCTCACTGTGTATTGCCAATTACCTTCCCAAAAGATTATACCAATTTGTGTCCTAGATTTTTTAAACACTTTAATAAACCCTCCTCCACTGCTGGGACACTGTATGCCAGTCAGATTTGAGTTTCTCCTTTATGATTCACTCCAGTAAAAGCTTAGCGACTCAAGTCGCTGAAGTGAAAAGAATCTCAGTCACTGGCATCTGCCTCCCAGCTCACTTTGGGGGCTTTTTGTCAGAAACTTAAAATATCGAGGCTAAAACTGGGTTTCTTGTCCTGGTCTGATTGCATCTCTGGGCTGGCTAATCCTCGTGTATTCTGAGGTAAAGAGGTGAAAAGAACAGTGGCTGTAGACATGGCCACCTGTATGTTTCTTCTTGCTTCTGCTAAAGGTGTTGCTGTCGCCAGCTCTCAAAGAAATCCTTTAGGCTTTGTGGGAATTTCCTTGGCAACCAAGGATGGCTTCCTCTCAAGAGCCCTTCTTGGTGGTCAGCATTTGGAACAAAAAGGAAAATTGCAAGGAGAGTTGGACAAGTGTTCTCTCTGAAGTACTGTTCAACACATTTGCTGCTTGGCTCTGCATCTCCTTCCTCTCCCCAGCTCGCCACCGCCGAGAGATTTTTAAGTGAACTTCCAGCCAGACTCTGAAGTGAGGTAAAGGAAAAGTTCATACCTTATGTGGAAGTGCTTTATTAGGATCTTTGAAGGAGTGTTGTCATCTGGGATAACTGAGACAAGAGCAGCAAGCCATTCTTTACATGTAGGGGAGTATTTGCAGATTTTGCTGTTTCTTTATTTCCCTCCCAACAGGGCATCACTGCAGAGTAGATTTACGAAGAGGCCATGCCATGGGAAGAAGTTTTTCTTGCTCTTCTTCAGAAAGAGAAGGGCTTCCCACTGTTTCCACCTCACTTGTCTGATTGATCCAGTGGCTAGTTGATTTATTTGCCTCAGCAGAATCTCATGACCTTATCAATCACCAGCAGAGCTTCCTGATTTCTTCATGTGTTACCACCAATGATCTGGTTTCACTCCCTAGAACTGAACTGAAATGAAAACCGTTCTTTTCTTCCCCCATCTCTGCTGCCAGGTTAAAAGAGCATCAGTGATTTTTTTCCCCTACAATCTGAAAAACTGTAGTCAGTCATACCAAAGTGACATTATTGCCTAATCAGTGTTCTATGCATAGACATACAAAGGACTAGAAAGTTACTGAGTCATTGTATAAGGATCCATTGTAATAGCTTTGAACTTCAAAATTAGCTGCACTGTTGTTGATTCGGGGGCTTTACCTGATAGCATGGTGTCTATTCCTCTATAAAGAAAAATTAACAATAATTAACAACAACTAATATAGTTGGACACTTACACTAATGCTTTGGGGTTGGTACGACCAAATCCATTATACATGCTGGCAAACTTGAGGCACAAAGAGATTAAGTAATTTCCCCAAAGTTAAATAGCATTTAAGTCATAGAGCAGTACTCTGGCTCTGGAGCCTATCCTCTTAATGACCACTGGGATTCTGCCTATTTGGATTGGGGCCTTTTTTTTAGGTCCCAAGGGACAGGTGTCAAATTGAGAGTTATTGCCCTGCAGTCTGTCTTTGAGGCACACATCACTCTGAATAGGCTAATCACCAGAATTACTACTAAATAAACCAATGATTTAAAAAATTCTTACGGTGACCAGATGTTTCTACTGCCACAGTGATTAAGATTCAGTGAACCAACGGTTTGTTGTGTGGCCATACCCTAAGTGGTGTTGGTGGAGGTCAATGAGAAAAGCATAAAAAAGTATAATATATAATCTTAGATTGTGAGTGTATAACTCGCCGAGAGACCAAATAAACTGCGTGGTGCCGACAGTAAAATGCAGCAGTTCAGTAAAGACAAGATAACTGTGTGGGCCAGATCCATCAATCAAAGAGAAACGAGGGACTTTAGAAGCATCTTTCCATTTTAGAGAACATAAATAACAGAAGATAAGAGTTTTAGCCAAATAAAATAGTCTTTGGAGAAAGAGGTAAATAGGGGGTATAAATTGGGATGTAACTATCTGCAGTTTAACAATACACGTGAATGACTTGGTTTATCCAGTAAATAGAAAATAATGTGATTTCTAATTCCTTGAAATCGTGGTCCCCAACCCTCCTAATGAAATACAGCAAGACTGAAATTTATTTTTTTTATGGTTAGAGTTAACCTGTAAAATTAGCAAAAGTAGATTAGTTAGCTTGTTGATTTGTCCATGGACCGTGGTGGACACTCACTTAATTTACAGATCCTTACTTGTGCTTTGCTGTAACACCCCATGGTTCCTTGACCTTCAGGTTGTTCAGTACTCCTTCTCACTATAGATCTATTCACCTCTTGACCATTAAGTGTGATAGGTATACATCATTATAACCTTCATCTTTTTTTTTTCTGGTAAGAGGAAAAGGAATTATTGAATTTTTTAAAAATGAAGCTGATCTCAGGAGTAGCTTTGAAGACTTAAATAAGCATGCTGAACCTTAAATTGCTATGAACCTGTTTCCTGTTGTGTAATACAGTTGTTGTAATCCAGTCTGAACTGCCTCTTGCACAGGGCTGATGTGTGAAAAGGAACATGCTTAAAACACTTTCAAATATTATACAAATCTTAATTATCATTGTCATTTTCATTCTTTAAATGTGCTACTGGTTTTTGGTTGTTTTGCGGTAAGATTGGGTGGGTTGGAGGTCAATTTCATTTTAGATTTCATTCCCCACCTTTTAAATTTATATTGCTAATTTGGCTCTTTGGGGTTTCATACTGTTAACTTTTGCACTCCACTGCTCTGCCTGCACTCTAATGAAATGTGTCTGATTGTACTTCCATGAACATTGTTATTGCATGCTCATTTCCATTGGACCCAAATGTCTCTTCTCTACCTTTCCAAGTCCTACCTTTACTCCAAGGCCGAAGTCAAGTGCTACTTTTTCCCTTACATGCATCCTTGAACTTTCTGGTTCATGTTAATTACTCCTGTCTTGAATTTCTGACACTGCCTGGCAGTTACTATTTGTAATTTCACAAAGATTCACTTGTTTGTTACTGTTTTTTGTGTGTATGTATGTCTTCATCTCCCTTATGGGGTGGAATGTGGGGAGGCAGAGGGTCTGGGGAAAGGTAGAGGCAGCAGTCTTGTGAATTAGTTGCTGTTGGGAATGTTGATGATTAATCAAGGGTGAATCAGCCTCTATTTACCCTTTTTTGAGAACTTTTTCTTTTTCGAGGGTGAGAAAATGTGTATGAGAGTTTCTCCGAGAAAGGCGATTTAAGTATTGTTATTGTCTTATCTTTTCATTCTGGTGACTTCAAAAATTAGTATTTCCTCTGACCACTGATGGAGTGTTTCATTAGGTTAACCAGTTGCTTGAAATGCACATTCTTGCTCATCTCCTACATTTAAAATTTCCTTTTTTTGGCTAGGACAATAATGCAAATGCTAACATTTCAAATATAGTTTGCTCTTTCATTTGTTACAAATCCATTTACACATTTTTCTCATGATGAAAGCTCAATGGAACATAGTTAACTGGCTGATTGACATAGTTTAAAGAAAACACCATATTTTTTTTTTTTTGCCCTTTATTTAAAACAAAGTATAGTGTGGCACAAGGACATATTGGAGAAACCAACTGTCAGCACAGAAAGATGTTCTATTGCAAGATGACATGGGATTCCTAAGTTTTCCCAAGGATAGCACATTTCAAATGATGGACTATTCAACAGTGTGCTTTTAGATATGAGCTACTTCACTTTGTATGAAATTAGTGAGAAATTATTGGTAAGGTGTATCAAATTTGGAAAGAATTTGTCACTGGGTGGGATTTATTATTGACTTTACAGTTCTGTACATTATTGTAACCCTGTTTTACTCATACAGTTTTCTATAGTTTAGATTGCCAGGACAGCATTATGGTAAACACCCAACTATATTATTGAAAATAAAAAAGAACAAGTCAAGTTGAAATACAGCTATGTATTGGGATGGCTTGTTTCCAAAAAACCTTTTGGTCAGAGCAAAATGTTGATCTTTCCTCACGGTGTCTTCTGATTGCATTACTCATTGTTCCGCAAATCATGCTGATGGTTAAAGCCTATTTTAATATTAGCTTATTTGTGATACTGAGAAATAAACAAGGGGAATTCCAGAAATTTCAATAAGTAACCTGTGTATTGTGGTTTTGTATGAAGGAAAACTAGGTGCATAATTTATTGCCTTGTTGAATTATGATCTCTAAGAAGTGATCTCCAGACACTACACCCAGAAGGAAGATCTTGTTTAGAAAAATAACAACTGCTACTAGTACTTAAATTAGTTGTAAGACTCTTTTTCTAAATGTGGGATTCTCATGGAGTAACTGTTGTCATCAGGGGATCATGAAAACTTCTGTAAAACATGTCATAAAGGGATTTTCTTGGGATGATGGCAATGTTGTTCCTGTGTCCCCGCGTCTTCTTGGAACTCCGGGAATGAAGTCCTGCTAATGCAGAAGAGTGCAATGAATTCTTCTCAAAGCTTCTAGTTATACTTCTAACAATTCCCTATAGGTTTTCATTTTTCAAATATGTATTGAAGTAGGACAACATGCATGTTTTATTAAAATAAAAAACAGAATCAATGAAAATGAAAGGCTTTTTAGAAGGTTCTACCTTTTCTAGTCATAGTATGGGCTGTGTACTCCTATATTATATACTCCCTGCCTTCCATGGTTTAAATTGTGTGCTGTGGGTTATATTGTCTCATTTTAGCTGTGCCTTCTTGATCCAAACCCCTAGTTTGTAATATCTCAGCATGGAAGGACTTGGAGAAAAAGGATTTAAATCAATGGCATAGAAGATTTAGAGGTATTCCCCCCCACTCCCACCCCCCCGCCAGAATTTTCTGGATAATAGGAGAAGTTTTTTGCTTGAAGTCGTAGAAAAGTCTGGGTCTTATAATCCCAGAGATGTTGGTTCAAATAGTAGCTTCCTTCCTTATGAGCCGAGTGGTTGTATGCAGACACTTAATGTCTCTGAGCCTTGAAAGAGTGGGTAAAAACCTGATTTCTCAGGTTCTTATGAGAATAAAACAAGACAATATGTGTGAAATACACCAGGTAGAGATGAGGTTCCTGCTCACTGCCTTCTGCTTCCCTGTGAATAGTGGACTAGGTTAAACTATGAAACAAAGCCATCAAAGGGAAAGTGGAGCGAGTAATATAAGTAAAGCAATATGGGGCGCCTGGGTGGCGCAGTCGGTTAAGCGTCCGACTTCAGCCAGGTCACGATCTCGCGGTCCGTGAGTTCGAGCCCCGCGTCAGGCTCTGGGCTGATGGCTCGGAGCCTGGAGCCTGTTTCCGATTCTGTGTCTCCCTCTCTCTCTGCCCCTCCCCCGTTCATGCTCTGTCTCTCTCTGTCCCAAAAATAAAAATAAAAAACGTTGAAAAAAAAAATTTATAAGTAAAGCAATATAGTTTTAACTTTTGGAGCAGCAGTTTAAGAGAAAGTAGCAAAATAGAACACTGGGGTATTTTTAATTTTTATTAGAATAGATCCCAATGTAGAATGATTCTACGTTAAATAGTTCCCATGGGAGCATACAAGTGAAATTTTGTAGTGGTGGTGTTTTCTCTTTTCCTTCTTCTTTCCTGAAGGTAACAAGCTGCTAGCCAGCCAATAGCAGTATGTTAAGAATTTTTGCAGTAATACAAACCATTATGGTTTTTAAATCTGAGAATGTATAAAACTGATTAAGTGCCATGAAGGCATATAGAAAATACAAGACAGGCTTTGCACTGAAGGAGAGTGCCAAAAGCAACACTCAAGGCTTAAAGCCATTTGATGGCCTCCCACTGCCTTTTTGATGAACGCAGGATCCTTAAAATGGCCTTTAAAGCCCTGCGCTGTCCTGCCTAATTTCTGTCTCCAAAGTCATTTCGCAAGGTTCTTTCCCTTGCTGATTATACTCCAGCCATACAAATGTTCTTTTCGGTCTATTAAGGTGCCAGTCTCCCTCTGCCTTGGGGCCTTTGCTTGGGCTGTTTCCTCTGACTAAAATGCTCTTCCTGCGCAGGCAACTGGTGTTCATGCACTCCTCTGTAAATGTCACCTCTTGGGGGAAGTTTTTGGTGACTCTCCAGTCTAAGAGACTGTGGTTATGAGCTCTAGTTGCACATTTTGCTTTTCCATCATGACATCTACCATAACTGTCATTGAATAATTGCCTATTTTAATTGTTGGCCAAATGCTTGTCTTCACCAATAGGCTATTTGCTTCAGAATTGAGAAGATAATGTCTAGCAAACTATGGCTCATGGGTCATAAACTGCCTGCCAGTGGTCCAAAAATGGTTAAGCTAAGAATGGTTAGTATTAAAGTGTTGTGTAAAAAAATAAAAGAATATGTGATAGACACTGTAAGTCATGCATTGTGCCTGCCAAGCCCAAAATATTTACTGTTTGATCTTTCAAAGACAAAATTTGCTACCCTGTGATCTAAATCATTGCTATGCATGTTGAATAGAAGAACTTAAAAATATTTATTTACTACATTTCTTTTCTGAACAGGCCACTTGATTGTAGTAAGCGTCCATAAAGTTCGTGATGACGTTGTAAGCATTTTGATGAGCTGAGGGTTGTGTGACCATCAAAGGGTTTTTAGCTGGAGCAAAATTGTACTTAAAGTATGTGGATTAGTAACCACTGTAACTATGGAAAAGGTTTCTAATGCCTTGGCATTTTTTGGCTTGTACTGCCCCATTGAACAGATTTTTGAGCAATTTGGATTAAGGCACAATGCATGCTTATCAGATTCTCAGAGGACACAAAACTGACAAGGTTAGCTATTTACATTTTAAATCCTAGAATCAAGATGGATAATGGCCTTGACAGGCTGAAACCACAAGGAATTTAACAAGAGTAAAGGTAAATTAAAAAAAAAAAAGAGTAAAGGTAAATCATGTAAGTTCAAAAAATGAAGTGAATAAGAATATAGGAAAAGTCCTGCTATATTTGGATAGAAGGTTTATGACTTTCATCAGAATTACATTTTTCAAAGATGCCCATTACTCAGAAACAGTTGCGGGGGTGTGGTGGTTATGGTAACTAGGATGGTGAGATGCCTGGGCACTAACCTAAGAATAATTGAAGTAACTTAACCAAAACTCTTGGAAATGAGAAGGTTTGAGGGGTATGAAGGTCATGAAGGTCGCTTTATAGTGAAAGAGATAGATTTACTGTCTGTTGCTGTAGACATAAAATACAATAGAAGGTGTATGTTTCATGGAGGCAGCTTTTATTTTAGTGTAAAGATGAATTCAATAGGAAATTGAGCTCTATCAGTAATTTATTTATGAAGCTATAATTAAGTCCTCCTTTGCACAATACAAGAGTTCAGGACTGCAAAAAATGAATAGAACACAGTCTCTGCCTTTTAGGGGTTCTGATTTCAGAATGCGAGATAAATCTATAAATAATGTAGGGTGGTAGATGTCTTAGCCCAGAGAAAGGAGTATGAATTCTGCCAGGGGCTGGGGACTGGCCAGCGGTGACATTTGAGTTAATTCTTGAACCGAATGCTTTCACTATAGTGTCAACAAGAAGCAAATGACTGTATGTTAGAACTATAGTCATTGGGTGGGAAATTGGACTAGTCTTTGAGTTCTTTTAAGATTTTATGGTTTGATGAATGTTAAATGAATGGCACATGGGGATTCAAAAATTCAAAATTCAAAAAGAGGTAGAACTTAGCCCTGGAACCAGAGTTATCAAGAGAGTGAATGAACCTTCAGGCTCAATATTCATGTCAGTAAGGTGGTCATCACCTGCTGGTGCTCAGTCAGAACCCACCAGGTACTAGTGAAGAACCCCTCGGGGAAACTTCTGTTTAGCTGTGGTCTGCTCTCGTGTCAGAACTTCATTCTCCCCTTGATTCTCTTTATCTACTTCTTCCATATTTTCTATTGTTCTAATTTGGTACATGTTCTCAGAGACCTCAGCGGAGGGTACATTAAAAAAATATGCTAAATAAATAATAGCATGACTACTACAGATTTAATTATAGTTATACAGCTGCCTGTTTGAAGTGTTCTGCTGGGGCCATATGGTCCCTTGTACATCTCAGCCCTGGAAGGACCTGGTTTAAATGTTTCCCAGCTGACAGTATTGAATTCTCAGAGAATTGCTAGCAGTCATTTGGAAGTCAATAGATGGTGTGCTTTGCCTCTATTGTCTCTCTGCAGATGGACGTCTTATTGACGATTTCTTGTTAGACTCCAAGTAGTCAGATATTAAAGCACCCACGTAGACAGGTCTTAAGAGTTATATCCACTGCCTAATGCAGTGGTTTTTTAATGCTTTTCCAGTGTTTTACAGGCTGATTTTTGTTACCACATGTGATGTGCTAAGTGGAAAGTATTTCTATATTTAACAACATTCATCCACTGGCTTTTTAAAGACAGTATTTTAGTGGGTGATTCTTTTAATTATTTTCTGTCCTGGTGGTGTGTGGAAATGGAGGCAGAGGGCTCAGGAGAGGGCAGCTATCCTGTCCTTGCTGCTGTTCTAGAAGTGTGACCTTGAATGAATATTTAGCTTCTCTGAGACTCAGGAGAGCCAGAACTGGGCCCTTCTGGGTCCCATTCAGTTCCCAGATTCTGCAGGAATCATCTAGGGAACATGTTCTTGCCAGTGACAAGCATGTGGCATGTTCTTCCTTTTCCCCATTGCAGTGTTCTGTGTATCTCTTTTCCTAGTACAAATTTCCCTGTCCTTGGACCATGAGAAGCTTTCAGTATGAACTCTGTATATGAAGGCCTAAACCTCAGAAAATAGCAGCTTTGTCCTTTGTTATGTACTTTTTCAGTTGAAAGACTAATGCAGTGGGTTTTTTAATGCTTTTTCCCGTGTCAGTAATCCATTTAGCTTCTGATGAAATCATGGATGTTTTCACCAGAGAAATGCACAATTAATGTGTAGGCACAAAAGCTTGCATGTAATTTCAAAGTCCCTGTGGACCCCCTGGACTCCCACCAGGGACCCCAGGTTTAGAACCGCTGATCTGTATTTTGACAAGAGCCCTGCCTCTTCCGTCTTGTTCTGAGTGAAAGGAACTGAAGAGCTGAGGTCGAAGCTAGAGAAGTAGAAGGTTGAAGCCTGAACTGCCAGCTCCGAGGTCCATACAGTGTGAAGAGCAGAGCCTGCCTGGCTCGTGGACTGTTTTGGGGTGGAGCACATGGTGGGGGTGGTGGGCAATATTTTCTCCACTTCCACTCAAGAAAAGCACTCTGCAGCGGTGTGTTTGAGCCATTAACTTTAGACTCTGAGTTGCCTACATGGCCTCCCACCTTCCCACCTCTAATCCTTTGCACTTTTTGTTTTTAAAAGAGCAGTCTGTGTTTTTTATTAGCTACCTTGTCTGGGATGTGGGCAGAAGAGAATGCACATGAAGCATTTCCCCTGAAACTATAATTTTCTCCTGAAGTCATTAACCCTGTGATGCTAATTTTTGTTTTGTCTTCATTTGATTGTTCCCTCTGCAGCCCCCCTCTCCCAATGGCAGCAGGAGATTATGGGGCAGAAAGAATGAAAGGAACCCTATGTTTAGGATCTTTCTTTTTGGGGTAGGAGAGGGAAGACTGTACACAGATACTGCTTTTTAGATATTAATAGGTAGGGTGAGAGTTAGAAGTAAAGCATTTAAGGTTTGTTTTTTTTTTTTTTTCCTTCCTGCTGAAAACACGGTCATTCAAGGACGAGTGTGTCATTTTGAGGGAATGCAGATAAAATGGTGCTATTATTGTGAGGAATTATATTTGTTTTACTGTATAGCTGCACTTATCCACCCACATTCACCTCAGCCTTCTGTTTATCTAATTTTTTAGCCTTACCATGGGGAAGGGATCTCTGCAACCTTCTCAAGTTAAAACTCATGCATCTATAAATTTGGTAGAATTACCTTCCTACAACAGTACTGTACTGGATGGATATATGTACTTAAGTCTATGATGCAAACTGGGGAAGAGATTTCTTCCTAAAATTCAGAAAATTGTTTCTGAATTAAATGTGGTGTCAACCTGTCTTTTACTTTATTCCTTTGGAGAGAAAAATTGTATTGTGCCCCTTTCCCGTATATTCTAGGATGATATTAAAGCCCTAACATGGGAGTAATTATTGTTACCATTCTGTTCCTTAGGTTAAAATAAAATGAAACTGTAGGGTACGAGTATTTTTAGTGCTCAGCCAAGTTTTCACTGGTGCATCTGTTACTCATCAGTATTGGTCAAATATTTGCTTTTGATGTTGGGGAGCATTGAGCATTTGAAAAAATATAGTACTAGTATTGTGTGCCATTCTGGACTCTGCCTTCTCCTTCACTTCATCTATCCAGGCATTCAACAAGTCTTCTGTGTTCTGCCTTTTAATGTTTATAAAATCTCTTTTCAACATTCTATCCCCACTGATGCTCTCTTGGGTCACAGGCTCATAATATTCCTGTTTTAACACAATTATTGAGGGGTCTGTTATTTACTTAGTGCTATGCTTATTAAACACCCTGAAACATCCTTTCATCTACTCCTTTTACCTCTATGATATAGTCATTTGTTATCCCCGTCTTATAGATGAGGAAACTCAAAGAAATGAAATCATTTGCCCAATGTTCTACAGCTAATAGGAGGAAGAACTGAGGTTTGCTGAGAGCTCTGATTTAAACACCTAAACAATCTCCAAGCTTAGCATGGTGTAAAGCTTGGATTCTGGACATAGACAGACTTTGGTTTGAATCCTTGCTCTGCCTTTTCTGGTTTTGTGATTTTCAATTGTGTAATCTCTAAATCGCATGTCCTCCTGGGTAACTAGTGACAACAATAACTTGCTTATAGAAATGTGGTGAGAATTTAGGGGCACCTGGGTGGCGCAGTCGGTTAAGCGTCCGACTTCAGCCAGGTCACGATCTCGCGGTCCGTGAGTTCGAGCCCCGCGTCAGGCTCTGGGCTGATGGCTCGGAGCCTGGAGCCTGTTTCCGATTCTGTGTCTCCCTCTCTCTCTGCCCCTCCCCTGTTCATGCTCTGTCTCTCTCTGTCCCAAAAATAAATTAAAAAAAAAAAAAAAAAAAGTTGAAAGAAATGTGGTGAGAATTTAATAAGAAAACTCATGCAGAGTTCCTGGTGTGGTATCTGGCCAGGAACCATTGATTTAAAAATGTTAGTAATCATTATTAGTATTAATCCTAATATTTAAAAATTATTGTTGAAGGCCATTGTGCCTCTTAATGATGGTGCTTTTGAGTGCAGTTTTACCAAATGGAGATTTTGAAATTTTAAGTTGGGAAGGAATTCAACGTACAGCTATTCTCCAAAAATGGGACTCCCTCTCAAAATTTTCCTCATAGATTCCAGAGAAGTGTAGTACTTTAAGGCACTTTAGCAGGGATTAAAAAACAAAACAAAATAAAAAAACAAAACAAAACAAAAAAACAATGAATGGTAGCTACCAACCAACTCAAATATAAAAATTAATTTTCACTGGACTATGCTTGTAAGTTTTGGAACCAGTAAAGGCTCTTTGCTTCTCCCCATAGACCTTTCTCAAGTATTCTGCCACTAAATGGAGCACCTTTCCTGGGCCCTCAGTGTCCTCACCTGTATTTATGTGGAATATAAGGGTACCACAACACAGATGTGATCACATAGATTCTGTGCATTTAACAGATATTTAGTGAACACTTACTGCAAGGCTATACCCTTATAAGGCACTGGGGAACAAAGTAGAATAATACCTGGTTCCTTTTTACAGGGTTCTTTACAACTCTTTTCAAAGGTAATTTTCTAATAAAAGTCATAGCCAAGTCAGTCAATGACTGCATTGTGATAAGTATAATCACAGAGGGAAGGCTAGCGTTCTGTGGTAGAACAACATCAGGGCAAGTTGGAGGTGTCGGGGTCAGGCTTACCCTCCTTGTAATTCTCGCTAGAGTTTGGAGGCACAAGTTGTATTTAGCACCTAAGGGACAGGGCATGGAGGGCAGGCATCCAGACAGAGGGCATTTCCAACAGAATCGATTAATGAGTATTTCAAGTCTCCTTCCTTGATGCACAGAGTAGATCACCTGTCTGTGTGTACAAGTGGAGTTCATGAAACAACAGCAAAAGAGGGAAAGCAACTTTTATTAAATGTTTACATATTTATTTTGAGAGAGACAAGGGGAGAGAGAGAATCCCAAGCAGGCTCCATGCTCAGCACAGGGCCTGATGCAGGGCTGGATCTCACAACCACGAGATCATACCTGAGCTGAAATCAAGAGTCAGACGCTTAACCTACTGAGCCACCCAAGCACCCCAAGGAAAAATAACTTTTAAAAACATCACCTAACTCCTACAGATTCTTGATTTACTTTAAATACTTTTAAAGGTGCTTTTCTCTGCATTTTCTCTCTGACCCATTTTAGGTTATGTATTAAATTCTATAAATGTGCTCAATGAAAATTTTTACAGATTATCTGTACAGAGCCTAAACTATTGTAGGTGCTTGACATTAGTTTGCTATATAAGAGGTTTAGAGGTTTCAGGGAAATTATCTTTTAAACTTTCTAGGTAGCAAAATATATCTATCAGAAATATAAGAGTTTCACAGTGCAGTGAAATAGAGCATTAAAAGTTAGAATTCGTGTCTTGGCTTGACCATTTGGCTGTATTACATGAAGTTTCTTCAACTTCTTGAACTGTAGTTTCTTTCATCTGGAAAGTGGTTTAATAATATATTTCTCATAAGCTTGCTATACGAATTCAGTAAGGTAGGAAATGTAAAAGTGTTTTAAAAACTGTAAATAGCTATAAACATATTGACGGTATGATTTTTTAATGATGCAAGACATAAGAAAATGTGACTAGAGATTTTGACAAGTTGATTTTTAAACTAGGTCAGTACTTGAAATTTCATCCTATTTAGGAAATCAGAACTAATGGATTGTACTTAATGTTATATTTAGTTTAATAGCCGTTTGTAAATGTGCTGCTTTGCAGAATCATTTGCATTAATGGTGGTAAGATGTCTATATTTGGAAGGAAAAATTAGAAAATCAAATTTTCACCCTCAGGGGACTGTTTTCATTTTGTATTTTTTAAAAATGGAATAAACCAAAGGAGAAGAGTGTTCAAAAAGTAAAAGCATGTAGCCACAGAGCCTTTTGGCATCTTGTCTTTTTTACTGACTTTTTTTGCACTCTTTCATATTTTATACATTCTGGAAATCTCAGATCACATCATAAATGATCATTAGTAATAACATTATCAGTGATTACCTAAATTTTGGATTCTGTAGGTTATCAATCAATAGCATCTATCTATCTATCTATCTATCTATCATCTGTTTTTAGACCTCTTAGACATTGAGCCAATGGTTTTTAAATTTAGCCTTTGGAAATATTCTTGTAAGTCACAGCTTGAAGATAACCTAAAGGGCAATCAGAGCTTCCATTAAAAATGAAACAAAAATATTTGTAGTAATTATTCCAGTAATTCTGTCTTTTACATCAAAAAAGTCCCACAAATTAGCTTAAGGGATGAGCAAATGATATCTTCATGTAATGGAAAAGTTTTAAGATTATTTTTCTTATGTGGTCTTGAAATAAAAAACAATACCTGGTTAAGCTATGAAACAGTGATTCTTCTCTTTTTCCTCCTTCTGCCATTTCCTAATTGGGCAACCATATAATTTAAAATAAAGAAATGAGATTTAAGGATGGAGTGTTGGGGTGTGTTTAAGAGATGTTTGTCCAAAGCATAAGAGACTGTTAAAAACTGAGAACAAACTGAGGGTTGATGGGGGGTGGGAGGGAGGGTAGGGTGGGTGATGGGTATTGAGGAGGGCACCTTTTGGGATGAGCACTGGGTGTTGTATGGAAACCAATATGACAGTAAATTTCATATATTAAAAAAAATAAACATTAAAAATAAAAAAAATTTCAGAATTAAAAAAAAAATAAAAAAATAAAATTACTTTTATTTAAAAAAAAAAAAAAAAAGAGATGTTTGTCCAGGCTGTTCAGGAACACCCAACCCTGTCCTTAGCCCAACACTCTCTTGAGAAGATCATCAGGGGAAATGTGTACACAGAGAAACAAAGTCCAAGGAACCCTTTATTACTGGCTGAGGCTTTGGCTGCAAACCCCAAAGCACAACCCTGGTGAACTAGGCAGAGCCTTCTGCCTCATCTTGGTATTATAAAGATGATAGAAGCAAAACAAGCTCCTTGTACTTGGAACTCAAGAGCAGGCCTGCCTTTATACTGGGAACCCCTGACTACAAAGGAAGGCCAAAACAGAGCTTATAATGAGAATAACTATTTTCCCAGTACCTGGGGGGAAAGCTGGTATAGGCTAATTGATTTAGAATTTGACTATTTCAAATCAGCTCTCCTTTGTATGTGGGATGAGAGGTACTGCTGAAAAGTGGGAAGGAAGATGGGAGATAGGGAAAGTCTTCAGTTCACTGTAGGCACTCCACTGGTTTCTAGCCATTAGGTTCCAGGATTCCCAGAGTTTGAGACTCTAGGTCTGCTCTAAGTAACATATGTAGCTCTTGGTAGATCAAACCTGTTTTTAAAATTATCCCATTCGTTTTCACAGTGGTCTGCTTCTTAGTGCCTACACCGTTGGAGCCTAATTTTAACCTGAGGACCATATACTTGATTAGGTTATATTATATTGATGTTGAGCAGTGGAAATTAATGATTTATATACTATTGGAAGTTAAAGGCAGGAATATATCACCTCAGATATAACACATTCGGGTAATCTCCCTAGTATGCACAATAGGAAGAGAGAAGGCAGTAGGGAGGCTACTTTCCATGTTGGAGAAACCAAAAAGACTGGGGAAGGAGTGAGCCCCACCTTTTTTTTTTTTTTGATATCTTGCTAGGTATTTCATCTCTTCTCTCTTTCAATCTTTACATAAGCCTTTAAAGTATGACTTAGGTTGTGGAATATAGGTTTTTCACTGTGTTTGATTTCCTTTAAGGATTTTCTGTCAAGGGAGAACAATTTATAAGCCAGATTTACAATGAAATAACAGTTTATTAAGAAACTCATCATAGTATAATTATTTTATTAAAGTAAAATGTATGTGTGTGATTTATTTATGCAGACATATATAAATTATAAATCTACTTGATGATTTTTCACATTGTGAATACATATGTATAATTGTTATTCAGATTATGAAATAGAACATGACCAGCATAGTATATTTGTTTTCTATGTAATGATTTCTTTTCTTATTTTTCTAATTTTCTTCTTTATACCTCATTTCTCACTTCTTTCTCACAAAACTCACTTTATTTGAGTTTCATTTCATTTAGGTGAGGAGCAGGTCACCTTAATATTCAGTCTTTATTTATTCTGAGAGAGTTATTTAGGTCATCAAACTTTAGCGTTTCATCTTTTGTAATATTTGCATTTAAGACCATGAATTTTCCTCAATGCACATATTTAATGATGTTCTACAAATTTTTATATGTCATATTTTCATATTATGAGTAATATTGACTTTAGTAAGTCAATGATGTATGTTTTAATATCTAAGAAATCTACTTTGTTTTTAAACATGATTCTTGTGAAATTTTCCATCTTGTAACCAATATTGTAAAAATATTGTTAAGTTATTTCAAAGTCTGTGTCTGATCATTTTAATGTGTAGTTCTCCTTTGTTTCTAATTTCCATTTTTTTTTCTTGGGTCCCAGTCACTTGATCTTATCTACTAGTATTCCTAGTAATTCTGATTGAATGTCAGATATAATATATACGTGGTAGAGATAATTTGACACTCAGGATGATATTATCTTTCTTCAGAGTTCATTTATTTCGCTTTGGGCTGGGATTTAGGTGAGGAGCAGGTCATCTTACTATTCAGTCTGGAATTGAGCTGATTGGAAGCTGGATTTCAGTCTTTATGTGGATTAGTCTATTACTAGTTTGCCTTTGTGCCTTGGGTCTTGTCTTTTAGAGGTCTCAACTGGCATGCTTGTCCATTACTTTGAGACTGCTGAAGGCTCTGCTCAATTTCTGAAGCTCTGCAGCTAGTTAGGAATTATCAAATGCCTTTAGAAGAAAGTCAGAGCTGAATTTAACCTCATCTTTACACAGTGTCGCTTTTTCAGGGACGTGGGTTCCTCAAATTTTTAATGGCATAGTAACTCTCTGATGCCTTTAAGCAGATTACAAAAATTCATCAGTTTTTCTTGCTGGAAGAGTTGGTGTGATGCAAGCTAGTTTACCATAGCTGAAAGTGAAGTCTCTTAGAAACATTTTTTAGGTTGGACATTTTTAGTTCACTAAATACATAGCTCCAGGCCTACAACACCCACACAGACTCTAAATCCTGGGATTCATGATAGAGAAATGTAGTTGAGCCTATGAAACAGATTCTGAGTCTCCTTACCTAACCAGCCACATGGATGAAGATGAGTCTCTCTCTCTCACTCTCTTCTCTCTCTCTCTCTAATTTTTTTTTTTATCCATTCATTTGTCTTGCTATAGGAGAAAACCATCAGCTTGCTTCTTGTCTTCAAGGCACTGTAACCCCTTCCATTAGAAAAAAGTCCCAATGAATCTGTCAAACTCTAATCCATCAAATTGACCATTTTTTCCCAAGATGTAGAGAAAGGGAGTGGACAGAGGCACAATCATCTCACTCTGGTGAGTGAGAGAGCACTTTTTTCCTCTACCCTAATAGTTAATATTGTTTGTACATAGTAAATGAATACATTTAAACTCAAGTAGCATAAATAATTTACTGAGATGCTGTTTGGCCTTGGCTTTCCCTCCTACTTATGAGTTCCTTAAGTCTTAAAGGTCCCATATCTTAGGTACTTCTCAAAAGTCAACCTCAGTGAGATTAAAATATAGGGTGACCATATAATTTTTTTCTTAGCACAAGACACTTTTGAGTATGAAAGAAGGTAATATTAACAATCACAGTAGGACAGTGGGGGTAAACTGGGACTGTCATAAAGAAACGGATAGGTATAGTAATCCTAATAACTACTAACACAGATTTCTTTGCAGTGGAAGGACATGGTCCTATAGTGATCTAGAATGATTTTGAGCTTAGAAGATGAGTTTGTTTGGGAAGGAATCAGAGCTAGCAATTTTCAGAGAGAATGGAAGGGGGGGAAATCAGGAAAGAACACCAATAAGAAAGCCAGGAATAAGCTCTTTGCCCAGGAAAGCAGGTAGATGTTAGCATATGGACATGAGTCATTAAGCAGGGTGAATTGAGAATAAATACAAATTGGAAGATTAAAATTATTCTCATTGAGAGGAAAGGAAAATGTATGGAATGGGGTAGCAGTAGGTGTAAGCTTTGAAAAAATAATGAGAAAGTATCCTCAAGTTTCTACGATTTATAAAACATCACTTGTGGTAAGGACATTGAACAGCCCATAGGATCACTTCTAATAAATCAGATTCAAATGACAAACTATAAGTACTCCTGGTTAAAAATGGCACTTTATAACAGATGCACTTGTTTTCATGTGTGCCAATAATGGCAGACAAAAAGAGGTAGGGTTTAAAGACCTGCCTAATGACTGAGGAATAATATGGTAGCTTGGACCTACTTACCAGGTGATGCTATAGATCTGAAGGTGATAGTAAGGAGGCTAGGAGGACGTAATGTTAATCAAATGGTCATCCCAATCCATTGACGTTGGTTAGCAATTACTTAGTAATGCGTCCTATATACAAAACCTAAAAACTGCCTTCATAGAGGACAGCAGGAGAATCTAGGCTGAGTAGAGTACAGAAGATTGACTTTTCAGTTACCTATATATGATGCATAGTGCTTGTGTGAGTGACTTTTCCGTCATCTCACAGAGCTATCATTCCAAGTAACCTAGTTTCTTGGTACGCTAATACTGTGATCACTGAGCTGTTAGGACACTACTTAGAAAGTAAGGAAATTTTGGAAATTATAAGAATAGGGGCTCCTGGGTGGCTCAGTTAGTTGAGTGTCCTACTCTTGATTTCAGCTCAGGTGACAATCCCAGGATCTTGGGATCAAGCCCTGTGTTGGGCTCCATGCTGAGGATGGAGCCTGCTTGGGATTCATTCTCTCTGTCTCTCTCTCTGTCTCTCTGTCTCTCTGTCTCTGTGTCTCTCTCTCTCTCTCTCTCTCCCTCTCCTTACCTTCTACCCCTCCTCCCTTGAGCCCTCTCTCTCTTAAAAAAAATACAAGAATAAACATTTATGGCAGAAGGCAAGACATACACTTCTGAGTAATTATGGCAAGATCTCACTCTGGAAGAAAGAATATAAGCTAGTATAAAAGGAACCTGAAATGCACACATCTGGATTCGCAGAGTTGGTGGGGTTGCGTTTGTAGCTCCACATGGCAGCCATTTGAGATCTATTTCTTTGAAATTAAAGTTGGCTGAAGGAATTTGTATTCACCGTGTGTGTTCTTGTAGTTGACCCTGCATAGCATCCAGGCTGTGTATCCCTTGGAGAAGCAACTAGTGATCTATAGGAAAGGAATGTCAAACTTTATCTTTGGAATTCAATCCAGATGAGTTTATTGGGTGATTTTCAACTTGATTTAAAAGCCCGAGATTCTGTTCTTGTCTTAATGGTCTGTTATTGTGCTTTTATTTCCTGATTATTCTTCACCTTTTTGTTTAATGTTTACAGTTTTTTTCTTAGAGTAGGGTCTCTCTGTCCTCTGCAGTGCCCACTGCCAGGCCTTGAACGTTATAGGCATCCATAAAGTTTGAAGCGAATTACATGGAGTTGAGAATGGATTTAAATGGGAGGTGAAAAAATTTGTCCAAATTAGCGGTTTTAAATGTCTTCATATCATAACATACCTTATTTATCTCCTAGTGGGAGATAAAGCATTCCTGGGCATAGAGGCATATTCAAGGCTCTGAGAGTGTCTGTATTATAGAAACATTTAACCTTATTTAACTTGGTATTCTGCAAATTTACTTGACGAATACATTTTTGTGAAGGGTCTGGACTCTTCAGTAGACAGAAATCACCTCAAATTAATTTAAACTCAACATGGAATTTTCTAGCTTATGTAATGAGTAAGAATTCTTGATGAATTCACAGAATGGAGATGTTGCAGTAACTCAGGGCCTGGGATTTGGGGCTCAGAAATCTCTCTTTTTATCCATTTTTCTTTCCTGCTTTTGTCTGTTTCTTTTGGGTGCTAACCTCATTCTCTCCTAGTGTAGACAGTCCTATGACAGACACTTTCAACACAGGGGAATAACCTTAGGTGAAGGGGAAAATGTTGATTTTTGTACATTCAAATATTAATTTCCCAGAAGGGTGGTTCCTGGCTGAGTCATGCTTCCATCCTTTGGACCAATCACTGTTATCAGGGGAGTTCACTAAGATAGCCATACTAGGCCTTTTGTCAATTTGGATGGCCTAGGCAGTGGTTATCCAGAACATTTTTTTTTAAATCTTTAAAAAGTGTTTATTTATTTTTGAGAGAGAGAGCAAGAGAGAGACAGAGCATAAAGGGGAGGTGGGCAGAGAGAGAGGGAAACACAGAATCTGAACCAGGCTTCAGGCTCTGAGCTGTCAGCACAGAGCCCAAAGTGGGGCTAGAACTCACGAATGGTGAGATCATGACCTGAGCCAAAGTCAGACGCTCAACTGACTGAGTCACCCAGGCCCTCCAGTTTTTCAGAACTCTTAAGAGGGAGTTTGAAAAGCCTATTGGGAAAAGTAGAAATAATAACCACCATTTGTTCATTCAAATATCTCAGGCGGTGAGATATTTATTCAGCCTTTCTCCTCAACACTCTTCAAGGCATTAGAGATACAACACTGAAAAAAAAAAGGATGGATATTTCTACCTTAATGGAACTTACATTCTAGTGGGGAGGCAGATAATAAAGATGATAAATAAAACATAATATGTTTGTAATAAGTACAGAGAAAGAAAAAAATAAAGCAGGGAAGAGTAGTAAGAAGAATTTGTGAGGGGAAGGAGGTTGAAATGTTAATTAACGTGGCCCAGGAAAGAGTCATTGATGAAAAGGTGACTTTTAAATAAAGATCCAAAGGAAGTGAGGGAGAGAACCATGCAGACACTACATTCAGAAACAACAGCAGGTGTAAAGGCCCTGAGGTTAGAATGTGCTGGCATTTTGAGGGAGGACATGGAGTCTTGAGTGGTGGGCATGGAGAAGACTGGGAGAGAGCAGGAGGAAATAAGGTCAGCTTGTTGATAGGAACCAGATAATGCTGGGGTTGTGTCTTGTCCTGACAGCGTTGCCTTCCCTCTTAGTGAAATGGGCTTTGAGAAGAGGAATGACATGATCTGACTCCTGATTTGACTACTCTGGCTACTTTGGTGAATAGATTGGGTGCAACTTGCAGAAGCAGATAATCCAGCTAGGATGCCAATGCCATTATCCAGGAGAGAGATAATCGTAGCAGATGATCGTGGACAAGAGTAGTGGCGGTGAAGGCGGTGAGAAATGGTCAGATTCTGGATATACTTTGCATGTGGCTCCAATAGGATTTCCTGATAGATTGGGTATGGGGTGTTAAAGGAAAGTATCTAAGCATTTAAGTTGACTACAAGATTTTGGCTTGAGCAATGGAAGAATGGTTACCATTAGCCAGATGAGGAAGATTGTAGGAAGAACCAGTTTGAGGAGACTGTTGGGAGGCGGGTAGGGTGGGTGCAGTTTTTGGATAGGTGAAGTTAAAATACCTATTTCAAGTGGAGATGTTACAGGTCTGGAGTTCAGGGAAGAGGTCCTGGCTGAGGATACAAGTGTGTGAATCATCAACATATAGATGGTATTTAAAGGCATGAGATTTGATGAGCTGTACCCAGGGAGTATGGGTAGATAGGAAAGAGGCACTTGGGGGCTGAGTTCTGGGGTACCCCAGCCACCATCCATGTTTGTTTTATTTATTAAAAAATTTTTTTTGGGGGGGGCGTGCCTGGGTGCCTCAGTCGGTTAAGCGTCCAACTTCAGCTCAGGTCGTGATCTCACAGTCTGTGAGCTTGAGCCTCGCGTCCGGCTCTGTGCTGACAGCTCAGAGCTTGGAGCCTGCTTTGGATTCTGTGTCTCCCTCTCTCTCTGCCCCTCCCCCGCTCATGCTCTGTCTCTCTCTGTCTCAAAAATAAATAAAAACATTAAAAAAAATTTAAAAACATTTTTTTAATGTCTATTTTTGAGAGAGACAGAGACAGAGACAGAGTGTGAGCAGGGGAGGGGCAGAGAGAGAGGGAGACACAGAATCTGAAGCAGGCTGTAGGCTCCGAGTGGTCAGCACAGAGCCTGACATGGGCTTGAACTCACGTACTGCGAGATCATGAACTGAGCCGAAGTCGGACGCTTAACCGACTAAGCCACCCAGGCACCCCTGTTTATTTTAGATTAGCTGTTAGTTTCTCCGAGAACACTAGTGTTTCATAAACGAAGTTTGAGTGTGCTGATCTAAAGGAACATGGCTTTGCAACTACTTCTCTTTAGAGCATATAGAATATGGTATATTTCCTTTGGCCTTAAAAATATACTAATTTCCTAATATGGGCATGACAATCTTAGTAAATGTAACATAGTACTAGTAAGACATTTTTTATTTTATTTTTATTTTATTTTATTTTATTTTTAATTATTATCTTTTTTAATGTTTATTTACTTTGGAGAGAGAGACAGAGTGTGAGTGGGGGAGGGGCAGAGAGAAAGGGAGACAGAATCTGGAGCAGACTCCACACTCTGAGCAAGCTGTCAGTGCAAAGCCTGACGTGGGGCTTGAACTCATAGACTGCGAGATCATGACCTGAGCCAAAGTTGGATGCTTAACCAATTGAGTCACCTAGGTGCCCAGTAAGACATTTTTTAGAGATATATAATTAACTGTGGGATATTCTGCATGTGTTGTGAGTCAGGTAGTTGATTAGTGACAGATCCAGACATAGCAGGTTCTAGAGTAAGTCTGTAGAAGCTCTCTAACTTTCCTGGGCATTTGATGGGTTTTGGTCTGATTTTAGTACTACAGAGTTATTCTTTCCACTCATAATATTTATTACACTGAATTATATGCAAGGTAGGTGTCCAATGTAATGGCGGATAAACTGTTGTAATCCTCAAGAAACTTGGGGAAAAGATTTAAACTTTAACAAAAGTATGATTCAGAAATGAGTGTTTCAAGAATTCCCAAGAAAGTGGGCTGAGATGGTTTAGTGGCTCATGCTGAGCTCTGAAGAATGTTTAGAAAAGGTAGAAATGTGGAAAGGAAAGTTATTTTATAATGAGTGTGGGAGTCTAACTACATAAAATAGAATGGGATTATGATCAGATTACCTGCCTAACTAGATAGAACAACGAATCTGCTGATGAGAATGGGAAATAAAATCAGATTATTATAGATTTTTGTGTCCACTGTTGATAATGGGAACTCTCTGGGAAAAATCTGAGGAAGATTATTCGAGCAGCGATATTTTGTTATGCATTTGTGCCACTTAGCCATACCCTATACTCTACTCTGTGTTATAGAGAACAATTCATTACTGCAACTTTCTTAGGTGAGAATGACAGTTTTGGCAACTTGATGTTTTTAGACCCTTCCCATGGCTGCTCTTTTAATATTTATAGAATCTGAGAGATTTACAATAATAGCCAAAGTATGGAAAGACCCGAAATGTCCATCAATGGGTGAATGGATAAAGAAGATATGGTATATATATTTATGATGGGGTATTACTCGGCAATCAAAAAGAATGAAATCTTTCCATTTGCAACTACGTGGATGGGACTAGAGGGTGTTATGCTAAGTGAAATTAGTCAGAGAAAGACAAATATCATATGACGTCACTCATATGAGGACTTTAAGATATAAAACAGATGAACATAAGGGAAGGGAAACAAAAGTAATACAAAAACAGGGAGGGGGACAAAACATAAGAGATTCTTAAATACAGAGAAAAAACACAAAGTACTGGAGGGATTGGGGATGGGATGAGCTAAATGGGTAAGGGGCATTAAAGAATCTATTCCTAAAATCATTGTTACACTATATGCTAACTAACTTGGATGTAAATTTAAAAATAAATAAATAAAAATACCAAAAAAAAAATCTAAAAGATTTAAAAAATATATATATTAGCAGCGGTGCCTAGGTGGCTCAGTTGGTTAAGCAGCCCACTCTTGATCTTGGCTCAGGTCATGATTGCATAGTTCATGAGTTTGAGCCCTGCATCGGGCTCTGCACTGACAGTGTGGAGCTGGCTAGGGATTCTGTCTCTCTGCTCCTCCCCTGCTCACATTCTCTCTCTCTCAAAGTAAATAAATAAACATTAAAAAATATTAACATTTCTTGGAAGATTAATGGTATAAAGTTTGGAAAACTCCCTTACTACTTAGACGATATATAGTAATGTATTTAAGGCACATGAAGAAGTTTTGGCATTAAGTTGCAAGAAAAGGAATACAAATTATCCCAGTAAATTTCAGACTCTATTACATTAGCACACGTGGTTTTTAGAAAACGTTTCAAGAGCACCAGTCATGTTCTAACATCTAAAAATATATATATCTTGGGGTGCGTGGGTGGCTTAGTTGGTTTAGCATCTGACTTCAGCTCGGGTCATGATCTCACAGTCTGTGAGTTCGAGCCCCGCGTTGGGCTCTGTGCTGACAGCTCAGAGCCTGGAGCCTGCTTCAGATTCTGTGTCTCCCTCTCTCTCTGCCCCTCCCTCTGGCTTTGCTTTGTTTGTTTGTTTCCATAAAATTATTAGCTTTGATGTCCTTGCTTTTGCCTCATAGCTTTCTTCTTATATGAAGTGCCAAACTAAAAAAACAGTTTTATAAAAATACTAATGAGAGTGATGGAGTTGTAGGGATCACTTCTCATGTCACATATTTTACCCAATTAAGAACTTTGTAAATGGGGGTATCTGGCTGGCTCAGTCAGTAGACCATGTGACTATTGATCTCAGGGTCATGAGTTCAAGTCCCACATTGGGTCTAGAGCTTACTTGGAAAAAAAAAAGAACTCTTTAAATGGAAATTGTTACTATAACTTTTTTATGAATGGGGAAAATTGGAGGCATGCCTTCCACTTTAATCCATGGCAAAAAGTACTGAGTTCTTTTTATACTAGTAACTTTTGACCTAAGAGGAGGGATGTTTATGTTGATGATAAGTATATATCAGAAGTCTGTTGTCTTTCATACGGTCCTGCAAAATTCACATCTCATTCTTCCACGATTGTTGAAATGTTTTCCTTGACCTGTGGGAGGTATTTCCCACTCACTGAAGAGTGCTCCATCAGGCCTATTCTAAGTGGGAGTTGGGGAGGGCAGGGACAGGGACGAATAACACCTACAAGATAAGCCTCCCAAGAAAACTACTTTAAGCCTTTACCCCTTTCCTCAAATTCCCACATCCCTTTCTCCCTCTTCCTCATCATCTCACTTCTCGGTTCTCTTCTCCATAGTTCAGGATTCCCTGAGCTCTTTTTGCGGTTGTCCCCTTTGTCTCCTGCAGAAATAATCTATCTCATTAACATTCCAAAGTGTTAGCACACTTGCCATTTAAAAGAAATTCTGTTTTATGTTTTCCTTTACCTGTCTTCCTATTTCTTGCCTTTTCTTGGTAGCAACATTTCTCAAAATCTCTCTACTCCCTTGTCTCCACTTCTTCACTTCTCATTCTTCACTGGGCACCCACTCCCCACCATAGCTGCTCTTGTCAAGATCACCCAGCACCTTCTTCTTGACAAACTCATTGATCCATTCCTGGTTCTCATCTTATTTGAACTTTCAGCAGCCTTTGACTCAGCTGATAAACTTTCTTCATTGAGCCCTTTGTTCGCCTGATTGTTGATGAAGTCCTGGTTTTCCTCCAACCTCACTGGCTGCTCTTTGTCAGTGTCCTCTGCCTACGTCTCCTCCCATTTCTATGAAAGATAAAATGGCCCAGGGTTTAGATCTTATCCCTCTTCTTTATCTGTACTCCCATTCAAGGTTGTGTCATCCTGTCTCATGGTCTTAAACTCTTTTTACATGGTAGTATCTTCTAAATGTATGTCTTTCTACTCCCCTTTTCATTTGGATTTTTAGCAGGCGAATCCTACCTAAAGCATTCCAAACTCTTAATTGTGGCCTTCAAGGCCCTTACCACCTGGCTCTCCCCCTTACCTATGCAACTTCATTTGCTGCTGTTTTCTCTCCTTTGCTGCTTTAGCTCCTACCACATTCACCTTCTTACTAAACCTCTCTGCCAAGCTCTTTTCTGTCTCAGAGCCTTAGCACTTGCTGTTCTCTTTGCGTAGAATTTTCTTTAGGCAGATCCTGGCATGGCTTGTCGCCTCACTCCAATGTAAAATGTGCTTCTTCAGAGGCTTCCTCTGACCAAGTAGGACCTAAAATAGTACCCTCTTAGCTATTTTATTTTTCCTGCTTAGCATTTATCACTACTGTAAATCATATTTTGTTTCTCTCCTGCTGAAATGTGACCCATGACCCAAGGAAGGCATGTAATTCGTTGATCCATCCCTGCATCCCTAGAGTGTAGATCAATGCTGGCCTCATAGTAGACTCTGAACATATGTTTATTGAGTGAGTGCATAAATAAATGATTTTTTTTATATGTAAACATTGTTTTATATGTAAGCCATGTGATTATACCCTCAGTATTTTTGAATTCAAAGTCCAGAGTAATGTTTATTATAATAGAATGGTTAAACATAATAGAAAAATGGCTAGCTAGAGCCTGTTGTGTGGAATTTCCTTGAGTGATATATGGAGGGGCTCTTCTTGTTCCCTTTTCTGGAAATAAGTTGTGTTTTCTTGGCTCTTCCCATGCAGCTGAAGAATAAGTTCATGAAAAAACTTCCACGTGATGCAGAAGCCTCCAACGTGCTTGTTGGGGAGGTTGACTTCTTGGATACTCCTTTCATTGCCTTTGTTCGGCTCCAGCAGG
This sequence comes from Panthera uncia, assembly GCF_023721935.1. Classification (NCBI taxonomy): domain Eukaryota; kingdom Metazoa; phylum Chordata; class Mammalia; order Carnivora; family Felidae; genus Panthera; species Panthera uncia. The sequence goes on from NC_064811.1 coordinate 56,364,591, forward strand.
CGGTCATGCTGGGTGCCCTGACTGAGGTCCCTGTGCCCACAAGGTAAGCTACTCCCTGACCTGCTGAGGTCCACAATGTGCTTATAGGGAAATCATGGCTAGATAATCAGTGGAATGAGGATACATCCAGAGCAGGCATATCGGAGAGATTTAGTCTGAAATGATGCCTTAGCTCATCTTTCATGCTATCAAATTACTTGGCACTTGTATAGTAGTAATAATAACAATTATAATAATAACCAACTGGGCCATGTGCTAGTTTATTCTTATGGATTAGTCATTTTAATTCTCATAGTATGTTTAAATTGTAAACTATGGGTATGTGTATTTTAAGATAAAGAAACTGAGTCTGAGAGTTTAAGTAACTTGTCCAGGGTCATACAGATGGTCAGTGATTCAGAGGTCAGAGTTGCTCTCATTTGCTCTATGTTTTATCAGAAAATTGACAATAGGTACATACATATATACATACATGTAAGTATATATGTGTATATATACACATGGATATATAAAAATCATTAAGCTACACACTTAAATTTGCACACTTTATTGTTATGTGTTATATACATTCTTATCCTAAAAGGAAGCATATTACAGTTAATTATGATCATGTACTCACTACACCACGCAACACCTCAGAAGTCATCCAGTTTATCTGCCTTGCTGCTGAGCTCGAGAGTTAGAAGGCTGATTTTCGGAGTGCAGTAGGTGAATAGAAGTTAATGCTTCACTTAAACTTGTGGTGAAGAAGAGTTTAAAGAGAAGCTTGTAATCTTTGACTTGACACCATAAAACTACCATATGAATAGGAACTTTGTGGGGGGTGCTTTTTGTGGGTACAGGGCAAGGACAGGTGACTTTTCTCTTTTTAGGTTTCCTCAGGTGTGCAGGAAGGGTTGTGAATCCTCAGTGATCTCAGATGGTCTTGGCATGATAAACTGACAGAGACAAGGGGCTCCAGGTTTGCTTTGAGCCATGTTAGGAGGAAAATCAGAACATTTCCTTATGGCCTCCCCATTCATAGATTACAGGCTAGTTTTTCTTTCATACGGGTATTTTCTCCCTATTTTTATATTTCTTAGACACTATAGATCGGAATAATACTGGTCATTAGTAGGCAGTCATTGGACAAATGGCAGAGAGAAGGAGAAGATTGTAGCTTATTCAGTTGATGGGATTATCATGATTTGTGTTTTCTGTAACTTAGTTGTTCACTTGAAAACATTCCAGCAGAGCCTTGCAGTTCTATCTGAGCAATCACCTGGCGAACAGCTAGCTGACTCAGATCAGGGCTGACGTCCAGCTCTTGTGCTCCTATGGTTTTGTTTATGTCTCTGTGGAATGATTTTACTGGGGCTTGAAAGAAAAAAAACATGCCAAGAAGTGTTAAATTGCTCTTGCATTTTCATTTTTCTTACTTTTCTTCTTTGGAGGCTACAAGTAAAAAATATTGTAGAGGGCTTTTTATTTAACAATAATACAAGTTCATTGAGTAGCAAATCGTGACTATTTGTGTATCCCTCTTATCATCTGCTCCTGTCTGGCATATTCTTTTCTTCTGTACAGGAGAGTGGTACTAGTCTAGAGGTGAAATACAGCATCATTTGAATTAACAAAGGGAGCCCGGCAATTCAAGGGAATGTAATTCAATAATGTCATAAAACTATTTCAGGGCAATAGTCTGAACAATATATCCAAGCATGTTAACATTTTTCCAGGAAATATTTTTATCCATTTGCTGTCCTCTGAACTGGTGCCTGCTATAATCAGTGTGTAGGGAGTCTCATTAGCCTTTTTGTGTATGAGTAATGTGGGGCCATTTACAATGGCTGCATCCTGTGAAATCCAATCAAGGAAATCCCACAAGGAATGTGGTAGTCGGTTGTGAAGAACTGCCCCGTACTCAGCCTTGTGCTTTAACGTGCTGCCTGTTGTACTGCAGGGAGACCCGAAATGTCTGTTGTGGTGTACATTTTGTAATGGTCATTTTCCCTTTAGAACGTTATGCTCTTATGTTTATTATTGCTTTATTGCTATTTATGATAAGTGGTATTAGTGCTATGCATCTTTTAGGAAGTGTGGGTCTCGCAGCTCTGTGACTGTAGTGCCCACAAGATTCAATACCCTCCTATCGGCTTAGCTTTCTGCTTTAGCTTTCTGCTTGCACCAGGGCTACAGCCAACTTAGTGGATGTTCTCTGCTTAGGAGTCCTTCTTGCCATCCATGTGAAAGCAAACGAACCATTCTTTTACTCTTTGTGACTTCGTAGGATGTGCTTATGATTTTCCTAGCATCTTGCATACACTTTGCTTGGTGTCATCTTGTATCTGTCCACACAGGCTGCTGCTCATTCCTATTTATGAGCTATGTAGGGGATAATAACTATTGTTATTCCCACTTGACAGTTGAGAGATGGAGGCAAAGGGAAGATTCACGATCAGTGCTAGAAATAGAACTGCAGATTTCTGACTCTGAAGCCGGGCTTTTAGGGAGAATCTAAGGAGCTATTTAGAATGGATTAGAACAAAATACTTTAGGGTTTTCCCATGAAGAGAAATCAAAACCCCTGATCAGTTTGTTCTTTTCTGATCTTGATTTTCACATTTAAGACAAGTAGTTATTCCATAAGTTCTAGTCCTCTGAAAATTTAGAATGTTTACCCTTTTCATATCACTGTAAGTTAGTATATATTTTATGTGATAAATGATGATTTGCCTTAAAGAGCAGTTTGTGCTTAATTATCAAAACGATAGAAAATCTTACTAGAGGGATTGGGACAATGGTCTAGCTAGTTCAATTCTGTCTTGCCCAGCACTCTAGTTGCTAGCTGCTATTTATCGTATGTAATGTGGTTGGTTGTGGTGGGTTTATGGTCTTCATGCATCTATTGTGGACGCTACAGTTCAGCCATAATTTCCAAAACTGCTAAATATGAATAATGGCTTATTTGATTCACTGCTGTTTTGAGAGCAGGGAGTAAAGGATTGGTACATGCTGAGTTTATTCTAGAAATAGCTGTGATATATCAGGAAGGACGGGGGGGAGGTGCACATCCTTTCTGCAAAGATTGAGTGGTTTAGGAAGGCTGGCTCTTCTTCTGATATTGTGCTCTGTTTCTGCCTATAATTATTTTGTGAATATGAGTACAGTCCATTGGTTCCGGACAGAGATCATCTGGTACTTATTTTTGTTATGGAGAATGCTAGAGGCATCCTCCCCAGGCATAATTAGGTATGTGAAAAAGCTCACAAGAGTAGAAGTGCCTCATGAAGATTCTTGAGACAGCTAGCACTAGTAAAGATTCTAACTATGACTTTATTTCTAGTTATGAGTGAATAAAAAGAACTCAGTAGCATAAATTAATTTCTTTTCCCCAGCTGTCAACATGGGCTGTGCCCTTCGAGCCACACAAATGTGGTGTTTACTCTAATTTGTTAATAAGGAAAAAAAGCTTCTGTTAAAAATAACATCTGTCCATTGACAAAAAACAGCTTGGGTCATGAAAGGAGTTTTCAGTACATTATAAAAGCTGAGTTTGGCAAGATGTACTTCTGTCATAAAAGTTGTAACAGCTTTTGCTTCTTCAAGGGGTTCAAGGGAAAGAACATGTTTCAGGCAGAGGGAACTTCAACTTGATGAGTTCTGCAATCCTAGTTTTCTCATCTCCTTTTCAGTAATGCAGTCCAAAATCAGGGGCTTCTTCAGGGTTTCCGTCCCTACAGATGAAATTCTTGACCTGAGGTGATGTTTCCTGCTACTTGTAGATGGCCAGATTTCTTCTCTGTATCATTTTGAGAGGTTGAATTTACTGAATGGTTCCTGACTGGAGTAATGGAAAAATTTAGCTGATATGTAACATTTTATTTCTATTGGTCACTTAAATGATTTTCCACTAAAGAACAAATCAATATATATGTGTTAATAAATATTTGTATATTGTATGTAATATATATGCATTTTTTAATAAAAAAATACATTACCACAGAAAGAGAAATCATACCTTTATATCTAAGTTAGTGAAACAATATAATTCTCATATATTGAGTTTATTGCTCTGATGCATGTTATAGTCACTATTGGGCTGCTACTTCCATTCATTATTCGGTGTTATTTAGCAGAGACTAGAGGAAATATTTACAGAAAATATATTCCCTCATCCCAGAGGGCGTAAGTTAGAGGCTCCATTACTTTCGGCTCTTGGGATGGTTACCCATCTCATCTGCCAAAGTTTATATTTGAGGACTACTAATAAATGAGAGTATTTGTCTCGCTTTCTAGCAAGATAGTGTTTTGTCTTTGTTGCCATATAGTCAGCCTGATAGTTCATGTGTCAGTTGGTAAGTGTGTATTTCCATAATGTGTGTTTGTAAATTATAATCATGATGGAGATGCTACGGCAAGGTAGGAAGAGGTGCAGAGTGGGTCCAGAAAGATCTTAGGTATTATGTCTTACTGAAAAACTAATAATTAGACACATTAAAATAACAAAAAATGGCAAGTAAGGAAACCATTATTTAAAAATGTGTGAATAAGTAAAAGGATCCAGCTATTCGATATTTTCTCTTTCCGCACTGCATTCTCCCCCTTTGCCCAAAACTATGTTCTTACTGTCTTGCCTGACAGCTGGCCATTGCTAGACTGGCTAATAGGACTGGGCAACGTGACCAGTATTGTAGGTGTTCCTAAATGGGATTTCTGTTTTGCTTAGGTGGTTAAATATTTTTTGCATATGTTGCACTCAAATCAGTGATCATTCCCTTTAGTATAGTACATTTTACTGTCATTAAGAAGCATTTTATAATACTGTATGTAGGGGTGTATAATTTAGGTCCAACTTCAAAGGAAGAGAAGTTCTAGTATCAACTGAACTTCAATATTAGAATAACTAAATCCAATTTTAATAATCACTTCCTTCATACTTGAACAGACTTTCATGCCTGCTGATTGCTTTTGCTTTTTCATCTACCGTGATAATACTTGAAAGCGAGTGTGCCGCCTCATGCCAGAACTGGTTTCTAAGCAAATAAGTATTGAATGGTTTTATAGCTATTTTGATATGAAGTCTGAGTGTTCAAACTTTCAGATACCTTCTTACATTCTTGATTTCTGTTTTTTTTTTTTTTCCTTTCCCCTTTGGACTGAATTTTATAATGAAAAAAAAAATTTATTCAAGGGTTTTTTGGAACAGACCCTAACACTTTGAAGAGTACTTGCTGTCGGCCCATTTTTGTTTAAAGTGAGGTATATAGATATATAAGTATAAAATAAAATTGTATTAAGCAAATCCCATCCCGTCCCTGGTCCCATAAATTTTTACCTAAGATTTCTTGTCCCCAGCTAAGTATCCACAACATCTTTCCCCAGGACGAGCCGTGAGAGTCATTGTGGGTTAGCTTTTCTCTGTTGAATTGTAACCCCATGTATAGGTTGGGCAGGTAATGTTAGGCACATTGTGTGTTGAAAATAACAGGAGGTGAGAAGGCCTATCTACTGTCTCTCATTTACTAGGCACGTCTTTGGCTCATCCACTGACCTCCTTGAGCCTCAGTATCCTCACCATTAAGCGGGAATAGGATACCTCTCCTTATTGCAAAAGGGTATGTGGCGTTTAAATGAGGTGATGAATATGAAATGTTTTGCAAACTTTAAAAAGCTGAGCACATGTGATGTGATTATTTTTATTGCCCTTATTGTCTCCATGTTAGGTAAGACACGATTATAAGCAAGGCGGAGATGTATCCAGTGTTGCCTTTTATATATTTTTTTCTTATTCACTTACTTACTGGGTTTCTTCCTCCCTAGTTGAGACATGAACCTAAGTGGGGATAAGCTCACTACTGCAAATTCCAGGACCTACTTACTGTGGAGCAGTGCGTGTACATTATCAAGAAAACAAGTTTGGGAAGGAAAATGAGGACACTCACAAAAGAATTTTAACTGTCCATGAAAGATGCTTTATTTCGAATTTCTCTCATAGTTTTCTTTCTTTACTTTGGCTGTCAGCATGTGGCTTACTTCTAAAGGACTTGGTTTTTGCTGACTTCCAGTCACTTCTGAGCAGAAATATTTCTTAAAAGTATGGAGAGGATCATTTGTCACTGTTCATATTGAGTAAGGAAAAGTCAGAGAAATCTGAAGGTGTACTAAGTCTTTCTAGTTATTGTGCTTAATGGGTTTTCTCCACAGAGTCTCAAAGTCAGTAGAAATGGAGATAGAAGAAAGTTTAGGAAAGAAAGATCGAATGACTCCTAAAGTGAAGTTTTCCTATTCAGTAAATAAACTTCTCAGGGTTTCCATGTTAAATTCTTCTTTGCCTCCAAAGAAACAACAATTTGTATTTCATGATAGTGTGAAAGAGTATCTTTCATATTACCATGAATATTACCTTTGTCTTAAAGATGAATTCTAGACCTCAGCTTTTTACAAATAGGATAAACGTGTCTCAGTGTTATGTACATTGACTTTGATGAAATGTGTTTTATAGCCTTTGCTTCTTTCCTCTTCCATTAGGTTCTTGTTCATTCTCTTAGGTCCTAAGGGGAAAGCCAAGTCCTACCATGAGATCGGCAGAGCCATTGCCACCCTGATGTCTGACGAGGTAGGGGATCTGGAACATGGTGATTTGTGAATGTCCCGCTTGTATAGTTTTCATACTATGAATTGGCTGTCACAATTTACTCAAGTCAGAGTATGTGGTCACCAGTCCTCTTTATGGCATAAGGTACAGTCATTCGTGGCAGATGCGCTGGTCTCGACACAGTTTTCAAAAAATAAATTTTGTGTTGGAATAAAACATAATTTCCTTTCTTTTTCTAAGCATTTGCAATTCTTAAAAGAGATATATGTTAAATATTCTTTAAAAAGTTCAAATCACTGTATTAACTTAAACTTTACCTCTTAAAATGCTTAATATATTCATCCTGGGAGTTCAAGTGTCCTTATACCATATTGTTTCAGAAATAATGGGTTCTATAAGTAATGCATAATAAAATGGATCATGCATTTTTTCCTTAGGTATCAGAAAGTACCTGTTTTTATGGTCTTCTTATCTTGTGGGAAGGAATTAACACTTACTAAAATGCATTAGCAACTGTTACTGCAGAGTTTCTAGTGCTTTGGAATTATAACCTTACTCTCATAACAGCTTGAATGTTGTTCACACATTTTAGATATGATGAAACCCTAAACTAGTCTCATAGTAGGAGAAGTACAATTAGGATATGGGATCACTGATTTTCCTTCTGTGTCTTTCTAGCTTACTATTTTCCCAAATGTTTCACTTTTGCTTTATTACTTAATTTGTTAGCTTCTCCATGTGTTAAGTGAAGAATAGGGCATTTAGTTATGGAAGCTTTATTTGGTGATTACTCAGATGGTTACTTAATGTGGGACTGAGAGCATTTTTGATGTATAGCTATGCTGGCTTTTCCCCCTTGAGGCAACTAAGCATCTCAGGGGGCTCTTTTATTTATTTTCATGTGTTTACATTTTCTTTAAAAAAGAATCCTTCCTCCTAAGATGCAGTAATTAGAACTGCTTTAGGCTCTAAATGACAGAAAAACCTGATTTATAGTGGCTTAAATTATTTGGGGCTTACTTGGAGGTAGGTAGTTGCTATAGTCAGTTTAACTTAACTGTTTCATGATCAATCAAGAGCCAAGGTTCTGGCTTTGTGGGCTTGAGAGGGCTGCTGCAGTCAGCTCCAGCCATCTCTTCTGTATTCAAGTTTGAGGAGGGGGAGGTTGAATACAGAAGGGGTGTGGAGCGGGGAGTGTTGGGAGACGGAGGGTGGGAATGTTAGCCGTATCAGTCTAACAGGTATTCTAAAGGTTTCTCAGACAGCTTTTTTCTTTCATCTCATTGGTCAAAACTGTCAATTCTTATCTGCAGGGGAGGCTGGAAAAGTGACCCTCTCTAGCGGCTAGAGCACCACAGATGAGATGCTGGCATTTGTAATGCCCTAATCTCAACCTCACACCCCCCCAGACCATTACATGTAATTTGTTTCATAGCTTTTAAAAATTCTTGTTGAGGAGAAGAGATTTACTAGCAATCTTTAAGAACAGGTAAGGATGTTGAACAGGAGCCGTCTTCTGTCCTGGAGACTAAAGAATTTGACTGATGAGGTATGAAAGGCTTATGCGTAAAGGACTTTCAGATGGTCACCTAGGTTAGAAGAATGGAATGATTGGCAAAGAGGATTATGTAAATTCTGGAGCTCCTTCTTGGATATCTGTATAAAAGACATGAAGCATTTGCTGCCTTGGCTGGTTTAGTTATTGCCTTGCTAAAAGGTTAGACAGATGATCACCTGCTTAAAGCCCTTTGCTTTATGTGTTACCAGCATAACTTAGATTTTTCTTTTTTTTAATAGCTAACATTATTTGTGTTCGAGAGCTGCAATGTTTGGGACTTAACCCGATCTTAATCCTCAGCTTGAACTTTTCCTTTTTGAATTACCAGCAATGGTTTGTCCCAGTCATTTTTACTTCAGAGAATGATTCTTTTGTATATTTCTCCAAACCATTTTCATCTGGCTTCCACAGCAACTGTATCAGCAATGGTACATACCAGTGGGAGATGAAAGACAGTGTTGTTTTACAGTATTGATTAAAAAGACATATAAAAGAAACACAGCTGTTTTCTCATGCCTCCACTTATATTCTCTGGGTTCAAAATCAGAATGCCAAAATAGTTTGGGACAAGCTGATAGGAAATATGAGAATATGATTATATTAAACATATATGAAATAAATGTTAAAGTGGATTATAGATTGCCTTTCTGAGGCTCAACATGCTGTGAGGCATGTAGAGAGTTCTCTTGTTGGATCAGCATATCTCTTATTATTCTTTAGGTGTTCCATGACATTGCTTATAAAGCTAAAGACAGGCAGGACCTGATTGCTGGTATCGACGAGTTCCTCGATGAAGTCATTGTTCTTCCACCTGGGGAATGGGACCCAGCAATCAGGATAGAGCCTCCTAAGAGCCTTCCATCATCTGACAAAAGGTAAATTATCGGGCAATTAGGAGTTTTCATCCTTGAGAAGGAGGTTGTGCTCACAAAAGGAAATGGGGTCAGGTGACTGTCCTAATATTGTGTTTTTAGGTTCACATTTAACTTGATGTATTATCTCAAATGAATTACATATGTACTTTGGTTTGACATTTCGTCGATGCTGTAAAATGAGTGTTATATGTTATCTTCTTCAGTGATTGCAAATTAGAGATCTCAGATTATGATATTGGAATACATCATAGAGATTTTTGGAGGATGTGTTGGGGACTTCCTGCACATGTAGAAGACTGGTTTACTCAAAACGAGTCCCTATAGATTTAAGAGGTTAAAAAATTGGGTGAGACCATTCGGAGAAGCCGTTTTCTGGAAATCTGTTGTTTTCCTGGTGAAACAGTTTCTGTCTTATACAGTATGCAACTTATTAAGCTTTTTATTCATCAGTCATTTGTCCTCCCTCTAAATACAACACTTTAAGAGTTGTCCGTTAGGGTGGTGGAAGGAAATGATCTTTCTCCCAAAGGGTTTTCAGTCCATCTCGTTAGTCTCATGCGTGGCACAGCTAAGAAGCAGACGAGTAAAAGAAACTGATATTCTCTTGGGCTCTGTTGTCTTGCTTAGAAAGAATATGTACTCAGGTGGAGAGAATGTTCAGATGAACGGGGACACGCCTCATGACGGAGGCCACGGAGGAGGAGGAGGAGGACATGCGGATTGTGAAGAACTGCAGCGAACTGGACGGTAACTGATGGACTATTTGGCCATTCACGATGAGAATCTCCTTATTTTATTATTTTAAATATTTATTTTGAGAGAGAGAGAGAGGACATGCTTGCCTGTGCACACGAGCAGGGGAGGGGCAGAGAGGGAGGGAGAGAGAGAATCCCAAACAGGCTCTGCACTGTCATCACAGAGCTCTACGTGGGGCTGGATCTCATGACCATGAGATCATGACCTGAGCAGAAATCAAGAGTCAGCTGCTCAACCGACTGAGGCACCCAGATGAGGATCTCTTTAGATCTTAATTTCCCTACATCTCCCTATCAGCATTTTACTCACTGATTTGTATACTTGTGCAGCCAACAGATACTTCTATTGATAAATCACAGGCACTGGGGATGCAACAGTGAATTAAACAAAAACCCTTTGTCCTTTTGGGTTTTCCTTTGTAGTAGTGGGAGACAAGCAATGAGAAAATTAAAAAATGTGGTGATGGTTTAATGGGGGAAAACGAAAACAGAAATAGGGGGTTTTGTGATAGGGGAAAGACATTCCAATATAAAGGGTGAACTCAGAGAAGGCCTTACAGAAAAGTCCCGCAGGAAAGCCCATGAGAAAAGTCCTGCAGGAGCTAGAGATAGACCAGCAGAAGTGAGGTAGGGGGAGGGGACAGCAGAGAGCCTGATGTGTGCTGGGCTGGCGTCCAGGCCATGAAGTGAGGGAGGAGGTGTTGGAGAGAAAGCCAGCGGGGTCTTCAGGTCGGTGTGAACCCGTGGCAGGAAGGTGGAGTCATGTGTTGTCTTCCCCATTTGGCTTTTGTGCGTCCCTCCCTTCTCTGTACATTTATTCATAAGTGGGCAACATGGTACAGAAATGAGGAACTCACAGGTCATGGTCTCCTTAGCCTGCCGTTGGGGATTCAGGATTCCCAGACTGCTTTTGTAAATCTCTTTTTATGATAATTCCTCCTTTTCTTTCCACTATTAGGTTCTCCATTTTGTTTTGTATTAAATAAAATTTTAAGTAGGATACTGATTTTATGAAGATAGGACTTTTTTTTTTAATGTTTATTTTTTTGAGAGAGAGAGAGAAGAGAGAGTGTGCGAGCAGGGGGAAGGGCAGAGAGACAGTGGGGAGGAGGACAGAGGACCACAAGCAGGCTCTGCGCTGACAGCACAGAGCCCGATATGGGGCTCGAACTCACAAATTGTGAGATCATGACCTGAGCCAAAGTCGAACACTTAAGCCACCCAGGAACCCGAAGATAGGACCTTTGAAGAACATTAAAGGTTTTTTTGAAAGCACAAAAGTATGTCTTTTTAAGATGTAATTGAATCTGAATAAAATGATTTCATTCTTCTGATGACCACTTGGGTTTCTCTCTGAAATTAAGGGGACATTATTTCCCTCCCCTTTTTTTCTGAAAGAATAGAGAACATAAAACCGCCTCTCCCCCTATGTTTTCTGAACAGTTCTTTACAAAGTACTTTTATTAGGAATATTCTTTTCCTTTTTTCTATAGATATGAGTTCTGGAATTCAGCCCTTTTACTTAATCAGACTGGAATTTAATTCTTGGATAGCTCACTTTTTCCCCAATGTACTGTCTGCAGCCTGCCCAGCACCACGCACAGCCCTACGCAGACCACGAAAACTGAAGTGGGGCACAGGATGCAGCGAGGGCCAGCAAGCCCACACACAGACAGACAGTCCCGATAAAGTGTGATAGCCCCATGGTGGAAATCTGAACTCTCTGAGGGGGGGCCCCACAGGCAGAAGGAAGGGTATGCGTGGGGAAGGCTGAGACGTGAGGTTTGGTTGGGAGGGTAGTTTGACAGATGCATAACTAAGGCAGCTGACCTGCGAATGTGTGTAATGGGGCTACGTTTGCAATGCTTTTCCACCGTATACCTGCATGGCTTTCTTCCTTCGTGCCTTCGGGACCTTATCCCAAAGTCACCGGTTCGGGAGGCCTGTTCTGGCCACTCTAATAGTTCAGCCATTGCTTCTCTAGCATTTCATAACCTTCTTCCCCACTTAATTTTTTCCCTTGATGTTTAGCACCACCCATTTTGCTTATATTGTCTGTCCCCCATATCGAAAGGAAAATCCCCAAGGGCAGGCATCTTTGCCTGTATTGTTCACTGTTGTGTCTCCAGCACCTGGAGAAGTGCTGGGCATATCACAGGTGCGCAGTAAACACTTGTGGAATGATGAATGGGGCTGGAAAGGAAACAACGCAAGATTATTAAAGGACTTCTATGCTCTGCTCATGGGTGTGATGTTTTTCTACAATGAGTGAGAAATTTTAATCCATCTACGCCATTCACTCTCATCTAAAAACCAACTGTTCTTTAGGGAATGCAACACCTAATTTAGGGACCAAAACAGAGACAGATAGAAGAAAATTTATTCTTCCACAGTTTTCCCATTTTCCCTTAAGTGGTTAAATAGAGCTTGTTGATTCAAACACTTTGACTGCAAATTCTTTGTGGTTGAATGAGTTACCCTTGGTTAATTTGATGACAACCTTATTTTACCTTGTCACATGTTTGCTTTCTCCCTACCCAGGTTCTGTGGTGGACTCATTAAGGACATAAAGAGGAAAGCACCATTTTTTGCCAGTGATTTTTATGATGCTTTAAATATTCAGGCTCTTTCAGCAATTCTCTTCATTTATCTGGCAACTGTAACTAATGCTATCACTTTTGGAGGACTGCTTGGGGATGCCACTGACAACATGCAGGTGGGTCTGGTTTGGGGGAGACACAAATAGTACAGCCCAGATTGCCTTCCTCACCCCTACAGCTCAGCTAGAAGCAGATGGCCTTTCAGTTACTCAGCGTGATTTTCTTTCTTTTGCTGGATGCTGCATTTTACTTTGCTTCTGGCCTGCTGCTATATTTCCAGCATTTTAGTAATTACAAAAATAGCTCGATGAAATCTGGCTTGAGTCACAAGTGGGGAAAAGAAGGGAAGGAAATGAGGATATACAATTCCATTTGGGCAAAAGCATATCAGCTGCTTTAATTTTGTGCAGGGCACGGGGTTTAGATCTACTACCTTGAATGTATGGGCCATATTCTGTTAAGCTTGATGATAACACTTTTTCTGGGAATGCATGATTACCTTCATTTTACACAAGAGCAAACAGTCATCAAAAAATTGAGGGATTTGCTTGAGGTTGGATTTGCATGTCTATCAGTAGGATTCAGCTTTAAGGGAATACAAGTTAAGAGTTGTCTCTCCTGTTCTTGAATCTGCCTGATCATTAAGCTGTAAAGACCCTGGCTTGACTTATTTTGTACAAACCATAGTCTGTTACTCTGCAGGTGCCATTTGCCGTCCTTTTGTGTCAGTAACCGCTGACATTTTAGTAGTAGGAAACATGGATAAAAAATGATAGTGGATGCCCTCTATCATTCAGAAAAATATGTACAAAGCTAAGAAAAAATAAGCACTGTGCTAGATGCTGAATACAGAGTAGTGAGTGAAGCCAGTATTCTTAGGAAAAGAACTAGATTCATTCCCTTTTCAAACTCTGTCCCTTCTACTTTAGTGCTTATTACTGATTAACCTATGTGACATTCATAAATGCTGCCATCCACCTTCTTAAAAAAAAACAAAACAAAAAACAAACCCAGCTGTTTCAAAAGATTGCATTCTTCCACTTTTGTTTTCTTCTCTGTGCACATTCATGTTTTAGATTCTGCCTAAACACAAAAATGAAATGGAAATGATATATGACATCTGTGTTGACCCAAGTAAAAAGGGAGAAATTGCTTCAGATAATTGTATGTAGTCTGTTAAGAGCACTTTTATCTTTTAGCCCTTATCTATTATTGCATAGCATATTAATCCAAAACTTAGAGGCTTGAAACAACCATTTCATTCTTCCCTTTCATGGTTTTGGTGGTTGACGGGCTCATCTGGAGTGGTTCTCTCTTGGGCCTCACATGTTTGTAGTGAGGTAACAGCTGAGGTTGGAGTCCCCTGAAGGCTTCTTAAATGTTTATTTATTTTTGAAAGAGACAGTGGAGAGAGAAGGCAGAGAGAGAGGGACAGAGGATGCGAAGCAGGCTCTGTGCTGACAGTAGCTTCAGCACAGAGCCTGATGCGGGGCTCAAACTCACAAACCGCAAGATTATGACCTGAGCCGAAGTCAGATGCTCAACTGACTGGGCCACCCAGGTGCCCCTGAAGGCTTCTTTATTCACAGGTCTCGTGCCTAGATTGGGATGTCTGGAACATTTGGGGACTGAGGACTCTGAACATGACTTTTCCACTTGGCTAGCTTGGCTTTCTTACAGACGGGGACCATGATGACCTTTAAGAGCTCATGCCCTAATCAGAAGGGGGCAGGCACCGCTCAGTTTTGCTTATTCCTATATGAATATGCCCTCCATATTACTTCATTTTCTGATTTTCAGAAAGAGGCTGAAAACTCAAATTCTTATGTGAAATCTAGTGATTCTTAAATATTTGCAACGAATTAATTTTTAAAAACTAACATTGTGCTGGCCAGAAAGCACATATGTATATGTTCCCAGCGAGAGACCTGCCATGTGGGGAAGAGAAACCAAGAGTGGTAGGACACAGAGATGAAGTATGTGAATAGGGTGTTCTTCCCTCTTTTCCTCGTTCATAAGGTAGGAATGAACGAAATAAACTGCAACAGTGATGTCAATAACAGGATTTTTATAAATCTGATCTGTATCCAAATAGGGCAGTTATTTTTCGTCCAGATGAGAGCATAGTGATAACTAAATCAGATCATTCAACAAAACCAGTGGAAAAGAAAGCACTGAGGAAGCACCGTGAGGCCAGCACAAAGAACATAATACAGGCAGTCACGATAGGAAAATAAAGCTGTGATTTGGGGACAGTGGCAAGAAAACCTCCTTCTGTTGTTCAGAATATACAGAGACTTTCTTGTGCAGATCATTTTTTAACACATAGTTTTCCATGGATTCTTTTCCTTGAAATGGAGAAATTACAACACATCCTATGTGTTAGTTTATTGCCTTTTTAAACTGAACTGAACCCCTTTTCAACCTCATAAGACTTAGCTTTAAATTAAAAAAAATTTTTTTTACATTCATTTCTGAAAGACAGAAAAAGACAGAGTGTGAGCAGGGAAGGGGCAGAGAGAGAGAGGGAGACACAGAATCTGAATCAGGCTCCAGGCTATGAGCTGCCAGCAGAGAGCCCAACGAAGGGCTTGAACTCACAAACCATGAGATCATGACCTGAGCTGAAGTTGGATGCTTAACTGACTGAGCCATGTAGGCATCCCAAGACTTAGCTGTAAAACGCAACATCTGAGATGAGGAAGAAGTCTGTTGAAGTCTATTGTTGATCCCTTCTAGGTGCATTAATTTCCATATGTGCAAGTTTTGGAGAAAGTAAAGGATTCTGTTGTGTGACACGTGTACTTATCATGGGTATTTGTTCTGTGATCATTGTCATGGGAAAGGCCTTCACGGTGGAGTAAGCAGTGTTCAGGATCCTGCAGACTTTAGGAGAAACAGAAAGGCTTTCAGCACATCAGGATGTTAGGTTGTCCACAAAAATGACCATTTGCTGGACGTCACTCCTAGGAGTTGACTTAATTCAAAGTACAAAATTCAAACCTAGGAGGACATTTACTAGACATATTCTGCTTATTACAGATTTTGTAATCTCTTATTGATAATGTCATTGAAACTGTGAACTCAATGTTTTAAAAGTCTTTGGAAATATTAAAGGGTATATTTTTCTGTCCCTTCTGAAATCTCTTTCCTTGAAGAAATGTATGGGCAAAGAACTGCAATTTTGTACTCGTAGAAGTCAGAGTGGGTGGCAGAAACACTGAAAAAGAATAGAAAATGAATGATTGTTAATATATATTTGTTGAACTGAATAGTCTATTATCTATTTCTTTTGGGCGAACTAATGCTATATAGTGAATGGATGCATAGATCTAAGTACTGGATTTATAGCTATAAAACAACCTGTCTGACTAACTAGTGCACACACACACACGCGCGCGCGCACACACACACACACACACAGCTCAATAGCTTTATAAAAGTAATTATAGTAGTTACAGTTTTATAGTAATAAGTATTTAATTATTTATATATAGTAATAAGTATTTAATAAAATAAATATTTTATTTATTATAAATATAATAAATAAATAATAAATAAATAAATAATAAATAAATATTATAAATATAATAAATAATAAATAAATAATAAATAAATAAATATTATTATTATAAAAAAATAAAAATAAAATAAGTATTTAATAAAATATCCTAGTATTTTAATAGGAAACATTTTACCTGTAGTCATTGTACTAGGTTTTCTTATGATGATGGATGACTTAGGTTGATATTTCTGTTGGTTTCATCTATTTTAAGGACGAGGGAGTAAGGTGATTTAATATGTTGAAAAGTATCTCAATACTGAAAGGACCTGTACTTGAACATACAGAAGTTTTGATGCTCTGAAGTAGAAATCTTGACTTGGCATCAGGACAACAAAATATTTTGTGGATTTGGTGCTAAGTCCCAGATCACTTCCCAGGCCCATGACAGAGGTTGATTTATTCCTTTGCAAGTATTTATGGGGTGTTTACTGTGTGGCAGACACTATTTTAAGTGCTGGGGATACAGATAAGTAGCCAAAACAGATAATAATCCCCATTCTGATGGTATTTACAGTCTAGGGTGTTGATAAGGCATTCTTTTTCTATGTCCCCAAGAGATACCAGTAGTGGTATATAGGGGATTATTGAGGGGGGTAAAGCCCTCTGGGTCTATTTGACCTTCTAAACACTAGATCAGAACTAAGCAGGACATTGGCACAGCCTGAAGTAATCTTCAGTTATATCACATGCCTTCATAAATGTGGCAACGGGTTATTCTCAAAAGCACAAGTAGCTCAAGTGAGTCAACTGAGAATAGTGTCCTTGCTTTTAAAGCAGACAGCTCAGAGATAGTTCATATAGGGTCTTTATTGTCAGGCTACAAATAGACATGGGTGCTGGTACAAACGTGTTGTGAAAACACAGATGAGTCACTGAACTGTTGTTGTTTAAGCAACTCTTCTGCCAGCTTCTGTGCAGGAGGTCTTGCCTGCTTGAAGACAAAAATTTACAGTTAAGCATTTATTTCAGAGCTGAAACAATATATAAATTATAATTAATATTAATCATAATAAAATATATGTATATTTAATCCCACATACACACTTGTGTGTATACATCTATCCCCCACATCATTAGAAGCAGCTCTTAGGAGCCATACATATGGATCATTTCCCATGGACCTGTGTTCAAAATAAAACAGTTGAAGCTATGATGGATCCAAGCACAATCAGTTTATAATGGCAACATCCATGACTGCATGAATCCTCCAAGTTGGGCCACATGTTTGGACCATCAGGCTGCTCTGAGAGCAGCTTTCAGAGGAGGTATTCATGGATTCCTTAAGTGTGGCAATTAAAATTTAGCTTGGATTTCTCAAGTGACTGAACCCGCTTTGCTAAGAGTTGACCTCAGATTTATCTTGGATCTAGCCCTGGGCTTGTGCCTCTTTTCTGTTCATATTGTTCAGCAACAAAGGACTAGAACATATGCTTTCTGAGGTCCAGGAATTGTGCAACACTCTTATTATCCTTCTCAGTATGTTCCACTGTAATAATGCTCTTGTCCCCTTGCCATGCTATGAAACAAACAAAAGGTTTTCAGCCTCACCATCCTAGAAGCATGTTCTTTCCGGAACCAACTCTGTGACCATGTGTGCCAGCTCATTGCATTGTAGTTATATTCTTGGTTGCCAGGCAGGTACACTGTTCTGTTCATTTAGATACTTCTGATTAAATTGTTAAACATTGATTTAACAAATACTTATGGATAGCTTAGTCTATGGGCAAGTTACCTGTACAGGGAACACTTTCTGATGTTCTGTGATAAGTCTCTATGTCACTTAAAAGTTGTTCTTAGCTTTATGGACACAGAAAAATCTTTGAACTCAAATTGACATTGTTAATTGTGAATGAGCATAGTCTAGAGTGAAGAAAGTCATTTAAATTTTTTTCCCCAGAGTAAATATAATCTTATTTTCACAAACCTTTTAGCAAAAGGATACAGTAAGATTTTTAGAATTCTGTGAATTTTGTGATATTTATGGAGCCTAACGGAGCACATTTTAAGGAAATTTGTCTCATAATAAGGAACATTTATAGCTGGCATCTCCAAATTTGAAGCTTTATTTAAACATACTGCTGTGCTGAGAATATTTAATCAATCTGCTGAGGTTGGAAATGTATCGTTTCTTATTCACATGTGATATTCCTCCATAAGATAGACACTTCTTTATGAAGGTTCTCATGTGCAGTTTATAGCAGTAAGAGTAAAAAAAATTGATAATTGCTTCATTGTAGTAAGGACTGTAGAGTAATTTCAACTTACCTAAATGTTGTGCTTTGGCACCAAAATGCATTTCTTTCTCTAAGTGGAAATGCAAGGTGATATGCTCATCTGCCTGACATAGTCTTCCAGAAACATATCACAGGTTTAAAAAATTAGGTAGAGATAGTCTGTTGGCATGAGGCAGTTGGGTTGTTGTGGTTGGCAAAACTAAATGTGCATTTGGTGACAAAGTAAGGGGCTTGCATTGTTTACTTGCCTCCAGTGTGCTGGCTGTTCCTTCTCCCAGGAAGCAACTTAACTAGATCATTTGCTTCACTTCATGTACAAGTTCTGAATCAAACCTGTTTGATTAAGGTTAAGTCAAATGTAACCGAATTTTTCACTTACCCGAACATATTTGGTTGGGTTTTTTTCAATGGAAAGACCTTTGTCAACTCTGTTTTCTTGGTGATTAGAAAATGATAGTGATTTGGGCAGGCTGGCAGTCCCAAATGTTGCTACCTTCTAAAACTATTTTGTGTTTGTCTTGAAATAATTTTGAAATGCCTTTATTTTTAATAAGATATAATTATGCACTGTAGAAAACTCAAACAATACAGAACAACTACATAAAAGGTAATTTTGCCCTTAAACTCATGACTCAGAAATAGCCATTATGAGCATTTTCATAAACATCTTTCCTACATCTTGCAGTGCATGTGGAAACAGATAGATTGATGTATAAGATTTTATATAAGTGAGATCATATACCTGCTGTTTCATAACATGGCTAGTATTAAGTGGAAGTTTTTCCACTTCAATGTGGACCTTGAGCATTATTTTTAATGACTACATCTTTTATACACATGATGATACATGTCCTATAATTTACTTAATAAATCTCCTGTTAGTACACTTTCAGTTTTCCCGATTTTTCTCAATTATAAACAAACTGTGGTGCCTAACTACATTTTCATTCTTTGTAATTATGTCCTTGGAGTAAAATTCCTAGCAAATGTTTGCAGGATATTTTTTTGTATTTGTTTTAAATTACACTCCACAAAGGTCATCCCAGCTTTTACTTCTACCAATAATGGAGAAGACTGTCCACATGCATGCACTCTTGCAAAAACAGGATTGTGTACCATATTTTCATTTTTGCCATTCAGTGGGTGGAAAAATGATAGCTCATTCTTACTCAATTCAGATTTCTTTGATTTTTAGTGAGGGCGAATATCCTTCCACATTTTTATTGGCTGTCTACACTTTGTATTTGTGTCCTTGGCATATTTTCCTTTTAGGTATTTGTTTTTTTTCTCATTGACTCATAAGAACTCTCTTTGTGTAATAAGGATATCTACCCTTTTCTTGTCAGAAATATCCCAAATACATTTTTCCTAGATCTATCCTGTGTCTTTTCACCTTATTTATGATTTCTTTTGCTATATAAATTGTAATTTTTATGTATTCAAAATCTTCAATCTTTTATGGTTTCTTATTTTCATTATATACTTAAAGAGGTTTCCCCACTCCAAGATTAGAAAAATATTTACCCACATATCTTAGTTCTTTTATGTTTTCATTTAAATTTTTTATCCATTTGGGATTAATTTTGTGTAAGGTTATACTGGCATTTGGTGTTTGGGTACTTCAGATGATCTAGGTACCTATTCACAACTCTTCAAACAAAAAAGTATCGTAAAGCCTCCCCGTCTTGCCCATCCATTCTATCAGACTTGCAGTTGTGGCTCTTTGGTCAAGGTTTTGGATCACACTTTTCTTTAAGCAGAGAGCTAATTCATCTTTCAGCTTTTTCTCTTTCTTCAGCCCTGCTGGGCAGTGTAAACAGAAATCCTGTTCATAACGACAGAGCGCTTTTAGGCAGAGTAGATGGCAATAAGGATTTGGCAGCTGTGATCTGTCAGGACAGAAATCACTGATTTATAGGCTGCAGTTACACAGGTGAAATAAAAAATGAGGGTTGGATATCCAGTCTTCTTCCCCAGTGTAGATGGATGGTCTGTGTAACCCTAACAAATGTCAGCAGGTGGTTCTTATTTTGAGAGGAAGGGAGTTTTTTTTGAATTGGTGCACCTCAAATTTGAGCTGCATGAAAATCAACTGGGGAACTTTGAAAAAATACCAATTCCCCAGGCTTGATCTTCAGATATATTGATTTAATTGTTCAAGGTAGAGATAAGGAATCAGTATTTTTCCTTAAAAAAAAAAAAAAAAAAAGCTTCTCAGATAATTGTCATGTGACCTAAATTTGATTTAGAGACTTTCATCATTTCTTCACTTATTTTTAATCATGTGGCTTGGCTTTTAACTGGGGACCTGACATCAAAACTCCTGCAGATAATTCGGGTCTTGACTGCCTGTTTCCAATGGATGTGTTTAAGTGGCATTAGGCTGTATCATTTTCCTTGGCTAAATTTCAGATTTGGAGACACAGCTAGAGAAATTTAATTTTATTATTCAACATTCCACACAGTTTGTATAAATTATAACCAACACAGGCTGAAATTTCTCTTCTTATGGTTAGAAACATTTTAGTTTTCTTAAAAAGCTTGAAATATAACAACAATGTCAGTGAATACTTTATCATTTACTACCACCAAAATATTTTACTTTCCAAGTTTTACTTGGTTGAAAATTCTCAAAGCCATAGAAAATTTTTTGTTTTCTTGGGCAGTTGTGTCACTTTTCTCCTGTTATTGCCATCCAACCCCCTCCCCCAACAGTTGTGATTATTATTCTAAATAATGAATTCCTTAATAAAAAGGACAGAAAACAAGCAGGTCATTCTTTAGTGTTATATGAAGATACTCAGTTGCAGTGAAGTCAAAATTGACAGTGTACATTTTTAATTTTTAATGTTTTGTTATCTTTTGAATGTGCTTATTTACCTTAGCAACGACAGGCATGATGGCCCTGGTGACCCTTGTCACAGGTAGTTCGAAGATCTGAAACGCTGGTGTTACCAATGATGGTTGATTTTTTTTTTTTTTAAAAGACTCTTGTTCTTATGGTCTGACTTCTTTTATGCTTGATCTTTCTGTTATGGGACTTGTGCTGATTTTCTTGGCTGTTTTGCCAAACAGGGACCATCTTTGGTTTAACATCGTACCCTGATGTAAGCAGAAAAGTGTTCATACATTGTTTTGGATGTGGGTTTTGACTTCACTGCTGTAAAGTAAAACAAACTATTCTGATGTATTATAGTTGATTCCATGTGTTTAGTAACACAAGGAATGAAAAGAAATAATGGCTGTAGCGTGGCCCCCTAAGGCTTCTGTTGATTTAGGATTTGCTCTGAGAAATATTGGAGATCTAAAGAGGTTTTTTTGCCCCTTTTCCTCTGAGGACTAATCTTCATCTTTTCTTTTATGTCACTCCTTTCGACTTTCTCTCCCCATCTTTTCCCTCTTTTGAAGAAAAGAGAAATAATAGAGCCAGGCTGGGAAGAAGGAGATGAGAAGTAGTGAAGGAAAGAAAACAAACATTTTATTGTATCTCTATTATTAGCTTTTTATATATTGTCTTTCTTAGTCCAATTATTCTGTGAAATAGCAATTGATTTTACAGAAGAGAGAGTTAGCATGTAGAGGATTTGGTGACTGGTGGACCTGAGATTTAACTCCAATATACTTCACTCCAAGACATGCTGTTTGCCCTGAGCCACCTGGAAAAGATGTTGGAAATCAGCTAGTTCAGCTTCCCATCTTATATCTAAACGAATGCATTGTGTATATGTTACTGTTTATAAAAAAGTTATCATATATCAGAAACTATACTAAACATTTTTCATGTGTTGTCTAATATGCATCCTAACTGTATAAGGCATAGAGAGATTAAGTAACTTGCTTAAAGTCATTGATTGAGTAAATGGCACAGTCTAGATGTCACTTTGAGATTTTTTTGATTCCAGAGTCCATTGTTATCCTCTACCATCTTGATGTTTCTCTTCTACATGAGGAAACTAAATTTTTTTTAATTATGAAATCTATTGTAAAATTGGTTTCCATACAACACCCAGTGCTCATCCCAACAGGTGCCCTCAATACCCATCACCCACCCACCCCTCCCTCCCACCCCCCATAAACCCTCAGTTCTCAGTTTTTAGGAGTCTCTTATGTTTTGGCTCCCTCCCTCTCTACCCATTTTTTTTCTTCCCCTCCCCCATGGTCTTCTGTTAAGTTTCTCAGGATCCACATAGGAGTGAAAACATATGGAATCTGTCCTTCTCAAGGAAACTAAATTTGACAAACTTTAAGTGACATTCTCAAGATCATCAGTTCTCTGATGACAGAACAAAGTCTAGACTCTAGATTTCCTGACTGCTGGTTCTTTGCTCATTCTGTTGTTCCACAGTGGGTGGTATGTGCTCAGAAATGGAGTGAAGTAAAAGCCTAACCAAAACAGAGCTGTAACATTGTGCCACCTGGTTCTTCCACACCTCAGAGCTCAGCCACACGTGTCCTCATGGACTGAATGAGAAATAATAGAGGCAGGGAGAAACTGGGGGCAGAAGAGTCTTTATGAGTTATATCTATTAAAAATATACACACCCACACATTCTTTTCTTTCTTTATATTACTGAATCCTGAATATAACAAATCAGAAAAGCGTTTCTGATAGTTCACCTAATAAATAGCTTTAAATTCTTGTTAGTTAAACTGAAGTTATTCATTGCATGAGATTATTTTTTTACATTTCTGTATTGTCAAGACTAACAAATCAAAACGTGGTGAAAATAGTTCTTTTCTCAGAAACGCTGCAAGGATCTCTAAGTTTAAGCAAGTTTCCAGTGTAGTGTGTATAATAAATCACCTGTCTCTGTTTCAAAATTGTCAGCAACAGAATGGAAACTGTAGCACTTAACCAAAGGATCAAGTACTGAAATAAAAATAATCTGCCTTTTAACAGCACATGGTTTCCATAAATCAAAGCCATCTTCTGGGAGAAATTCCTTGTTATCTTTACTGAATGAGCAACAGCGGCTGTTGACCTTTGATAAGTGGAACCTAGGGTATGATTTGGGTATTTCTTCTTCAATTCCTTTAGCGTTTCCTGCACACCTACAGAGCACATGGAGGGATAGGGCAGAGCTTGATGAGAGGAAGAAAAATAGGAAGGCCCCGGAGACCCTGTGCTTTGCCCTCAGAGAGATTGATAGTGATGGCAAATCAAGTAGAGAATTCCCAATCTTGCATTTCTTCTTTCTTCCTTCCTGTTCTGTCTCACGCCCAGGTGGTGCTGTATTTTGATACTGCAGTAGTAATGAGAAATATGTCCTTCTCTGTGCTTGGTGAAGAATGACACAGTATAACTCTACCTGTCACATTCACGCAGAGGGTGGCTTGTCTTGCCACATGGGGAGCATTCCGTTCCTACCCTTTCATGTTACACACACTAAAGTCAGTCATGAAAAAGAAAGATAAATGATAAAGACGTTTAAAAAGAAACCGATGTCAATGCACAGGAGGTGGAAAATTGCACTTCCAAGAAAACCCTAGCTGAAGCCAGCATACTTTGTATCCTTTCTATGGGTGAAGTCGTGGTTGGGCAGGTACCCACACTCCAAAGACTTGTCGTGCCACATTGAACATGGTGGACTTGTTCATATCACTTAACTCTCCTGAATCTCAATACCCTCACGTGTAAGAGATCAAAACTATTTGTTGGGCACAAGGGACTGTCTTGTCTGCATAAATGCAGCCTGGTTCTGCCAGCCTAGTGTGTTATTCTTCATTCTGTCTGAAAAAGAAGGAGGTGGATACTCTGATTATGTGTGGAGTGGTTACAAAATATTGAGATGACATTCTTCAGTCATGCAGTAGAGCTCACGGCCATGGAAATAGGGTTCCCTGTCCTCCCCCGCTCCCCGCCCTGCCTGGATTTCAACCTAGATTTCTCAGAAGTTGTTCTGAGTTGTGTCAGAATATAGATACTCTCAGTGTGAGAAGCTAGTCTTATTTGTCAACCCTTGTTTTTTTGCCCTGTCCCCACCCCAGCCCCATTAATACATGATGCTGTTTTAAAGGATTTTTAACTGTTTTCTGAATTGAATGGTACCCTTCAAAGAGAGGATGTGCTATTGCCAGTGCCATTTTAAGCATAACATTGGTGGCTCTGATGCAGTGTAAAAAACATTTTGGGTAATCATTATAATAGGGGTCTCTTAGGAAGGCTTTTGAGTAGGTATAGCACTTGATGTATTTAAGTTCTGTAGGTTGAATTTTTTTTTACTTCTGTCATTGAAACTTTTATTACTTAAAAAAAAACCATTTTTTTACTTGAGTGTAGTTTACATACTATTTTACATTACTTTCAGCTGTTGAAAGAACATAGTGATTCAACTTCTCTGTGTGTTACGCTGTGCTCACCACGAGTTACCTATCATTTGTCACCATACAATGCTATTACAATGTCATTGACTATATTTCCTGTGCTGTGCCTTTTATTCCTGTGATTTATTCATTCAATGCCCATAACTTGATTAAAAAAAAATTCTGTGTGATCATTTTGTTATATGATGGGTGAATGAAAGTTGCTGGAGAACTTTTGGGGCAGTAGAAAGAGGTGCCTTAGGCTCACAGGCAGATAAGTTAACTTTTTATTGGTGGGGCGCAGGGAATCACTGAGGGGTATCACAGATTATCCAGAAATCTACTCTGCTCCAAACAGAGGGTAGTTTAGATTAAGAGATGGCTTGCTTTATGTAAAAACATAAATCATGCTTCTATGAACAGGTAATTTGTTACTCAGTTGAAAGGAGAGATCTTCCTGGCACCATTTTGTTTTAGTATGATTTAGTATGTTTTAGTATGATCATAGACCCTATGATTAAAGGGTCTCTTGTCACCTTTTTATATTTAAAAAGGTCACCCCTTGATATAATACTATTTCAAGTTTAGATCCTCTTGCAAATAAACATGTGCTTTTCTAACTAAAATTTGAACTATGAAAAATAGAGGAAATGGGCTAGTTTGCCATCATCTGAGGCCTTGGTCCCAAATGACATGATTAAAAAAGTTAGGGTAATCTTTTAAGTCAATGATACTTGATGGTTCATCTTTCTTTGTTCTTGTTAGCCTAAAGGAAAACAATGGGTTGGGTTTCCAGAGTTATAAGTACAGGAAAGTGTGGCCACAAAGATTTAGTTATTCATGTTCCTACACATGTATTTCATCTAAAATAAATTAAAGTTCTTCTATCAGTTTATATTATATACTATATATATAATATAATATGTGTAATATATATATATATATATATATATATAAAGATTTTTTTTTTTTAATTTCGGAATTGGTATGTTAGAGATTGCAGGATGAAGGGAAAATAACTTTTTGTGTCTTCTTTGCTCCCCTCTCAAATCTTTCCTTTAGAAAAAATAGCCTTTGTGTTTAAAATGTAACTACTTGTAAGTACCTGCTATGTGCAGGGTGAAATCAGGCTGAAGCAAACACTGAAGTTAAACACAGAGAGAAAAGCGTCACCCAAAGTACTAAATCATTTCTACCCACTTGGTGGGATTACATAATGTGATTTTCCATACAGAAGCTTCAATTAATATTTTTAGAATGGATCAGAGTCACCTTTTGCCTTCTGTAGTCAACCACCAGTCATTATAGTTACTGTAGTTTTTTGGAACAAGTCCGCCCTTCCAGTAGGGAGGAATGACTAAATCGTATGTGAAATAGATGGTGATATTCATACTGGTAAGAATCTCAATTCTTTGTGTCTATTTTCTGTGTTTGGTATGGCCTTTGTAGTAGCATATTCATGTGCTTAATTTCCCTAGTGGCGTCACACCTGGGAGGAAGAAAGGTGTGTTTCTCCTAACAGTTCTCTTCTCTTTCTATCAGGGCGTGTTGGAGAGCTTCCTGGGCACAGCTGTCTCTGGGGCCATCTTTTGCCTGTTTGCCGGTCAACCACTCACGATTTTGAGCAGCACAGGACCTGTCCTTGTCTTTGAGAGGCTTCTATTCAATTTCAGCAAGTATGTGTATACATGTCTAATTATAAATTAGGATTAATTCTAGAACACAGTCTAGATATAGCACAGAATAGTAATTAGGTAGATCAGAATATGGGCATTTTGAGATTTGGAGGTTGAAAGGCCCTTGGAGATTGGGTAGTCCAACACTCATTTTACATTTGATTCAGCTGAGGGCCCATATGTTGTACTATCTACTTGCCCTCATCATTATTCTCTATCCTTCTAGTCCTGCTTTGTGCCACAGGGGCTGACCCAAACACTAAGTCTCCTTTGCCCTCTGGCTTATTGTTGAGTTAGACTAGTGCACGAGTAGGACAGGAAGGGAGGGAGAGAGGTCAGGGTGTGGGTCCACCTCCCTGTACCTCACAGTCCCTGCTGTAACACTGCAGTCTGGCAGTGGCTTGTCCCCTGAGTAGAGCCTCTGTACAGTGGCTCCACTGGCCTGGCTCTACCCTCACTAGGCTCTGGTGACTCTCTTCCTTCCTTGGCCTTTTGAAGCCAGGAGGTAAAAATGGCTCCCTGGTGTTTCCAGTTCCTGAGTACTTTGCCATTCTCTGTTACTCACACATCTGTAAATAGCCCATTTATTAAGTTTTCCTCACAAACCCATTTGAGAATGCCATCTATTTCCTGTCATGATCCTGGCCGACAAGAAATGAAATGTCTTGTTCAAGGTCCCATGGCTCATTAATGAGAGACTAGTTGTTCCAGTGATCCACTGCTCCTGACCCTGATTCCAGTGATCTTAACTAAAGATTCATTACAAGAGTCAGCTTAGTAATAGCATTTGTTGAGTGTTGATCACATACCAAATATTATCCGAAGTGCATTACATGTACTTCCTCATTTCATTCCTGTAGCAGTGCAATGAGGTAGGGACCATACCCTGTTTTATTATTTTTATTTTTATTTTTATTTTTAAATGTTTATTTATTTTTGAAAGGGGGTGGGGAGAGAGAATCCCAAGGAAGCCCCACACTCAGTGTGGAGCCCGATGTGGGCCTTGATCTCAGGACTGTGAGATCATGACCTGAGCTGAAATCAAGAGTCTGATGCTTAACCAAATGAGCCACCCAGGCACCCCCACCCCCACCCCCATACCCTGTTTTATAGATGAGAAAACAGGCAGGGAGAGGGTAAGTGCATTGCCATAGGCCCCATTACCAGTTGTTGGTAGGACTGGGATTTGAATTCTGCTTTCTGACTCTGGATACTATGCCTCTTATGGAATTACTATACACTCCTAATGGGCATAACAATTGTGATATCGTATTTTCTTTTAGAATTTGATGGATCATTTTAAGAAGGAGAAAATCTAGTTAAGCGAATTATCCAAGTGGCCACATTAGCACACAAATAAATTCAAAATCAAATTGGGTATTCTGGCCTCTTTCTAGTGAACTCGATACCTCTCAGAGAGAATTGCCTTTCCCAACAGACCTCAATCCTTAGGCAGATTGCAGAATTTCATATTGACTTGTTGGAATTTCCATATTCTTATATTGTTATAAATTTTTAAGATTTTGTTGTTGGAAGTTTTGTTACCTACATGATACCTCATGGACTCAAGGGCTGATAGAATAGCCTTTGAAACTGTATGTTACCATCAAAAGCTATCACAAGATAGAGAAGGCGGTGAGAATTTAAAACGAGTGTTTTGAAAACTGGGCTGAGAATATCAGCAAGATCTTATGAGAGTTTAAAGCAGTAATGTGAGTTTTCTGTAGCTCATCACTACAAATCCCTCCTCCATCATAATTCTCAGAAGGACATTGGAAAGAATTTCTATTCGTGTCAGTTTATAGAAAGTCAAACCATTTTTATATGTTTAAGAAAACATTGTGTGAGACAAGAAAGCTTTTGTGGAAAGATGGAACAAGCATGTACTATAAACAGGAACAAACATGTGCAACCTTTGCAGAAAGATTTATTGGATGCAATGTGATCAGAGCCTTAATATACAGAAAATGTTTGCATCCCAGTTTACTTTAGATAATTGTAGGATAGAGATTATTTCCTTTCACTAAGCAAGTTCCTTTCTCACTTTCCCTTCTGTTTCATCATAATTGGTAATGTAAACATAGTTCCAAGTGATTTGAAAACAGTTGTAAAGCAACAAGAAACATTTGAGAAACTGTGCTTTTAAATTCATCACTGAGTAGCATGTGGTGCTTTAAGGCAAACCATGTCCTTTTGTTCATAATGCTGTGTCATTTGCTTCTGTATTGTAACAACAGTGCTAATATTTTGTTTAAATATAGAGTATTTGTGTAGATCACTATTTCTCAAAGTGTATTTCCTCAATGATTAGTCCCATTTAGATGTTTCATAGAAAAAAAAGCTTCTGTGATCCCCATAAATCTGGCAAATGCTGTATATTTGCTTCCTCTTAGTAATTCATTTTACATTTCAGCTTACTAAGGGATCTGAGAAGTCCTTTAGTAAAGAAACTGCTTTAGTCTGTCTTGCCCAGATTTCCCCCCAAAATATTTTACCGTTTTTTTTTTTTTGAAAAGTAGGTAAATCTTTGTTTTATAGCTTCAGTGGACTCAAGCGTGACTCCACATAATCCACAGATTTCCCTCTGACGTGGAATACAGGTTTTAATGTTTGCCCTATAAACTGGAGAATCATTAAGGAATATGAAAGATGTTCTGTCACCTTTTAAAATTAGTAACAGAATGACAGCTTACAACTTTCCAAATGACAATTGTAGTTTTTTCCCCCTAATTCTACAGTCTTCTTTGCACTGTTTTTACACATTGTAAACCAGTAACAGAGAATTAGATACCTTTTCTTTTTCTCACGCAAAGAATCTGAAAGTTTTTTTTTCTTAATGTTTACTTTTGAGAGAGAGAGGGAGAAAGATAACGTGAGTGGGGAAGGGCAAAGAGAGAGGGAGACACAGTATGAGGCAGGCTCCAGGCTCTGCTCTCAGCTGTCAGCACAGAGCCTCATGTGGGGCTTGAACCCACACAATCCGTGAAATCATGTCCTGATCCAAAGTTGGACGCTTAACCAACTGAGCCACCCAGGTGCCCCTGAAAGTTTTAACACTGTGTCTAAGCCATGTAGAAACCTCTAATTCAAGTTGGATTTTAGCCTGTATAATTGCATTTAGTCATTCAATAATTTTTTTCCTTCTATTCTTTGAATAATTTATTTAGAGGCCTTCAAATGATTGTTTTCTTCTATTATGTTGTTGGATTTATTCATGTAGTTTAGGGAGTTTACATTTGTCAGTGACTTGAACATTAATTTCTGTAGCATGCCTCTGATGAGTTCTTCTGTTTGTCTGTACCTTGGTTTTATGCTACTCAGAAACTATAAGTCAAAATATCTAGGAACACTGTGATATCATAAGGATATAAACCCATTTTCTCATTTGAATTCACCATAGTTTCTTTTGTCTCTACTATCATTTACTGTTACTTTTTATAACTTAATTGCTATTTAAACTTGGCACTAAAGGGACTGATAGTCTTATTGGATGTAATATTGCCACTTTATTGTAGTCATTACTGTTGATCAACTTGTTTTAAAAAGTTTCTCATCTCTTATTCCTCTTTCTTCTTGCTGCTGTAAACATATCACTTTTATAATGAAGTGCCATCGGTTTTAGTGATTTTATTTGGGTTATTCTTATAGAGCTACTCTGGGAATATTTAAGTATTTTAGAGCAGCTATTTTGGTATATTGTTTAGATCCTAAGATTTAAGTTTATATAGGCATTTTTTCCCTTTGTACTCAAACTGAGTGTTCCTAACCATTAGCTGGTTATTGGATTTGTTTCTCATCCTGTCCTATAAACATCAATTCTCTAAACAACCATTAGCATTCTTAGGACAAATCAAGACTGCCCTGTCATCTTGTTAGGGAAACAAAACTAAGTAATTGTTTAAAACTTTTTATTTTAAGAAAAAAGTTTGTTGGCTCAGAAGTAATAAAACTGTTTCTTAGCCCTGACTCCGAGGCTTGATTCATTGTGTGATAATGTAAATTATCTCAGGTTCCTAGAATTTAGCTTTTTCTATAGTCTACTTATCTCACAGAGACAAGCATAGGATTAAGCAGTGGGATTGTAGATCTAAAGAGAACTATAAGGGAATGCAAAAGATGTCCTCAGGAAGATTCCAGGATTGGGGCGCCTGGGTAGCTCAGTCGGTTGAGCCACTGACTTCAGCTCAGGTTATGATCTCACGGTTTGCGGGTTCAATCCCCACGTCAGGCTCTGTGCTGACAGCTCAGAGCCTGGAGCCTACTTCGGATTCTGTGTCTCTCTCTCTTTCTGCCCTCCCTTGCTTGCACTCTGTTTCTCTCAAAAATAAACATGAAAAAAAAAAATTGAAAAAAAGAGAAAGATTCCAGGAAATCCATAGGAGATAACTTTCTGCCCAAGTGTTAATAATCTCCTGCTTTGGTATTATATTCCAATTTAGGTGATTTGGTGAAAAGAAGGAAAAAAAGGACAGTGATTTTAAGGTCCACCCTAAATACAACTCAGGGGAATGATGGTGAAATTTTTAAAGGACCAGTCCAAGAATGCAGAGGTTTGGTTTCTGGTCCAGCTCTGCCATTAAAACCTTGGCATTGGATAAATGACTTAACTTCCATTGGCCTTGGAGTTCTCATCTATAAAATGAGACATATTTGACTAACTGGTATCTATATTAAGATTCTCCAGAGAAACGAGACCAATATAATAAAGAGATTTATTATAAGGAATTGACTCACATGATTATAGAGACTAGCAAGTCCGAAATCTGTAGGTTGGGCCAACAGGCTGGAGACCCAGGAGAGCTGATGTTCCAGTTCACATTCAAAGGCTGTCTGCTGTAGAAACAGAAAAGGCCATGTTCCATATCAAGTCCAAAGGCAATCTTCTGGAGAATTTTTTCTTGCCTGGGGTTGGCAGGTATTTTGCTGTGTTCAGTTGAAAGATTTGATTAGATGAATTTCACCCACGTTATGGAAAGCAGTCTGCTTTACTCAAAGCCTACCAATTTAAATGTTAATTTCATCAAACTCATCCTTATAGAGATACCAAGAATAACATTTGGCCAAATATCTGGGTACCACATGATCCAGCCAAGTTGATGCATAAAATTAACCATCACAGTATCTAAGGAACTTTTAATTCTAATATTCCATAAAATTTTCACTCAGGATCTCCTGGCTCTCTGTGAGAATACTTAGGTCATGGCAGTAACTGTCTCAAGTCCAAAGCCATAGGCATGCCTTAATTCATCTAGCAAGTTCTCATTGGAAACATTTAATATGCCAATGATTGTGTTAGTAAGAGAATTTGAATTTTATTCTATGAACAGTGTGAAGCCATCAAAAGGTTTTGAAAGGGGGTAGGGAGGATCTGATTTACATTTTAAAAGATCATTTTGGCAATAATGTGGAAAATGGCTTTGAGCAGGGCAAACATGGATATCAGTAAGGACGTAAAATCAAGCAAAGACTTCCTGGTGGCCCAAACTGGATTGGTCGTGGTGAAGGTGTTGATACCATACCTTCAGGAATATATTAAAATACATCACTATAAAAGATACTTGTTTAAAATCAAAGCTGTAGAGCATCAAGTATGCATGATCCTTTATTTATTTCTTTTTCTCATAGAAGAAATATGATGACTACTGTTTGCTTTCTCATCATAAATGATGAGAAAAAGGGGCTGCTGGGTGGCTCAGTCGGTTGAGCATCTGGCTTTGGCCCGGGTTATGAACTCATAGTTTGTGAGTTCAAGTCCTACATCAGGCTCTGTGCTGACAGCTCAGCGTCTGGAGCCTGCTTCAGATTCTGTGTCTCCCCCTCTCTCTCTCTGCCCTTCCCCTGCTGTGCTCTCTCTCTCTCTCTCTCTCTCTCGCTCTCTCTCTCTCTCTCTCTCTCTCAAAAGCAAATAAGTAAACATTAAAAAAAATTTAAATGATAAGAAAAATACTATAATCTTCACATAATTTTAAGAGAATCAGTATGAAATGGTAAAATGTCAACACTTGGCCCATATTTTCCTAAATGTGAGCTCATTTACTTAAAAGGAATGGAAAGGGCTTTGAAAAACAATGGCCTCCTTTGATGGAGGCAGCCTGATCTAAGACTACTGTGGGAAAGGAACAGACCAAAAACAAGGTGGTCACAAGATACTTCACACACCACTTAAGCAGAAGGATACCATGTCCATGAACAAGCTTCACAAGAAGGATACCATGTCTGTGGTTGCATCTGGCTATGACACAGCAAGAGAGCCTTTCTTGATCTGAGTACAGTGTAATTATCCTATTTATCCTTAAATACCTGGAGTTTTTCCTACAACCCCCAGCCAGAATTAGTTATTCCTCTGTGACACTCTGTGGGAACCTTTAGATATCACTTAGTATTTTCTGGTGTGATTATGTTTATCAGTTTGTCTCCCTCAGTAGATTGCGATGATGTGGGAACAGAGAACCTATTTATCTTAGTGTCTTCATTAACCAGCGAAGCTCACAAACATTTATTGAGTGCATACTGGGTACCAATGTGACACTTTCAAATTGTTTATTTTCTAAACTCCATGAAGGCAGAGTTTGAATGAGAAAATTGAGTTATTTACCTGCAAATGGTATGACTACTTTTGATGTGCCATTCTTAAACTTTCAGGATTATTTCTTTAATAATATCACGAGACCGAATCCTTAGATTTGGTATTTTCTGGATAAAATCAAGAATGAGATTTATATTTAGTGGCTAAAAGTGATCCTGTATTTTTTGCAATCATTCTGCCGTCATTGGGTAGTTTTATATTACTCTTTGTATTCCATGGCGGAGTCTAAAATACCTTTCTTTCTTCTTTCCAGGGATCATAATTTTGACTATCTGGAGTTTCGCCTTTGGATTGGCTTGTGGTCAGCCTTCTTGTGTCTCATTTTGGTAGCCACAGATGCCAGCTTCTTGGTTCAGTACTTCACTCGCTTCACAGAAGAGGGCTTCTCTTCTCTGATTAGCTTCATCTTTATCTACGATGCTTTCAAGAAGATGATCAAGCTAGCTGACTACTACCCCATCAACTCCAACTTCAAAGTGGGCTACAATACTCACTTTTCCTGTGCCTGTGTGCCTCCTGACCCAGGTGAGGACACCATGCTTCATGTTGGTGCTTACCCTGTGTTTGGAGGAAGGTGTAGGCTCCATGCATGCAAGCTTTCAGCATGGTATCATGATCATCAGTAAAAGGTTTTATTTTATTTTCTCTGAGAAACCATCCTGCCAGATTTGAAGTTTTATTACCTAAGGTATCTTAGCCACGAGATTCAATCAGGAAGAGAAACCAGGAGCTCTGAAATGAACTCAACTTTGAAATTAGCTCAAACTGCAGTATTTGCAAGGAAATTTAGTGTACATTATTCTTCATCTTATCTGATAGCTGAGGAAACCAGATCCAAATATTAACATATAAGGGCCAGACAAACCCAGTCCTCTGAACTTCTGTCCCATATTTTTCTGTTTTCTTATTGCTCTAGGAATCTCTTCCTGAAGTAAACTCTAAATAGATTATTTTGAGCTTATAGAAGAAACAAGATACTGTTGACTTTATAGAATTTGAAGCATGAAGTTGAAAAAGAAGTTCAGATTGTAGTCTCTTAGCGGTAAAGAGGAGCCTTATAGTTCATCTGTGCTAGACCATGTAAGTAAGAAAGGAAAAGAAGAGATAAGAGAAAGAAAAGAAGGAATGTTATGTTCTCAGGGAAGATTTATATTCTAGAATTAGGAAAGATATAAAAGTAAAAAGTAAGTTCTGGGTAAGGAATATGATTCTATACACCCTAGCACTCTAGTATCCCTCTAGCCACACCTGGGTCAGCACCAGGACTTTTTCCCAAAAGGTGCTCAACTTGGTCTTTGGATTTTTTTAGGGTAATTCATCATTTTATGATATGGAAGGCATTTGGAAGAAAGGATTCACTTTGGGGAAAGTTGTTTTATATCTGTAGAAGTTTGTGTCAGATAATTAAATGGTAATAGTGTTAGTTATCCCAGGTCATGCAATTAGCTACAAGTTATTGTCCCTTAAAATAAAAACTGATACACATTCCATGTAGGTCTTGTAGCACCAGGAGTACAATAGCATATGGGGGACCGTGTAAACCTGAGCAGAGATGTAGGACACATTCATGCAATATGCACCTTTACGTATAGATTCTGCAGGAAAACCTCTTCATGTTTACAGTAAGACAGACGTGGGTGTATCGTAGACTAGAATGCAGACAAAATGATTATGAGTTTAAAAACAGAACAAAGAATTTTAATGCTGATGGCAAGCTGTGTTAGATTGCCCTCAGATATTTTGGTGCTGTATTTGCAGTCTTCTCTGCCACTTGGGTGGAGAAGCCTTAGAAGACCTGTATGCATCTTGAGTGACGAGTGACAAGAGAACAGTATGTCAGTAACACTGATGAAAAGATAGGTCATTGTTGGGCTTTGCACTCACGGATTCTTTTGTCTTATTTAAGGACAATCAACACACATTGACATAAAGCGCATGCTTAAAAGCAGGAGTGCTGATTCATAGGGGCACTTGAACCCCAATGTTTATAGCAACACTTTCAACAATAGCCAAACTATGGAAAGAGCCTAAATGTCCATCAACTGATGAATGGATAAAGAAATTATGGTTTATATACACAATGGAATACTACATGGCAATGAGAAAGAATGAAATATGGCCTTTTGTAGCAATGTGGTTGGAACTGGAGAGGGTTATGCTAAGTGAAATAAGTCATATAGAGAAAGACAGATACCATATGTTTTCACTCTTATGTGGATCCTGAGAAACTTAACAGAAGACCATGAGGTAGGGGAAGAAAAAAAAAAGAGGTTAGAGAGGGAGGGAGCCAAAGCATAAGAGACTCTTAAAAACTGAGAACAAACTGAGGGTTGATGGGGAGTGGGAAGGAGGGGAGGGTGGGTGATGGGTATTGAGGAGGGCACCTTTTGGGATGAGCACTAGGTGTTGTATGGAAACCAATTTGACAATAAATTTCATATTAAAAAAAAAGCAAAGTGGAGACAGGTATGAAGTGAAAATGTAGGCAACATGAATGACACATAATCACAAAAGCTTTTTATTATTAAAGTGTGTACTGATGACAAATATTTCATAACTTAAAAACTGCTTAGAGAAGAATAGGCACTCAATACATGATAGATACTATTATTAGGATCAATTAAATATGCTTGAAACACAGATGTTACCATTACACAATCATGTAGAACTTTTCCTAAATAAGAGTAGAGTAACCATCCATTGTGTACTTTCAGGGGAAGTCCAGACTATGCGCAAACTATTGGCTCACAGACATACTTAATTGTGGGATTTTGAACTTTCCGTTTCATTTATTTCTATCTTTATGTATTTATATGTCACTATTTCTTTATGAAAAAAGTGTGTAATCTGACTTCATAGGCAAGTCTAAGTAGTCATACAGTAAATTTTTTAAAGGAAAAAAATACTCCTCACTTTTTTGAGGTTTGAAGTATTCATAAAGCCAGATGAGGGCTTTGTCAGCACACCTGTCACATAGAAGGTCTACTTACCTGAGGCTAATGGAAACTGGGGCTCATTGTTTTAATTGGATGCTGGCAGAGATCATAATATAGAGCCAAGGAAGACATATTTGAACGTTTTAATTGTCAAAAATACATGAAGATTTTATGTGTAACTTTCCTTCCTAGAAGGACCATTGTTTTCTAGAAAATGTCATTGTGAAGCTTGAAACCTGCATAGTAAGTAGTCACTGAAGTGGAGATAGATGGCTTTTCCTTTGACCTGTTTTCCCCAGCTTGTATTGGAAGTCTGTCTTACAGAGTGAGGAGTTGTCTTGGAAGGACTCTGGCAATCTCTACTACCTCCAAGTGGGACCAGTAGTGAAGTGTAGCAGGGCTTTAAAGTCAGAAAATCTAGTATTTAAGCCCCGCTTGGCTAATCCTTTATGTGCAACTTCAGGCAAGTTCCTTTTCCCCGGGTGCCTCGCCTTACCTTCCTCATTGGTAAAAAGGGGTTAATAACTGCACCTACCTTATAGAATTGTTATATTGTGTGGAAAAACTGAGGTATTTTCTAGTACAGACAAAGTACTTAGGACGGTTTCTGGTATGTAATGACCAATTGCTAACTGACACTGTTACTGTGGTTATTATTATGTATTAAAATTTAAGGTTAGTAAGTACGAATGATGGAAAAACAAACCAGTCTTCATCATGCCCCCTTCTGAGCAAACACTATTGGGCAGTTGGCTTATTTTATGACAAGACTGTTGGTCGCACCCCATATTTTTAGAGTTGTCCAGGTGAAAGGCACTCATGAAGGATATGAACATGAATGGGAGGGATTTCCTTAAACTATGGAAATAAAATGTCTGTGGTTGGGAAAAAAGGCAAGTGGATATCTCCACTTTCATGATAAACCCTTAAGATTAGTGATTGTGTGTTTCTCTCCTCAAGATCTTAATACTTTTTGAAAGAAAACTATATACCACCGTCAATTTAGTACTTCATCATAGCAAGTTGAAAAATGATAGTTATAGAATAATACAGTTGCATGTACAGCTAGAGTAAGTATTCTAAAAACAACAAAAGCCTGGCCTTTCATCGCAACATGCACTCCTAGTAAAAGAATTTAGTCAATGAGTCAATAATATTTAAACTGGCGGATTACTTGTTTTTCAACACTGGGATGTGTGTAACAGTGAACCAGCAACTACACAGATGGAGACATAGGCCTGCAAACTGAGAAGTGATTGTACAGGAAAGGAAATAGGGGCCACTTAATCACTATGAAAACTTGATTCACAGCTACAATAAGACTGTGAGTTTTTTGTGCTTTGTGAAGACAACTCTTCCTCCTCTTTTCCTTCCTTGTCTGTCCTGTTCTCACTTGCTTCCATAAATCTTCATCACTTCCTGAGTTTTCTTTTCTTCATGCATCTTTCTCTCCCTTCCTTTCATCCCATCTATTGCTCAGGGACCAAAGTCATACTGAAGAACTAAGGAAGCCCAGTTGCAAGCACTAAAAGGAAAATTAGCTGTGTGGTTTGACAAAGCAGCCAGGGTCAATACATGGTTTTTGTGCTAAAATTTCTCTTTCTTAGAAATAGAGTTGCTATTAATTGATGGAGAGGTAATAGAGGTTATATCCCCACTGCGCCTTGATGTTTACATAGCAGAGATGTATAAGAAAGATGACTCAGTTCAGAAGCCAACAGTGCAAACTAAAAAATGTCCAATTAAAGGACAGTCCACAATATTACATTTCATCACCAACATCCCAATTGGGGAAACTGTTAGCGTGATAAAGTGTGAACAATATGTGCTTTGGAGTAAAGGAAAGTGACCATGATTCAGGTCTAACCAGCAGTGTGACCATGGGCTAGGCTAATTACCTAATTTCTTTGTTTTTCTTAACCTGTGAGCTGGGTTAATAATTGTACCTACTCTTAGAAGCTACCATATGGATTAAATGAAATAGTATATGTAACATTTGCCACCTAATAGACACTGAGTAAAAATTTGTTTTTATTCTTATTTCTCCTTTTTCCACAAAAGATGCCCCAGTCAGTTTAATCTTTTAGTTGTATTCTTTTAAAGGGGTTCAAACATTTAATTTTCCCTGAAATTTTCCTAATGGAATATACTAACTAGGTTCTTACTAGAAGCCTCCCCCACCTCAACTGTAAGTTAACAACTAATGTGCTGTTGTAGATAAATATGAAACATTGGAGCCATATTTAAACAAAAAAGTGTTAAGGAGTTCAGTACATAGTATTTAGATCATTTAATATTATTCCATTGAATCTCAAGTCTACAAAAGTGTTATACACTATATATAATGTGGAAGAAGGCTAGAAAGTCCTTTCCCCTTCCCTGAGGGGAAATGTTCATTTCTTTTAAGTTGGTCTGATTCACTCAAAAACAAATGACAGCATTTTGTAAATAAGGAATAAGATATGATCTTTCTTCTTTCTTTTCCCCCCTCTCCTCTCCCTCCTTCTCTTGCCCTTTTATTCCTTTCCTTTCTACTATCAACAAAAATTTATAGAGGGTCTTTTTCATTGCTTTTTAAGAATTGTGCTACTTCAGTGAACTAGACTACACACACACACACACTCCACATACACCTATACACTACACCACACACAACCCTATACACCACAATGCACACACCTATACACCATACCACACACACCTACATACTACACACATACACACCATACCACATACACCTATACACTATATCACACACACCACACACACACACACACACACACACACACACCCCTATACATCATACCACATGCATCTATACACCACACACTTGCACTTACATATACACCTCTACACAACACTGCACACACACACCACACTGCACACCACCATACCACACACACATCTATACACCATACACATACACACATCACACACACCTGTACATCACACCACACACACACACACCCCACATATATGCTGTGCACACACACACAAATATACTCACATTGCTTTTTATAAAATGTGTTGTTTTAAAATGTGTTGTTTAAATGTAGAAAATAGTGTTAATTACTTTTTGAATGAATGAGGCCAGATTTTCATTTGACCTACACTTTAGAAATACATTTCCACTTAAGTACCTGTGTTCATTTGCCTGATGTGTCAAGGTTGCAATGAGTGTGCACTCAAGGGCATATTAATATTTTAGAAAGGGTCAAAATAAATTTTCTAACCAGGTGTGGTTTTATACCTGGAGGGGATAGAAGCCTTGCTAAAAATGATAAACAAATTAGAGAAGAAAGAAAAACTGCCTCAAGGGAGTAGATTCTATACTTTATTGTTAACAGAAGGGATATATTTTATTGATTCATTGTTGACTGTTCCAGGGAGAACATGCTTAATAATGGATGAATGATTAAGAGGGATACTTTCTCAAGTACTGAGACATCATGGTCTATAGTATCTCTAAGTAAAAGATGGCTTTTTCCCTGAGTGAAACTCTAAGACCAAATGATTGAAAGTAGCCATGGCTTCCATTTCCTTTTTTTTTTTTTTTTTTTTTAGAATTATTTATTTATTTTGAGAGAGACAGAGACAGGGCAAGCGGGGGAGGAACAGAGAGAGAGGGAGAGAGAGAATCCCAAGCAGGGTCTACACTGTCAGTGCAGTCCCTGATGCAGGGCTTGAACTCACAAAACTGAGATCATGACCTGAGCTGAAACCAAGAGTCAGACGCTTAGCCAACTGAGCCAGGTACCCCTGGCTTCCATTTCTACACCTTTGTTTTATTCACAGCATGAGGAGGCCTCCCAATGATCTAAAATGGTCGTCACTAGAGTGGAATTTCATTATCATTCCTTTCTATATT
The DNA here is from genome assembly GCF_023721935.1 of Panthera uncia. Lineage (NCBI taxonomy): Eukaryota > Metazoa > Chordata > Mammalia > Carnivora > Felidae > Panthera > Panthera uncia. Next base: position 56,404,124 of record NC_064811.1, read on the forward strand.
ATTTTTCTATTATCTTAATAAATGCTATGCACCAAGATGTTACAACCATTAAAAGGAACTGCTCGATTGTGTCTCCTGTGGTCCCATATTATAGTCGATATGCGTTTTGTAATTAGAAAGCCCATTAAAAGAAAATTAGGAAATAAAAGATAATCCTAATTTATCTTCCATGACCTGCATCATATTCTATGCAATTTTATTTTTATTATGTATCATTCCCTCTTTGGATTATAAAGTAGGTTTAAATCATAGACTAATGGTTAAACAGGAAGTACTAGGCCTTCTGGTATAGAATGATTCAGGCTTTGCATTTGCAAGGATACTTTACCAGCACAGCTGATGTTTTATCATTTATGGTACTATGATCTTTTGAGAAAACCATAGAAATTTGAAGCATCCATCATTTTAGCTTCCTTTTACTCTCCTAGCCTAGTATTTTAGCAGTTTCTGTGAAACACTTACAGGACTCAAGAGGGGAAACAATGAATTTGGATAATCACCAGATCTGTATAATTCTCTAGCTGTGGGTTCCAAGAAACACACATTTGGAAACATAGCCTGTATTAATGTGTATACACATCTGAAATGTAGTGATGAGTGGGTATGGAATAGAAATTTTTTGTGTGTGAAAATAGTGACTAAATAATGTCCCACTTAATAGTAGCTCAGCCCTTTAACTTCTAACGTGGTATCATAGGTGAATGTGTGAAAAAGTGTCCACAGATTGGAGTGTGTCATAACTTGAACTTGTCTAGTTACAGTGAAAACCTAAAGCATGAGGCTTGGCAAAAATACTTAGGAAAATGAAGAGTATAATAACAAAACGTGAAGAAAACTTTCTGTTTGTTTTAAGGCTCAAGGCTGGGATGGTGGCAGGTAATTTCCCTAAGAGCTATTTCTCCCAAAGTTTTCCTCATTCACCTTGTCATCCTTCCAAAAGCCATTTTTGCCCTTTTATTGATATAGACATTTAAAGCATAAATATTTGATTTTATTAAGAGGTGTTCATGTGCTAAAATTACCCAGGATCCTTAAAGAAGTCTGACATGACCATGCAGGCAAGAAGCTTATTCAGTCTTATTCTATGTGTTTTCTAGTTACTCAGTTTCCTCAAGATGTTGCTTGAGTAGAATGAATAAAACATTAAAATTTCATTATTATAGAGAATACTCTTACATTTTTTGTTGCTGAGAGCAAGCTAACCAGTTCTACATTAATCCTAAGAAGCTATGTTGAGGGTGTAGATTCAGATTTGGCTAGTATTTATTAAGCACCATCCAAGTGCCATACATTTTACTAAGGATTTTAATAAACTGTATTTCAGTATCTGTTATTATAGTATATATGTATTCAGTCATCACAAACCTTGTGAGGTAGCAGACTTTTTTCCAGGGGTGAAATTTTGCTTTCTTCAGGTCATAAAGCTGATAGTCTCCTTAGTAACCATCTGTTTCAGTTTTACCTGCTATTGTGCTAACAGTTTTTCCTACATTGTCTTATTTAATCTGCACGGTAACCTTATGAGATAAATGGTTTCAAATCCCCCTCCACAAATGAGGGGCCTGTGGTCAAGAGAGTGAGGTGACTTCTTAAGATTATGCGGTGAGGTGGTTTGGGGACAGTTTGTTCCAGAATGTGGTGGAGCCAGAGTTCTAGGCCAGTTTTCTTAGCATTCCTTTCTCTTAACTTGTGATGTGGTGGTGCATGAAGGCAGACAGATCTTTTGAGCCTTGGTGGTTGTTTCTTACTCATAGTTTACTGTGTAGCCTTTGTATATATCCCTGATGTAAAGCAGAGGAGTCATGGGGTAGTTCCTGGGGCGAGGTACTGGAGGATAAAGAAGAAGGACAACCTTACAGGTGCAATTGAAATTTCTTATGCAGGAGGTATACTAACACTGACATGTGGATGTCACCTTTTTTTCCTGCTTGTAGCTCCTGTAGCCTGATCTTTCCGTAGACCTCTCATTAAACATACAGGGGGAAAAAAAAGCCAGCTTAAGATGGAACACTCACAGGCACATTTTTAAATGTCTATTACTAATGGTGTTCATTTCCCCTGTTCCAGAGGATCAGCTAGAATTTGATACACAGGAAGAAGGATCAAGAAGTGAAAATCCAAGGGACATAAAACGACCAACCTGTGAAAACTCCCTGAAACCAAGTGTGGGACACAGACTGTCCCAGTGACAATTGGCTAATTCTAACTGAGCCAGATTCCTAGGGCAAAGAGTTTCTTTGCTGCATAAGCCATGGTGCTGAGCAAATAGTGAAGACAGACAAAGTGCAGTGTGTTTATGATTTTCTATTTGACCTTTTCAGAATCCTGATTAAGGATATTAAGAATTCTGTATGCATAGATCATTCTGCACTTGGTTGCCAAAATACTTGTATTGTATGTATCTGGATCCAAATGGTGAACAGTGGCTCTCACAGAAGACAATTGAAATTGATCATTCTCTCCTCTGTGAGCTTAAAGAAATTTACTTTTAGTCTTATGTATGGACTCTCCTATATTCTGTTAACATGTATTTTTGGAAATGCTTGTTTACATATTTATTTTGAAGTCCTTTTCTTGAAGCAGCTACCTACTAAAATAAGTTGGAAAGGTGTATACTTTTTATTGTCCTTTTGATAGTAGTCTCTGGGATTTTGAGAGGCATGCTTTAATAGCTTGTCTCAGAGGAAAACTGAAAAGATAAAAGGAATTTAGTTGAGCAGAATCGATGTGTATCTAGAACTTGAAAGTAGTCCCTAGAAGTTCAGATTGGAATCCTGGTTTAGCTCACTGGTGGTCTTTATTATGTCATTCATCTCACAAAAAAGGAGGATATCTTGGATATCTTTCTCCCTCACTCTTACTCCTTGTTTTTATGTGGAAAAGTGTTGTACAAAGACCTTCACTCTCTTATGACAGGAAGCTCATAAAATTGCATCAAAGAATCTTGCTCAGGAAGAGGAGTTTCCCAGACACCATCTAAATAGTGCCTGTGATTTCACATAGACTGCTTTCTTCCGAACACTCAGACCAGTCAGACATTTCGGGGTGTGGGGAGGGGGGCGGTTGAAATTCACATCATCTAACATTGGAGAGTATTATCCCACCTTGAATTCTGTTACCACAAAAATCAAATGCTGGCTAGGAAAAGAAAGAATGCTGAACAAGATTTTGGTATCAGTTCTACTTCTGGTTGACTCTTCTACAGTCCTGGGCAAGAAACCTGGCATACCTTGTTTCAGAGTCCCATTCAACATAAAGCAGGTATAAAAGTATAGCTTGTTTTTAAATGAGCAAATGGAATAATGTAAGAAAATGTACTGTAGGCTTTTTAGAACAAAATAGTGCTAAAAATCTAGGTTTTGTTAACAAAAATGTACTAACATCTTCTTCCTTTTGGGAATGAACTCATGTTTGGTTTTATTGTTTGGGCCAAGCATCCTTTAGCCTATTTTGATTCTTTCTGTAACCTGTACTGAAACAGAATAAGAAAACAGGTTGCATGTGTGTTTTACAAGGAAATAGGGATGACCTAGCAGTAGATTAAAAGTTTAACAATTCTAGAACCTTCAAAGATCAGAATGGATTCCAAAATTGACGAAGACTAGGGCTCTAGCTAAATATTTTCTCCCTTTTACTTGTTTTCATTATTTCATTTCTTTTGCCTTTATCTGCCCTCATTCATTTGGAGTCATTAAATGTTCCCTATTCTAGCCTCATTTATTGACATTAAAAGATATTTTCATTTTATTGAGGTATAGTTGACAAAATTATAATGTATTTAAAGTGTACAAATGATGATTTCATATATGTATACATTATGAAAGGATTCCCACCAAAGTTAATTAATACATCACCTCTCATTTTTATTTTATTATTTTATTATTATACTTTATTTTATTATTTTATTTTATTTAGATCCTCAGACCTTATTCTTCTTATAACTAGAAGTTTGTATCCTTTTACTGACCTCTTTCTATTTCCCGATCCACCACCCCCTCCAGCCCCCAGCCCCTGGCAACCACCATTTTACTCTCTCTCTTTCTATGAGTTGTATTTACCTTTTATTTATTTATTTTTTTTAGCTTCTACCTATAACTGACACCATACAGTATTTGTCTTTGGCTGGCTTATTTCACTTAGCATAATGTCTTCCAGGTTCATCCATATTTTTGCAAATGGCAGGATTTCCTTTTTTTTTTTTTTTTTTTTTTAAGGTTGAATAATAAATAAATATTTTTGAGTTCCTGTTAGTGCTGGACTGGGCAGATTCTGGGAAAAAGCAGTGAACAAGACATGCCCTTTCTGTTATGGATCTTATATTCTAAATTTCAACAATCAAATAAATCTATTTGTTTCTCATTAAGAGCTTATGTTGGTAGGAACTAAAATACGGCAAACTAAAAGGATAGTCTAGGGGCTTGGGGGCAGGAGGGGGCAGGCAAGAGGGGACCAAATAATAGCAATTTGGATGTTAAATGTGATGCTCAAAGACAAAAACCTAAATGTCATTTTACAATATCTCCATAAATTAGGGATATTCTCTCAGTAACGATCTATTTTATAATACATAAAACGTTAGGGGCACCTGGATGCTCAGTCAGTTAGGTATCCGAATCTTGATTTTGGCTCAGGCCATGATCTTGCAGTTCTTAGGGTTGAGCCCCGCATCAGGCTCTGCACTGGGCACGGAGCCTGTTTGAGATTCTCTCTCTCTCTCTCTCTCTCTCTCTCTCACTCTCTCTCTCTCTCACTCTCTCTCTCTCTCTCTGCCCCTCCCTACTCTCTCTCAAAATAAATAAACAAACATTTTAAACAAAAACCAAAACAAAACAATCAGAGCTCCTGTATAGCTCAGTCAGTTAAGCATCAGACGCTTGGTTTCAGCTCAGGTCATGATCTCATGGTTCCTGAGTTCAAGCCCTGTGTCAGGCTCCTTACTGGGACCCTGCTTGGGATTCTCTCTCTCTCCCTCCCTTTCTCTCTGTCCCTCCCCCACTCACACTCTTTCTCTCAAAATAAATAAGTAAACTTTAAAAAAAAACAAAACAAAAAACTCATGTAATAGGAGAAAGGCTTATTTGATAAAAAGTTTTAATTATAGAACACCTTAAATAATATGTTTTAATTTTAGGTTCAAAAATTTTAAAATAATGAAATATTTCCAGGAGGAGGGTTGGTTTAGTAAATAAGTCACATTCCTCAAAAAGCAACCTCTTAATAAATTTACAAATCATGGCAAATTTTGTGATAATAATTTTAAAAATTAGATTAAACATTTATTACCATTATATTTATATAGTTTATTATGTGTTTGAAAGACTTTTTGTTTTCCCACATATTGCAAAGATATACTCTCTCATATGCAGTCTAGATTTTCAAAAATCCCAAATTAGTTAATTCTTAACCAGTGAAAATCTACTTGTGAGATTTGACTGTACATGAAGCCCGTGATCAACTTATTCACTTACTAACATCCATTTTTCCACAAGACAAAATACAGTGAATGCTTTTTTAATAATGGAGAAGTTTTCTTTTTCTTTTTTTTTTTTGAAACCTGAAACAAATTGTAATAGCATTTCCTTAAATGTTTGCCATTGTTTCTTTTCAGATTAAAGTACAACAGATATGTCTGAATCTTTGCTAATTTTATCTAGGTGAAAGGTGAATACAATTATAATAAAGAAAAATTCATTGTGTTTTATGGTGGTGTTGAAGACATTTTTCGTGCCTGGCCCAGCTTTTTTAGATTTTGAGTTATGAATTTAGGTCATTTTTATGGTAAAAGATTGTCTTTTTCTTACAGTTAATATCTCAATATCTAATGACACTACACTGGCTCCAGAGGATTGGCCAACTGTTTCTTCTACTGACATGGTAAGTGACTTAATATTTCAAACCACTTGTGTATTGTATAATCTAATTATAATATTCATAACATGATGTCTCCTACCCTTTAGCAACCTGAACATGAACACAACTTCAATAATCAGTGATAGCAGGACAGAAAAAAACACTTTCCTTGCTGTAGTCAGCCTTTTTTTCTTCTCTTCTCTTCTCTTCTCTTCTCTTCTCTTCTCTTCTCTTCTCACTCTAGTGAATATTTACTCCTACAGCATGCTTTTTAAACCTTCTTAGGAATTTAACTACTATATCCATTCACTGTCACCTTGAAATACTTTCACAAGGAAAAATGAGAGAAGTCAAAAAAGAGAGCATGGTATCCTCTGTATTTCTAGTATGATTAAAAGTTCTTCTGACTACCAAATGGTGTTGTATTCTCCTCACTAAGGGTGATTGTAGCAGGACATTTCCCCTGTCACTTAGAAAGGACTGTGCCTCTGTCACATGATATCCTTTCCCATGGCTTGTAACCAAGGATCTTTAAAAGACTAGAACTAAGCTTTAAAAATGAGCTGTTTTGCATGGAAGGTCACACACTGGAAGGAGACTTTGTTTTGAAGAAAAAGGGAAAAGTGCTATTTCAGACTTCTAATTGTGTTCCTTCTACGCTGGATATGGAATCTTACCAAAGAATATCAATCTCTCAGTTATAAAGACAGAAACCATAATACCTTGTATTGATAGAGTGCCCATCTCTCAGGAGACCAAAACAGTTCTGCAGATATTATGTAATGAGTGCCCACAACACCCTTTCAAAGATGATGTTTTGTATCTTTCCTGGGCAACTCTCACTTGACCCTGTTTCTCTCTTGTTTTCATATTCTGTGGCTCTCTTGACTTTTTTCCTTACTGTTAAAACTCTCTCTGATTTCCTCCAAACTTTGCCTCTTTATTTGGGTTTGATTATAAATGTGTGTGTGTGTGTGTGTGTGTGTGTGTGTGTGTGTGAGAGAGAGACAGAGAGAGAGAGAGAGAGATGTATATATGTTTTAAAAGCCACATGCAGAAAAGAGATCAATTGTCAGTCTTTGAGCCAGCCATCCTATTGCCTAAAATAATTTGATTAAAATACAGAGAAAAACAGTTCCTTCTACACTTTAAATAATTTTAATTAAAGTCTAATTAAAAATTTAAAATATATATAATTAATTAAAACCATAAGTTAATTTGCAATAAAAATTAATGAAACACTTCCACTGACTTAAAAAGAGATTATTTCCAACTTAATTCTTTTTGTAACTAATCAAGGAAAGCTTTAGAATTAATGAATTTTTAAGCCCTGTCTTTGGGCAAAATTCTGGAGTGACTCTAGTAATTGATATGTAATTATAATAAGATGTCACTATAAGATTTATGGAAAACAAATGGAAGTTGTTGTTGACTTCTGGTATGACTATGATAGAGGATATAAAGGCACAATAGTGATTACAATTGAGCTACCATTTATAGGGCATCTAGTAGAGAGACCAGGTGTCTTATACATATTATAACCATTAACACAAACTACCAGGTGTAATTATGTTCATTTTATAGATGAGAGAAACTGCAGCTTTAGAAGGTAAATCACCTTTTACGGTCTAGGTCACATAGCCATAAATTATTAAAATAAAGATTTCAACTGAAACCTGAGTGGTTTTAAGACCTGTGATATTTCTAGTATGCCATGATACTTCAGTGTTTGCAAGTAGAAATGTTTACCCTTTCAGTTATTACGAATGCTGTATGCTCCAGGGCAATAGTCCCCTTAGTTGCACACCTTAATTAAAATGTTAAGTTGCTATGTTCTCTAGAGAAGAAATTAGGAAAAAATGTGTGTATATGTGTGTATGTATATAATTATGAAGGACAACTTTTATTCTGTCCTTCATTTTTCATTTTCTATCCGTATCAGTGCTTTTAGGTATACTTTGCATAGATATACGCACACATAAACACATACACGCAATTTGTATTTATATGAGATCAGAAATGAATATTAAAGAGGTAATATGATTTATTGTCACCAGCAATAACTACCACTTGTTGAGCACCTACTAGGGGCCAGGCTCTTCATACGACCTGTCTAGAATCCTCACAATAATTTTTAAGTCACTTATGTTACCTGTATTTTATGGATGAAACAGAACCTTAGAAAGGTTAACTGTGCCTATCGTCAGTATACGTAAAATCAGGATTTGAACTCCGGGCTTTCAAATTCCAGAATCTGCCTATTCCCATTACTTGAGGAATCAGAATAGTGTCTCATGTAGAAGGACTTACAGGTGGTGAGTTCTCCTGTCATACTGCCCCTTTTCAAATTCAGGGCTCCACTATTGAATAGGTTGTGGTAACTTCTCATTTTCCCATTTGTAAAATGGTGATGATCATAGTACTTTATCTCAAAGATGCTATAAAAGCCAAGGGAGTAAATAGGCAGGACTTAGCTTAGTGGCTGGTACATACTCATCTCTCCATTCAAGTTAGATATTGTTATTATTCTATTTAGGTATTACAATCATTCCACTAGGCCATGTTGCCGCCGTAACTCAGGTTGGTGGAGAAAAGAAGTTGGATGCCACTGCTCTGACAGGGGACTGGGCCCTCTCTGTGTTTGGCCATGCTAACTCTGCTCAATCTTTCCTAGGACATCTAGTCGTCAAGGATTTAATTTCCTTCTTTTATCCAGCCATAATTATATTATGAAAGCAAGTGCTGTAAAAGTGACATGCCACCCTGGGGCACCAGCAAGGCTCCCTGTCACAAGGCTCAGAGTATACTCTGTCAGAGGAGGGAAGGCATTTTCTCTTCCGCTTCATTAGCATGAAGACAGCTTTTTTTTCTTCATGGTAGTATGGGAGTGTTTTCAGGGGGAAAGAGCAGGAAAAATGGGACATTAGAGCGTTTAGACAGATTGAAGCTCTAGAATAACCATCCCTCAAGATGAAAAGGCAGGTTTTCCATCATTTCTATTCATTGTTGGAATCCTTGTGTCTTTAATTCTTCTCACCTTCACCAGTGTTCCTGTAGATTTATTGGTGGGCATATCCCCTCAGCCTGCAGACAAAATTCTGTTAAAAGTTCCTATAAAACTCTGAGACCAGCCACAGCCTCTCCAACTGTATCAACACAATGAGCCTTAGAGTCGGCTGGCTTCCACTTATCAGCTCTCAGAGGGAGAGACCAGATTCCATAGTCGAACATCAGGGCTTTTCCAGGGAGGTGACTGAATAGATTACTTTTTGTTTTTCACATTAGATTCTTTTTTAAAAATGATTATCAAATTGAGGTATACTTTAAAACATAATGTTCTCACATGTTCAGTGCAAGGAATTTTGATACTTTATATACTCATGTAATCATCACCCAAAACAAGATGCATGTAGAACGTTGCCATTATCCCAGAAAGTCCCATGGGGACTGCTCTGTGTTTTGTTTATGCCTAAGCTTCTGAGCCATGGGAGACCTTTCTTTGCCCAACTGCTCTGCCCCAGCCTTCAGAGGGAAGAAACCTTAGCCCTTTCAGGAGTACCTGAATGCCTCAGTGGGCTTTTTCTCCACTCTTCTGTCCTGCTTCCCATCTTAGGAAGTGGATTTCTTGCATTTGGTAGGAACTCTGTCTAAGGGGTTTCTCTCAGCTCTCCTAACGTCCTACCTTTTTGTACAACCTGTGCACCTTGGCAAAGACGATGAGAAAGTTTGGTGGATGGATGCAGGCTCAGTCTAACACCGAGGGCTCTTGGAATTCTGGTCTGTCACCCCAGTCTACATGTAGCCATTTAAAACTCATTAAAGATTTGGCTTATTTCTCCATACCTCCATCTGTGGTAGATTTATCTTCCACAGGCCACTCTGGCAGGCATATGCAGCCATGGATTTTTTTTCTCTCTTCCAGGAAGGTCTTGTAACTTCTTAGAATTTATTCAAGTTTGTATATTTCCTCATCTCTCTGACAGGTTTTTAAAAACTATGATTTTTTTTTACCTTATCCAGCTTGGTTGGATAGGTTGGAAGTGACTCTTTCTTTCTTTCTTTTTTTTTAAGTTTTTATTTAAATTTTAGTGAGTTAACATGCAGTGTAATATTAGTTTCAGGTGTACAATATAGTGATTCAGCACTTCCATGCATCACCCTGTGCTCATCATGGCAGGTGCATTCCTTAATCCCCATCACCTATTTAACCCGTCCCCCCACCCACCTCCCCTCTGGTGGCCATCAGCTTGTTCTCTATAGCTAAGAGTCTGTTTCTTGGTTTACCTCTCCCTCTTTTTTCCTCTTTTGCTTGTTTGTTTTGTTTCTTAAATTCCACATATTGAGTGAAATCATATGGTATTTCTCTTTCTCTGACTGACTTATTTTGCTTAACATAATGCTCTATCTCCCTCCATTGTCCCAAATAGCAAGATTTTGTTCCCAAATAGCAAGATTTCGTTCTTTTTTATGTCTGAGTAATACTCCATTGTATATACATACACCACTTCTTTATCCATTCATCAGCCGATGGACACTTCGGTTGTTTCCATCATTTGATTATTGTCGATAATGCTTCTATAAATATCAGGGTGCATGTATCTCTTTGAATTAGTACTTTTGTATTCTTTGGGTAAATTCCTAACAGTGCAGTTGCTGAATCGTAGAGTAGTTTTATTTTTAACTTTCTGAGGAACCTCCATACTATTTTCCAGAGTGGCTGCACCAGTTTGCATTGCCATCAACAGTTCAAGAGGTTCCCCTTTCTCCACACCCTCACCAACATTTGTTGTTTCATCTGTTCATTTTAGTCATTCTGACAGGTATGAGGTGATATCTCATTGGTTTTGATTTGCATTTCCCTGATGATGAGTGATGTTGGGTATCTTTTCATGGGTCTATTGGCCATCTGTATATCTTCTTTGGAAAAGTGTCTATAATGTCTTCTGCCCATTTTTTAACTGGATTATTTGTTTTTTGGTTATTAATTTTGATAATGTCTTTATAGATTTTGGATACCCTTTATCAGATATATCATTTGCAAATATCTTCTCCTATTTCATAGGCTGCCTTTTACTTTTGCTGATTGTTCCCTTTGCTGTGCAGAAGCCTTTTATTTTGATAAAGTCCCAATAGTGTTGTTTTGCTTTTGTTTCCCTTGCCTCAGGAGACCTATCTAGAAAGAAGTTTCTATGGTTGATGTCAAAGGGGTTACTTATTGCCTGTGTTCTCCTCTAAGATTTTGATGGTTTCCAGTCTCACATTTAGGTCTTCAATCCATTTTAAATTTATTTTTGTATACGGTGTAAGAAAGTGGTCCAGTTTCAGTCTACCTTCTATATATTAATCACAAGTAGAAAACCAATTAGTTTTGATATTTCACAATAACACATACAACTCTAGACAACGCAGCTCAAATGTATCCTGTAGTTCATAAAGTAAGTTGAAAATTACTATAAATTTGCCTACCCACTGCAGGGAAAAACCCCTAAATGAGTACATTAACTACTTAACCTTGAGACTTCTTTCTGTAGCATTACCTTCATTTATATTTATTTCAAAAGGTGCATGCATACTTTACTAGTTGATACTAAAGAGAGCAATATAAAAATCTTTCATTTTATTTATTTTATTATTTTATTTTATTTTTTTGCTTATTGTGTAACCCAGTGAAGCATATCATGTCTAATGGAGATGCTGTTAATCAAGAAACTGAGAACTATTATTGTCTCATCAATTCTGCTTGGCAGTCAGACATGGAAGCAAAGTGATTTCATTTGATGTACCTTCAGGGTGATTTTAGGAGTTAACATTCATTTTCATGGGAAATAGAATGTCATATTAATCTTCTTATGCGTAGCATCTTTGTGATTTTCTCTCACTGAGAAAGTCAAGTGCAAAAACCATTCTGTCCTTAAGTCCCCTTGAATATCACATGTTCCTACTTCTATTTATTTTTAAAAAATGTTTGTTTGTTTGTTTGTTTGTTTGTTTGTTTTGGATGGAGAGACAGAGAGAGAGAGAAAGAGAGCCTGCACAAACAGGAGAGGGGCAGAGAGAAAGGGAGACACACAATCTGAAGCAGGCTCCAGGCTCCGAGCTGTCAGTGCAGAGCCTGACACAGGGCTTGAACCTGTGAACTGTGAGATCATGATCTGAGCTGAAGTTGGATGCTTAACCAACTGAGCTACCCAGGTGCCCCTGTTCCTACTTTTAAAAATATAGAAAGTTTAAAACATGCAGTGAACTACAGAGAATATTGTACAATGAACTTCCATATGCACATCACCTAGCTTCAATGATTGTCAACATTTTGCTCATCCTCTCTCACATATATATCTCCCCATTTTGTCTTTGGGGAGGATCCTATAACATTTAAAATTTTTAAATTAATCCTTCGGTATACCTTATACGTTTAAGATTTACAAACAAATCCATTCAGTGTAAACAGGATAATTCTCTGGAAAATGAAATTCAGAAAAATAGATTGATATCCCTTTTCACAAGATTGACCTCAGTTAAGATCCTCAGCAACTTGGTCACTTGGTCCCATTTCTCTTATATATATACATATATATATGTATATATATTTTTTTCTACCTATTTACACAATCAGCCTTCTTTGGCTCACCTGGTCTACTCACTGTTGGTTTCTCCACATGGTAGGCATTCAATAAATTTTGAATAAAGAACTTGCTAGATAAGTGAATGAAGCATTGTATGTCCCCAAATCAGCATCTTTGCTCATGGTATCTCCTTGTCTAATGCTTTACCACTTTGTTTCTGCCAGTGCAGAGAGAAATACACATATAAAACTTGTCGCTTTCATTCCCTTGGCTTTTGTTACTTTCTTTGTCATTCTTTTTTAGTTTTGTCCTTCAGCCACTCTTACTGTTCTCTTTACCCTTTGGAGTATGAGAGTTCTACAAGGAGTTCTTCAGGACTTAGTTTGAATTTTGTTTTCTCTGTGATCAATGAAACTGATTAGCTCTTTTTCTGATCTACTTACTAATCTCTATACTGTTCATTTAGACACTTTCTTGTACTGCCTTGCATAATTAATATTTTAGCAAACATATTGTTTCTCCCAGGAACCTTTTAAAAATTGTTTTTGTTTTATTTTTCTTTATTGCTGCTCTCTTAACACTATCTTAGTTCCTTTATGTAACCAGGACCCAATGCATTTTGTTTTCTTTTGGCCACATTTTTCTATTTTCCACATGCTGCTATTGTTCAAAACAGCCTGTAGCTAATTGAAACAGCATCACCAGAGTTAGCAAACAAAACAAAAGACAGAGGGTCCCAGTTACATTTGAATTTCAGGTAAATACCAAACAATTTTTTTAGTATAAATATGTTCCACATATTGCACGGGTCATACTTACACTAAAAATATTTTTCATTGTTTATCTGTATAACTGGGCATCCTATAGTTTATCTGGCAACTTTAAATTGAAAGTTTATTTTACTTTAATTTTGTTCCCCAGATAAAAAGGGTAGATAAATTAGTAGATATCTTCCTTGAATATGTCAAATAGTTGGATCCTGATGAATGATTTAGGTTAGCTAAAATTTCTTTGGAAGCCCGGTGTATTGTAAATTGAACGCTGCCTCTGTCTTGGTCTATTCTTTCTTAGTTTTTAGTGATATACAGTCCCTTTGGTGTTCGGGCTCTATACTTCTGTTATATCTAGCCTTTACTCATCCTGGTACAAAGAGTTGCCAAAACCCTAATCAGTCTCTCTTTTACTTAATCTTTCACCTTCCTTTCTCCATTCTTGATTCTTTTTCCAGCATGCCCTTCTTCCTTCTACCCCCATAGCCTGGTTCTTTCTCATCTACCACAAACACCTCAGAAGTCCTCATCAGCCCTGAAGAACGTGCCTTGATTTTATAGTGCTCACATGCTCTAGCCTATCCTTTTGCTACTGTTTTTTTTTTTTCAAAAGTATTCTGAAATTGCCATTTCAATTTTTCTGTTCTCCCTTATTTCTCAACTGAGTTCTCTCCTTTGAACACTCCCTCCAGTATTCAATATTTATTTTTAAGTAATGTCTACCCCAACATGGGGCTTGAACCTACAACCCTGAGATGAAGAGTCACATGCTCTACTGACTGAGCCAGCCAGACCCCCCTAATTTTGGACATATTTTGAGATCATTTTTGCCATAATGTGACCTGTGAGAAAGAGAGGAATTAACAATGACTTCAGGGTTCTCTGTTTTTAGAATCTAGAAGGATGAATTTGCTATTAACAGAGATAGGCAAGATCCTAGGGGAAGCAAGATTTAAGGAAGGATGAGGAGTTAGTTTTGAACATGTTAAATTTATTTCATTTCATTTCATTTCATTTCATTTCATTTTATTATTATTATTTTTTAACATTTATTCATATTTGAGAGACAGAGACAGAATGCAAGCAGGGGAGGAGCAGAGGAGAGAGAGAGAGAGAGACAGACAGACAGACAGACAGACAGGCAGAATCCTAAGTGGGCTCCAGACTTTGAGCTATCAGCACAGAGCCTGACACTGGCTCAAACCCACGAACCATGAGATCCTGAGCCGAAGTCAGATGCTTAACCGACTGAGCCACCCAAGCACCCTGAATGTGTTAAATTTAAAACGCCCATGAGGATTCAAACAGGGATATAGTTTACTAAGAAGTAGTTACAAAACAACGAAGCTCTCTGAATTGGGGAACATTTGCTGATGAGTTAACAAATCATCGTTAGCCTTGCAGTCATGAATTTACTCTTAGAATAAATGAAAATTGGAGTGCAGCTGACATACATAGAGCATGGCGTACTATGATGATGGAATAACCTCACTTATAAAAGCACCAGAGCAGTAACGTCTGAAGCGTCTTTGCTTCACTGCTTCCTCTGAGGTTCTAATGAAATCTGTGGTTGCTTTTCCCAGATAAATATACATGCAAACAATGGTTTACATGATATTTCAGGGGACTCAAGGATTTCTTTCTTCTTCGGGTCACTTAACATCTATGCTGGACATGTCCAACACAGTATTTGCCCTCTTTTAGGAGCCAGTGTTATTTGGTTGTATGTTTTTTACCATGACTTTCTAAGCAGTAATCAGAGTGGTTTGCATGTGAAGAGTACTATTTATGTTAGAGCATTTTCCGAAGCTATGATCACCGTGACCTTTATGGTACTCTTTTTCAGCTATCCTATTGGCAGTTGCACAGGAAAGTGAAGTTACTTTTTTTTTCTGTTTTCCAATTAAGTCGTGGTAGAGCTGAGATTGAAGCCCATGAGGGTATTTTCTCAGTCTCTTGCTTTGATGTATGTTCAGTATTTCCTTCAAATTAATTCTTCGGGAGTTGCATGAACCTGGAGAAGAATCATTTACCTGTTTTTGCTTTTTCTATGACTTACCACAGTTTGAAAATTACAAATGATCAAAACCAAAGCTGGAGTTTTTTTTGCCATTTTTTTAAATTTAAATTTTAGCTAACATACAGTGCAATATTGGCTTCAGGAGTAGAACTCAGTGATGAATCACTAATATACAACACCCAATGCTCTTCAAAACAAGTGCCTTCCTTAGTAACCATCACCCATCTAGCCCATCTCCCACTCACCTCCCTCCATGAACCCATAGTTTGTATTCTATCATTAAGAGTCTCTTGTGGTTTGTTTCCCTCTCTTCTCTCCCCTTCTTCCCATATGTTCATCTGTTTTGTTTCTTAAATTCCATATGTGAGTGAAATCATATGGTATTTGTCTTTCTCTAACTGACTTATTTTGGTTAGCAAAATACAGTCTAGCTCCATCCATGTTATTGTAAATGGCAAGATTTTATTCTTTTTGATGGCTGAGTAATATTCTATTGTATATATGTACCATATCTTACTCATCCATTTATCAGTCGATGGATGGGCTGTCTCCATATTTTGACTGTTTTGGGTAATGTTGCTATAAACACTGGGGTGCATGTACCCCTTCAAATCTGTATTTTTGTATCCTTTAGGTAAATATCTAATAGTGCAATTCCTGGATCATAGGATAGTTCTATTTTTAGTTTCCTAGGGAACCTCCATACTCTCCGGAGTGGCTTCACCAGTTTGCATTCCCACCAACAGTGCAAGAGAGTTCCCCTTTCTCTGCATCCTTGCCAACACCTGTTGTTTCTTGTGTTGTTAATTTTAACCATTCTGACAGGTGTGTGGTGGTAACTCATCATAGTTTTGATTTGTATTTCCCTGATTATGAGTGATGTTGAGCATCTTTTCATGTGTCTGTTAGCCAACTGGATGTCTTTGGGAAAGTGTCTATTCAGGTCTTCTTATTTTATTTTATTTTTTTAACTCTCAAGTTAGTTAACATACAGTGTAGTCTTGGCTTCAGGAGTAGAATCCAGTGGTTCATCGCCTACATATAACACCCAGCGCTCATCCAAATAACTGCCCTCCTTAATGTCCATCACCCATTTTCAACACCCCCCTACCCCCATCAACCCTCAGTTTGTTTTCTGTATTTAAGAGTCTCTTATGGTTTGCCTCCCTCTCTGTTTTTATCTTATTTTTTCTTCCCTTCCTCTATGATCATCCGTTAAGTTTCTTAAATTCCACATATGAGTGAAATTATGTGATGTCTGTCTTTCTCTGACTGACTATTCATGTCTTCTGCTCATTTCTTAACTGGGTTGTTTGGTTTTGGGATGTTGAGTTTGATGAGTTCTTTATAGTTTTGGATACTAATCCTTTATCAGATATGTGATTTGCAAATAATCTTCTCCCATTATGTAGGCTGCCTTTTAGTTTTGTTGTTTCCTTCACTATACAGAAGCTTTTTATCTTGATGAAATCCCAATACTTTGTGTTTGCTTTTGTTTCCCTTGCCTTTGGTGACATATCTAGTAAGAAGTTGTTCTGGCCAAGGTCAAAGAAGTTGCTGCCTTTGTTCTCCTCTGGGATTTTGTTTGTTTCCTATTTCACATTTAGGTCTTTTATCCATTTTGAATTTATTTTTGTGGATGGTCTAAGAAAGTGGTCCAGTTTCATTCTTCTGCATGTCACCATCCAGTTTTCCTAGCACCATTTGTTGAAGAGACTGCCTTTTTCCATTGGATAGTCCTTCCTGCTTTGTTGAAGATTAGTTGACCATATAGTTGGGGGTCCATTTCTGGGTTTTCTGTTCTGTTCTGTTCCATTGATCTATATGTCTGTTTTTGTGCCAGTACCATACTGTCTTGATGATTGCAGCTTTGTAATTAGCTTGAAGTCTGGAATCGGGATGTCTCCAGTTTTGCATTTCTTTTTCAGGATTGCTTTGGCTATTTGGCATCTTTTGTTGGTTCCATACAAATTTTAGGATTGTTTGTTATAACTCTGTAAAGAATGTTGGTGGTATTTTGATAGGGATTGCATTAAATGTGCAGATTGCTTTGGATAGTATAGACAGTTTAACAATGTTCTTCCAATCCATGAGCATGGAATGCTTTTCCATTTCTTTGTGTCCTCTACAATTTCTTTCATAAGTGTTCTATAGTTTTCAGAGTATAGATATTTTACCTGTTTAGCTGGGTTTATTCTTAGGTATCTTATTGTTTTTGGTGCAATTGCAAATGGGATCCATTCCTTGATTTCTTTTTCTGCTGCTTCATTATTAGTGTATATAAATGCAACTGATTTCTGCACATTGATTGTATATCCTGCAACTTTGTTGAATTCATGTATTGGTTCTAGAAATTTTTGGGTGGGGGTCTTAAAAAATTTTACAGTGAATCAACCAGCATCAATAACACTACCCATGAAATAATAATACAAATATAAAAAAATACAAATCAAATAAAAATGTGTAATGTACTAATATGATGAAACATGAAAGATTTATTTATAAGGATAGTAGAAAGTAATATAGGAGTCTTAGGCAAGAAATTAAACCAGGGCAGATACTTTTTCTGTAAAGGATCAGATAGTATACTTTTTAGGATTTATGGGTCAGATATCTGGTCTTTGTTGAAATTACTCAGCATTGCAGTTGTAGCACAAACATAGTAATGAACATTATGTAAAGAAATGAGCATTACTGTGTTTAAGTAAAACTTTATTTATAAAAACAGGAGTCAGGCTGAGTTTGGCCTATGGGATATAGTTTGTTCAGTCCTGGATTAAACTACTCATGGTAATTTCAGATAAATTATAATTATAAATGATAGATATAGATAGGTGACTTTTAATGAGACAGCATTGTTTTTAAAGTAACATTCCGCTCAGACTAAGCTAGAATTCCCAAGAGAGGGGACTCAGGGTCTGCCTTTAGGTGGGCCAGGGGTAGTGAGAAAGAGCAGCCCAATCCCTCCTAGATACATAGGGCCGAATATCTCAGTTTTATCACAGTTTTAAATATTGGGGTTCCACATGAAAAGACATTTCACTGATAATAAAATTTGAAAACTATTGGATTACAGAAGGTAGTAACTAAAATCTGTAGTTTTCTTTTTTTATGTTCCCTTTACATAGGCAAAGCAGAGTGTACCTCTGAAGTAAAACATACCATTTTTACTGAAACGTGTATGTTTCATAGATAACAAAATGAGACATATTGGAGTAAAAAATAATAGAAATTGTGTCTGTGATGATTAAATTATCAGATAATTATTTAAAATTCTACTTTGCGTATTTACATATATACACCACTAATAGATGAGTAATGCTTTGTCTTAATGTCTAGTTTGTGATCTGAATCTTGCCTGAAATTTTATGAAGTTAACCTTCAATGATATGAGTTTATGTAGAGTAATAACACTGAAGTAACACAGATAATATAGGTTCCTCTCCAGTGATGTTTAAATAGAATTATTTATTAGCTAGAGTTAAAGTTTTATGGAAGTGGGAAAAGTGTATATATATACTGAGAGATCTGTACGTGCTGCCTAAACTTTATACTAAAGTCCTTAGATGGTTGGGAGGCTAAACTTTCTGTATGATGATACAGGGAATCATTTGAGGCCAAAAAAATAGTGATATTGGCATTTTGAGTTGATGTACATGAGAAAACATATCTATCATTTTATGTATATCTGTATATTTTTTCACCTCAACCTGAATCTCTGTAAGAAAATCAATAAAAACTGTCTGTTGGGATTGATTGTCTTAACGCAGTTTACTTCTTTGGGCTATAAAAAAGGGTTCTGCTCATATTAAAGTGCTGAAATGATATTATGGTAAATTTACATAGGCAAATTTACAATGGTAAATTTTTGCTGATCTTAAAACAAAGAAATCTGTTACCTATTATGACCTCTAAACTTTAAATGTGTTCTTCTAAAAACATCCATATGCAGAAATCTGAAAAACAAGATGAGACATGATTTTTTTTTAATTTATTTTTTAATATATGAAATTTACTGTCAAATTGGTTTCCATACAACACCCAGTGCTCATCCCAAAAGGTACCCATCACCCACCCTGCCCTCCCTCCCACCCCCCATCAACCCTCAGTTTGTTCTCAGTTTTTAACAGTCTCTTATGCTTTGGCTCAAGATGAGACATGATTAAATCACCTCTCAAAATTGGCGTTTGATAAAAGAATAATTATGTGGTTCAGCTGTTTATAAGTTGAAGCTAATATAGAAAAAATATTTCAGGGAAAGACCTAGAGTTTATTTTTTTTTATTGACTTATGTAAGTACTTTACCTTTTGAGCTCTATAAAAATATGAACAATTTCTGGTCTGAGATTCTTCTTTTGCACATGTGAACTTTTATGACTAGATTACTTACATCAAGAGAATTCATTGAATAGTAAAGAATGTTGATGATGAGTTTGGTATGAGGTGGAACTCTTGCTTCCAAAGGACAGGAGAAATTTATCTTTCCCTATTTATTTGCAAGGTATTCTCAAATAAACCTTCTGTTAGCACATGACATACTCATTAGCCCTGGACCTAAGAGAAAGTTCACGATCACAGTGCTGGCAGATTCAGTGTCTGATGAGGACCCACCCACTTCCTGGTTCATAGACAGCCTTCTTCTCATTGTGTCTTCATATGGCAGATGAGACAAGGGAGCTCTCTGGGGTCTGTTTTATGAAAACATGAATCTCATTCATGAAGACATCATTCTCATGGCCTAATCATTCTCATGGCCTAATCACTTCCCAAACAGCATCACGTATGATTTTCAGCATATTTAGGGGAATTTTGTAGCACCACATTAGTGTTGGTCAGTAACTGGCTGTAAGAGGGCATAACATTTTAGGTGAGGTAGTTCTAATGTGACTGAAGGTAGTTCTCTAGAGAAGTAGCTAAGACTGGGAGCCACTGGGAGATGAGTACCTTGGTCTAATCCAGTGTGCTAGCAAAAGGATTCTCCTGCATATTAGAAACAGAAAATAGGAACAGGAGTTAGCTGTTCTCAAGAAGTACTGCCAACATGACAGCAATTCATGAGATAGAAGAAAATTTGAAAATTGACCCATGAGCTTGAGGTCATGTACCATAGGGATATGCCACACAGGACTCCAAAGCCCATTCTAGTATGTTCCAGTACTGGGTGTGCATGCTGTTCACCTGAAGTCCACAAGATAAAAAGTTATATTTTATTAAGGTATTCAGTTGAAAAAGCAGGGACCATCAGTATTTTTTATAGTCTAATTCCTTAAATCACCAGTCTCTAGTTATTTAGAAAAGAAATAGCTCCTTGGGAAAGTGCTGGGTAGATGCATAGTTAAGCTAATATGACTTTTAGAGAGCATTAACCATAGGGCCGCTTGAATCCAAAGAAGCTGTGTATTGCAAAAGTAAGTACTTTTTAAACAATAAAGGTGTTTTAGAGAGTCTCACATTTTGAGACTTAGGATATTAATGTGTCTCAGTTTACTCTCAGGAAGGTTGACAGGAAAGAAGGACTTTGTGGTTTGTTTTTGTTGAACAAATGGATGATTGTAGGGCTGTAGCTCAAACTAGGTAACAGATGGCATCATTTTCATTGTGTTTTCAGTAATTGCTAGCCTCCTGGCCCCCCAGTACCAGTTATTCCATTAACGCTTTGTCAAGTTTCACCCTCCAGTGGTTACCCTCCAGCTGTTCTACAGAGACTTTCAGCCTAATCCCTACATAGCCCATCAAGTATCAAATGCTGCTTTTGATGCATTGGTGTTCTCTAGAAAAATTTTCATGTTTTTCTTCCTCAGTACCATAATGCTACCTTTGACTGGGCATTTTTGTCCACGAAGAAGTGTTTGAAATACGGAGGAAAGCTCGTGGGGAACAACTGTGATTTTGTTCCTGACATCACTCTCATGTCTTTCATCCTCTTCTTGGGCACCTACACCTCTTCTATGGCTCTGAAAAAATTCAAAACGAGTCGTTATTTTCCAACCACGGTAAGTACCTGAGCTTTAAATAACTTCCATTGAATTTACACAATAATACAATGTTTAATAATGAAAAAGTCACCTGAAATTCAACTTTTGCAATTTTATGCATTTAAAAATTGATTTCCAGTCTTTGTCCATGTGCATATTATATATTTTTAACCTAATTATAGTCTGGCTTTGAAAAGCCTTCCATGGATAAATTCTGTCATAAATTCTATCATAATTCGTATTGTACTGAGGGGGGAAAGTGGGATGTACTTTAGTATCTAAAAATGCATGAGTAAGAAAAAAACCTGTTAAATCCATACTTTGAGAGTACATAAGCAAAAACTCTTCATATTAGTAACAGTTTTTATGTACAATTTCTTGTTCATGAGCTGTACATGTAGTAATTTAGTAGTTGAATTATGGGCTGTGGGAGTAAACTTACACCGTGTCGTTACACCAGTATTGGTATAAGATACGAGCATCATCTGAGCCAAATTTTCCTTCCCATAATGATGAATGCTGTAGTACAGAAAAACAGATAATTGAGCTGGGTTGTGCAGACATCCTGTCTCCCCTTAATATGCTTGGGTGAACATAAAATCAAAACTGCGGTTCATGGAGGGACTACAAGATAAGACCAACATTTAGTTACTGGCATTTTGTTTTTTTACCTGCAGAGTGAAACTAAGATAATCCTTTGCTTTGCAGTTCAGTTCTCAGTGTTTAAGATGTCAGTTTTTCTTAGGTAATCTTGATTATACCTGATTTTTATCAATGAGCTGCTCTAAGCAGCTAGAATCTCATGAAATCTCTCCCCTTGTGTTTTGTGTAGAAGAAGTGGAAAGACTTTAGAAGACAAGAGATGCAGTTGCTGAAATTCCTTTCTTTCAATTCCTAGGAAATGAATCATCATATATTCACTTTCACCCAGGAAACTTTCTGACTTTTTCTTATAAAAACTGATTTTTCTTATAGAGTTGAAAATAAAGGGAAAGATTGATAACTGTTTTCGTCTGTTTGGGCTGCTATAACAAAATAGCATAGACGGGTGACTTATAAACCACAACAATTTATTTCTCACGTTTTTGGAGGCTGGAAAGCCCAAGGTCAGGTACCAGCATGGTTGGGTAAAGGCCTTCCTCCTGGCTCATAGCCAGCACCTTTTCACTATGTTCAAACATGGAGGAAGGGCTCTCTACGGGACCTCTTTTATAAAAACATTAATCTTACTCATGAGGGCTCCACCCTTAGGACCTAAGTACCTCCCTAAAGGCGCCACCTCCTAATACCATCTTTTTTGGGGGGGTTTAGGATCTCAACATACAAATTTGAGGCAGACACAACACTGAGACCATAGCAATAATGAAATGTCCCAAACTAGCTGGCCTAAGGAATGAAAAATCTCCACAAAGTCAAGGTGCCTGGGTGGCTCAGTTGGTTAAGTGTCCGACTTCAGCTCAGGTCATGATCTCATGGTTCCTGGGTTCGAGCCCTGTATCGGGCTCTCTGCTGAACGCTTGCTCAGAGCCTGGAGCCTGCTTCAGATTCTGTGTCTCCTTCTGTCTCTTCCCCACCTCTGCTCACTCTCTGTCTCACTCTGTCTCTCAAAAATGTAAAAAAAAAAAAATTATAAGAAAAAAAAATTATAAGAAAAAAAAAAAAAAAGAAAAATCTCCACAAAGTGAAACATAGAAAGAAGCATTCAATTTAATGTGTCTAAAATGGGCATCACAAAACAGTGGTAAACAGGCATAATTCAGCCTACAGCCATTCTTTGTTTAGCCCATAGTTTGTGAACACACACACACACATGCACACACACGAGGCCTTGGGTGGAGCCTATACTTTGCAGGTAGTTATTGTCCTCATAACTCTAAGACTTGGCTGCTTTGCAATTTCAGATTAACTGCCTGTCCCTGAAGATATTTGAGCTTGTAACACCAGTTACACAGGGAAATGTGTTAACTTAGTCCACCTTTTCAATGGTATGAGTTTTGTGTGGACCAGATGCCTTGGGTAAACGTCTTTGAGGACAATTGCTTCTTCTCTGTTGAGGTTTTTCCTTCTTAATTATTAATCCATTAGACCCCTCTTTCTCTCCCCCCCCACCCCCGGCTCACACTTCAGGAATTATCACCTTTTTATCTCTTCCACTTGCCAAAGCCTGAAATTATATAGACATAGCAGGTGGAAAACAAAAAATTTGTGAAGCAATTGTTAGTTGTAATTTACAAAATAAACTAGTTTCATCCTTAAGATAAATATAGATCATTTCAACTGCCTATGTAGACATCACCTTTTTCTTCCAGCGGTAACTCCCAAATTGATAACAGCTCTTCAGACTTAAAGGAATTTTCCCTTTATAAGAGCCCAAGCAGGTCATTTGTCAGCATTTGATAAATGCTGCTGAGAAAGTTATGAGCATGTGAAAATAGAATAATGATAGCAATCCAGTTTCAATTCCTACTAAGAGGCTTCTCAGCAAAGTTTAGAATTATATACAGCAATCATAAAATAAACAGGGGGCAGAAAATATATGTGATTTCTAAGGAGCAATGTTGAGGTGTGTAGGCTTTCAGACCATCATCTCTCCTACTCACTTTATGTTTACAGCTAAATAATAACAATACATCGATAAATTCACACTGCATGAATAATAAGAATATATTTTCTGCTCTCTCATTTGCCAAAATGTGTTTGGACTTAAGCTGTCATTTAGAAGGAGGGTCTCTAAAGATAGGAACCAATAGATTTATAGATCTTTATGCTTCATGTTATTCTACAATAAAAATTTGTATGCTTAAATAGAATAAATTAGACAATCCTTGAATGCTGGGGCAATAATTGAACCAACTGTTACTACTTCCTCACTCACACCAACAATGCACATGAAATTGCTAAAATCTCAAAGTGATCATGCCGGATGACAGTGCCCCTGTCCTACAAAATGTCCTCTTTTCCTTTAGCGTGACAGGCCATTTCTCTCTAGCACTCTCGTTTCTAAACATTTGTATTTTAGTCAATTAAGACTGTAAGCCGCTGGAATTCTGTTTTACTTCTCCATTATTCCTCACATCAATAAGCACAAGGCTGGGTGCAGACTAAGTACTCCATACTTGATGACTAGTGGGAAACAGCAAAATAGAGGGAAAGGCTGCATTTTGTGGAAAGAGCACACATAGATGGGAGAACCCAGAAGCTCCACTGCCAGCACTGCCATTAACTAACAGTAGCCCTTTGATGGCTAACCTTGGACTTCAGTTATAACACCCAGAAAAGGAGAGCTCAGCTAGAAGACAATTAACATCCTTTTAAGCTCTACAGTTCTGTAATTTTAGAGAGAGTTTGCTGACTCCATCTCCTAAATTAAATGAATTCTCTATTTTAAGCTAGAGCTTATGGCAATGATCAGTACTTACAAATTTCTCAAAATTAATTTTTATCTCCATCTTTATGCCACGTCTGCTTTTACAGCTGCTGCCAACCTCTGCCTGTGGATGATCTACAGTTGTTATATAGCAACTTCAAGATGTGGTTTTTCTTTCCACATTTGAACATACTCATCTTCCTGTATTCCTTATCTCAGCTCATAGTATCATCTACCCTCACAGCCATCCAAGATCAAAATCCCAGAATCATATTTGGTGTGTCAGTCTGAGCAGGAAGCAAATTATACACTCAGGTGGGATGATTTGAGGGGTTTAGTAAAAAGCATCATTTCCAAAGTACAGTTAAGTTTAGGGAACCCATGAGGGAGAATGTAGTGTCCAGTGCTAGGAACAGTGGGTTGTTACTATCCCTGGCCCAAAGGTTGTGCAAAGGGAATGGTTGCTGGACCCCAGAGGAAAAGAGTCGAGAGAGCTGTCCTGGGAGGTAACATGAGCTCAGGCTGAGGGATATAGCCGGCCTGAGGAAGTCTCACAGCAATACAGCTATGGGAATAAGTATTTTGATCTATCTCTCTTTTACTTCTGATGGCCTGCCCAAGCTGCTGCAGGCTAAACCCAGCTGGAGAGGAAAGGGAATCTACTTCAGACCACAGGCCAGTCTCCCAAGGTGGAGAGCATGGTGAAAAGCAGTAGAAACTTTGATGTGACAAAAGATGATAGCATTTTATTTGCCTCTGCAAATTTTCTTTTTGATTATCAAATTAAACTTGTCACAGTCCCCTTGATTATCCTGCTCTAATCTCTCTCCCTATACTTACACTCCTGTTCCTCTAGTTCAGCCCATCATTACTTTTGCTTAGACCAGGGTCAGTTATCCACTCTTTCCATCCCTCAGGAAGCTACTAGCAATTCATCAAGACAAGCACTTACAGTAAAAGAGTTTGTCTTTGCTAGCCTGTCTATCAGGAATTTAATTTGTATATCAGGCTTGTCCAGAGAGCCCTAATACCGAGGGGAATATTGATGGAATGCCAGTACACCACTGCCTGTCTTCTTTGTGGTCCCCATTCTTTTGAGAGGAGCGCTTCAGATCGTTACCATATATAGTTACTGGGCTATTATGTCAGCCTCAAGTCTTTAGTCAAAGTCTTTTGGCATCAGAGCTTCCTGTAGGGGCATCACAGCATAATCTGTAATCTTCTGTGGCAGATGGCTCAGGACATTAACATGAAATGGTCTTCCAGAGTCCCATATTGATAAGGGATTATATGCACGCAAGGAAGATACCATGGCTGCATGTGTGCTGGCAAAATGAAAGCAGTAATTTAGAGCAGGATTGTGATTAGTGGTCGTGGAACTCATAAATCTATAGAACCTGAATTAGACAAAATTTGTTGATACTTTGATATAGTCAAATGTAATATGGCTGACTGCTGTATGTCATTGGCATGAAAATGTGTTTCTTAAGGAGCTACTTAATTTCCTCTTTTTCCCCCACTTAGTGTAAGTAACAGTTTTGACTGTCACATGAACTGGTATAATGGTAAGATTCTCTTTTTAATGTGCCTTCTGATTGTTATTGTCAGTTAAGTAAATAAAATGAACTCCAGGTAACGTCAACAGCTATAACACTTTTTACACTTTATTTAGATGACACTTGAGAAGAATTTTCTTTGATACCCTTTAAAAAAACCCAGTATTTTATACTCTATAATTAATTAATTTATCATTTAATATTGAAAAAAAATATTGTGTCCCTAATGTGTGCTTGATACAATTCGAGGGGGTAGGGATACAAAGATAGGTAATTCATGAGTCTGGCACATAGTAGGAAGTAAATATATATTTGTTGAATAAGTTAGATTTTTGGGCTTTCAGATGAGTGTGACTCATTTTGATTCTTCTGATCCATTCATGCTTACTGTCTTCTATGGCATCACACTTCGGTGCTTTCCTGTGACCTAAGTAATTTGATGATGGTTTGAGGAGCTGGCTTTATGTATAAGAAAAAAGTACAGAGTTTCTGTAATTTCAGTGGAAATATAATGAGCATTTCAGTTAGGTAACACATTTAGTTTTCATCCATGTGAAGCACAGTCTACAATTCCACAATTTGCTATATTTCTGGCTCCGTGACTTTTAGTTGACATTTTGGCCTGTGACAGTTCTATTAAAGTTGGATGTGTTTAGTTGGTAAACAACTCTTTACAAGAATTAGGTGACATCCCTTTCTGTTTTCTTTTTTTTCCCCAGAAACTCTCTTGGTAAATAACTGTCAAACTAAAACCAATAATGCATCCAAAAACTAGTAAGAACTAATGGGCATGTATTCTCCATCCTACGTTCTAGTGTTGGTAATGTTGGGTGATGTTTGGGTGTTTCTTGCAGAAACATCAGACCACATTATGCCACTGAAACTTATCCAGAAAATGTCCTTGCTGTCAGTGAAGGGGAATCAGATTTTCAAATTCTTGTGTTGTTGTATACCAAGAAAAGTAATTTTCAAAGTCAAATTTGTTTTTAATCTAAAATTGATTTTCATATTTTTTCGTAAGACTAACAAAGGGATATTTGGTTATAACTACAACTCAGCCTATTAAACATTTAACAAAGATTACAAATACTTCAGTTCTTATAGACATATGACAAAAAATGCAGTTAACCTGAATTGAGCCATAAGAAAAATAAGATTAGGAGCACTAAGGGGCCAAGTGTTCTGTGAGTGCTCTTAAACAGTCTATGGACAGTAATTTTGACCATGGTTCTTTATTGGTCCTGAGTTCTTTCAGCTTACTTGATCATCATAGGAAAGTTACCAGCATTGAAATCCATTCATCAACACAAAATGACCTCCTACTCCATTTTCAGATTGTCTGATTTATACACATGACTTAATAATTACTCTTTTTAAAATGTTGATTTTTGTACCTTAATATAATTATAAAACCACCTTTCTTTTTAAGTCCTGGAACTCTTTCTTGTATGCTGTTGGGGGCCATATCAAGACAACACTATTAGAGGGCCAAGAAATTTTGTTAACTGGGTCTTAATGATTGAATTTTAGCGTTAGGACTTTGAATGCCATCTAGTCCAATACCACCTCTTAATTTCTGACAAGTGTTCCTCTGCGGAATGCTTCCTAGAACAGGAGCTCCTATCTCTGAGAGAATTCCTGATAGAAACACAAATCTTGCCTGCCACAGCCTCTGTCCCCAGGATCTGCCCTTGCCCTCTGAAGCTACACAGGACAAGTTTGTCCTTCTTCCCTGTGACAGATGTCACATATTTGAAGACACTTTCTGCAACTTCTCGAGGCCGACCATCATTTTTTATGCAGTGGGTTTTCTGGAACCCTATTCCTCTGGTTACCCATCTCTGGATCAGCTCCAGATTTGTACTCTCTACTTAGAATATAGTGACCAGGTTGAGGTACAGCATCTCTCATGCAATCTGATTATTTGCTTCTGGCATACACTTAATAGGTTTCGTGCTCTGCTCAGGTTTACAGCAGGAGGCAGGAAGAGTCCCAAGCGTGAAATATCACCAACTTTCCTTCCGAACTGCTTTGTAGGCCCACTCCACCTCTGTTCCGTGATTGGAAATACTATTTTCTCTTTCAGGTAGACTTTCATTCGGAAGCTCTAAGCCCCACTCAGATAAAGTGCCCAATCCATTTCCCTTCTTTGTTCCCCAGCTCTCTGACTCTGGACGTTACAGGGTGAAAATCCTGGAGTCTAAATCACACTTTACTTTTATTGAATTCTAATTACAGTGAGTATTATTGATTCAAAGTACAGTGTATTATGATTGCTATACTGATATTAGTGCTTATTTATTTTATAGTGCTGTGCTTTGGCTACTAGGGAGGGAATCCAATTTCAAAATTCTCATGGTATTTTGTGCCTTTTCACGATTGCCAGAAGGCACCACATTTATCTGGTATACTGTTTTTCATCTGGAATAAATGCTCTTTTACACTGTTGTTTAGCAGTCTCACCATTGTGAGAAGAACTGACATCATTGATTAATATTTATCGAGAACCCACAGGGTGCCTGCTGCCGTACTTGTCTCTGTAACAGCTCCATCCATCGAGAGCTGCTCTGCAGGCCCACAGCCTTTCCCCCGTTAACTCAGGAGCAGCTGTAGCCTTTCCAAAGTGAAAACCAAATGTCTTCTGGGGCTTCAGGGAAACCAAACTCATTTCTCCCTGCTGTAAATTAACTAGCTTCTCCCCGTTGGTGTCTCCATGATTATGACTCTCTTAATAATTTGTAAGTACCATCCTTCATGAAGAATATGTTTATAATAGATTTATTAGGTTGTTTTTGCCCAAGAATGGAGAACAGTGTATGGTTACTTGAATTTCCCTTCCCATCCGTGTCATTTCTTCTTTGCTCTGGTAGTTTAAATAGCTAAGCTGATTGTTTCTTATTAGATTAATCAAGATATTTTATAATTAATTCTGAAGAGGACAGAAATATTTTTCTTTTCATTTTTATAATTAAAAAGTGGCAAACAAACAAATAGCTCAAAACCAGTCTTATATAAAATAATCTTAATTGAAACACATTTTTCTTTGCCGTATTCATGAATGGAGGTAGGAAATATCTTATACATTGTAGCACATCACTGTACCATTAAAAAAAAAACACAACTATTTTTGTTTATAGCAAGCCCTTGCTATATATAAGTTATCTTAGTTTGTATTTCACTTAGATTGCCATAGTTTATATTCCTAGGATATTGAAGTTTGAACCTGGAGAGGCTTAGTGTTTGGCTACAGGGACATCCATGGGTTATGTCTGTTCAAGCTAGGTTTGAGGCCTCCAAATCTATAAGATTGGATGTGAAATCTTGTGGAAACTTGTTTCTCATGAAAACTTTGGTACCTCTAATCATGACCAGTGAGATCTAGAAGGGAATTAAGAACTATGGGTTTCTCCCATGGGGGGAGGGGAAGGAAAAAAAAAAAAAGAAGAAGTTAGAGTGGGAGAGAGCCAAAGCATAAGAGACTCTTAAAAACTGAGAACAAACTGAGGGTTGATGGGGGGTGGGAGGGAGGGGAGGGTGGGTGATGGGTATTGAGGAGGGCACTTTTGGGATGAGCACTGGGTGTTGTATGGAAACCAATTTGACAATAAATTTCATATATTGAGAAAAAAAAGAACTATGGGTTTCTTTCTTTCTTTCTTTCTTTCTTTTTTTTTTTTTTGGTTTATTTTTGAGAGAGGGAGACAGAGTGCAAGCAGGGGAGGAGCAGAAAGACAGGGAGAAACAGAATCTGAAGTGGACTCCAGGCTCTGAGCCATCAGCACAGAGCCCGATGTGGGGCTTGAACTCACAAAATGTGAGATCATGACCTGAGCCAAAGTCAGACACTTAACCGACTGAGCTACCCAGGTGCCCCCAAGAACTATGGATTTCTTATTTGATTTCTTTATTTATATATTGGCACATAAAAGGGTGATGTTTTAGAGTTTTTGAAACTGCTCAAGTTTGATGAAAATGGAAGTTAAAATAAACAAAATGAAAGGAACTTCATGTATTTTTTTTTCTAAGTGTGTTTGGAAATGTGAGAAGAACCTCAAGAGAGTGATTCTTATCTCCTTAAAGTCAGACTCAGAGAAAGCTCTCGTTCACAGGTCCTAGAGTGTATCTAGTAAAAGCTGTATTTACTCAGTACTTGACATTTTTAGGGCACTTTCTAGTTCTACTGTCAGTTTTACCTTGTTTGAATTAAAGTTTAATTTTAGTATACGGTAAGACCTGAACAGCCTACTAAAATAGCACCCCTACCTGCCTTCTCCAATTAAAGGATTTGGAGTCGAATACAAAGGTGGCCTGGGAAAAATCAATTTCCTTACTATGAAGTTTAAACTGGATCTAGTGTCTTAGAAATGCATGTCTGACAATAAACACTCTCCAGGAGTGGTTTCTGCTGTAACTGAGCTCTATTGTACAATTTAAGGGGAAGGAAGGGGAAATAGAAGTGAGTATTTTATATAGAACATATCACCCTGGCTGTGATTTTTAATGAGGTTAAGCAATATTGTTAATAAAGTAGCCCTTTTACCCCATAAATT
The DNA here is from genome assembly GCF_023721935.1 of Panthera uncia. Taxonomy (NCBI): domain Eukaryota; kingdom Metazoa; phylum Chordata; class Mammalia; order Carnivora; family Felidae; genus Panthera; species Panthera uncia. The sequence goes on from NC_064811.1 coordinate 56,434,775, forward strand.
TTAAGAAATGTAATTTCAAATCTTATTAACATTTGTCTTTTTAGCTACTTTTAAACTTACAATAGTGCCACAGTTGACAAGAATATCATTGCTGAAGTTCTTCCAAGATATATTTATGTATATTGTATATGAACTATGTACATTTCTTGCACATATGTATTTCTTCCACATATATATAAATTTGGGAAACTAATAACTAAAATAGGTAATCTATTTATTTATATTAGTTTCCTATGGCTGCTATTTCAAATTTTTATAAATATGATGGCTTAAAACATTACAGATTTATTGTCTTGAGATATGGTGGTCAGAAGACTGAAATGGGTCCCATTGGTTAATGTCAAGGAATTGACAAGGCTGTGTTCTTTCTGGAGGCTCCCTTGAAAGAATTCCCTTGCTTTTAGAAGTTTTTAGAGGCCACCCACATTCCTTGACTCATGGCCCTTTCCTCCATCTTCAAAGCCCACAATGGCCAGTTGAGTCTTTTTCATAGCACATCACTCTGACACTGGCTCTCCTGCCTGCCCCTTTCATCTATGAGAACCCTGGTGATTACATTGGACCCACCAGAATAATCCCAAATCATTTCTTCAAACTCAAGGTTATCTGATTAGCAACCTTAATTCTATGTGCAACCCAATTCTCTCTAGCCATGCAACATTACATATTCAGTTTCCAAGAAGTAGGATGTATACTTCCTTAGGGGGCATTGTTTTGCCTACCACATTGTCTGACCAAAGTTTTAACATCATTATTCTGGGATACCTTGACAGTGTACTGAAGGGGGGCAAGTATAGAATCAGGAAAATGAGATAGGAAGCAGGAAACCACAGGAGATAGAGTGGTGCCTTAGACAAAGGAGCAGTGGAGGTGGTGAGAAGTGGCAGCATCCTGAATATGTTTTGAAGGTCATTTGCTGATCCATTAGATATAGGATATGAGAGAAAGAGAAGAGTTATGTGGATGGTTTTTGGCCTAAGCAATAGGAAAAAATAAGCTGCCGTTAATAAAGATGAAGAGAACTGAAAGAGCAGATTTAGGGCTTCAGTGTTTAGTTTATGGAAGGCTAAGAATACCTCTTCTAACTAAGGAAGAAACATGTCCCAGGTGTTTGGTAGTGATTCCAGTCATGCAGATCTGTCTCCTAGAGGGCCAGAGGTACAGTTCCTTGGGACTTTATACCAAGGAATTGCAGATTTAATTCATTTGCCACCCTCTACTTCTCTTCTTCTGTTTATGAGAAAAAGGAGGAGCACTGTCTTTTTAATAACCATCCCCCCCCTTTTGAACAACGTCTAGCATATCTAAATTGTCAACAAATTAGATTTTTTGGGTAAGGACTGGGAGGGTGGTAAAAAAAGAGAACTTCTTTTTGCCTTTGCAAAAAGACCTCTGGTCTTCCAGTGATTTATGACCTACTGGACCAGAGAGCAATTATAACATCTTAATAGTTCCTAAGCATGCTTCACATGACCATCTTTGCCAGACCCTCTTGAATTGCCTTTGCCAACACTTACTTGTACAAAGCTTAAGAATGGGAGTTTCCTCCAGTACTGAGCCCTGGGAAACATCCTTTTTCTGCAGGGATTCCAAATACTTCCAACCAAAATTTGTTGAGTGGCAGTTCCATATTATTACTGGGCTTCCATATCATGTCTTGTTTCTTGGAATTGATAATTCCTTCTTAAGACCTCCTGATGGTAGATTATTTAGTTATTCCAGTGGTTTCTGCAGCCAAAGAGACCTCATGGAACTTGAAATAACAATAGTTAACATGTATTAGGCGAATCTATTATGTTCCAGATGTTATGATAAAAACTTTCATGGCTTGTCTTATTTAATTCTTATAACAAACTGATGAAGTTTGTAGGGATTATTTTGGCTACATTTTGCAGATGGAGTAATTGAAGCTAAGAAAGGATATATATTTACAGAGAGGAAATAATGGTGCTAGCATTCCAACCCAGGTCATCTGACTTTAGATACTGTGCTCCTAACTGCTGCCCTATATTTTCCTCCCCAGATTGACCCCTGCCATTTATTTGTGCTTGACATTACTGTATGATTGGTGTTAACTGGCAAGTTAACACATCCCATAGCTGACTTTCTGCCTTTTTTTGTGTGTAGTTCTTAAGCAAGCCAAACCTAGCAAAATCCAGCCCTTCAAAAGGAAATGAATTCAAAGCAAATAGGCCATCTTTGGTCTTGCTGCTAGTTAGGACCCAAGGCTCCTGGCACCGGGCAGTGGTCAAGAAGAGAGCACTACTGTGGCCTTTGGCATACCCACCTTGCCAAGTACTTCCATTTCTCAGTTCCGTTCCTACTGAACATCTGACTGCAGGAGTCCCACTACTCTTTCAAAAGATTCCCTGTCCTGAGAACTGTGCAGCCACTCGGTCCCTCCCTGATCTCTCTTCATCTGACAATACCAGAACATTGACTGCTCACCCTGAGGTAACTTGACAACCACTGAATCAACCCTGATTCGTTTGGGAGCAGGCTTCCTTGGGTATGTTCCCTTTGTGAAGACATGGATTGCGTCTATTTTGTTCACTGTGGTATCCTTAGCACCCGATTAAAGTGTAAGCTAGTGAGTAAATTCTTGTCGAATGATCAGATTACATGCCACCATGTGTATAAACCTTAGGGGAAACTCAGGTGCCTGTGTTCTTAGTAATGCTCCCCAGCCATTGTCAGTGCCACCAGACACCCCATGCTTCCCTACTGACTCAGAAATGACCATTCTACAGCCATACAAGGGAAAGGTTTTCTACATCCCATAAACCTCAGCTCTTGTCCTGACCAGAGGCAGATATTTAGGAAGCTCCAAGTTTGTCAGCTAATGGCAACCACATTTAAAAAGTGGTAGAGAAGAGATGCCCCACATACAGACATTTTAAGCACTAACTTATAGTGAAAAACATTTTCTTTGACAAAGTTAGGGATGTCCTCAAATCTTCATCTTCCATCACATCATGTTTCCCTGAGGTCTTGAGTACACTGAGTCACCTAGAACTTGTAACCCCTTTCCTGCTGGATTCTCAGTGTTTTCAGGTTAACTTATGGAATTATGTTGCTGTATGCACACAATGCTATTCCCAAATTATAAATAGAATTCTGTATTTTTGTGTAGGTTTTTACAATATGCCTTGAGATTTCAACCTTATCTAGGTATCCTTTATGCTGTACAGCAAGAATGTTTGCACAGTATTTCAGGAATATATTATTTGTGACTTCTCTCCCCAGCCTGCGCATGCATGCATAAGCTCACAAACACCAACCTCCCCCCCCCCCATACACACACACACACACACACACACACACACACACACACACACACACACTGATTTCTTCTGTGGGATTCGATTATTTCTGGCTAGATGAGAAAGCAATGCAAAAACAGTTTGAGAAATAATCTCTCTACAGTGTGACACCTCCTTTAATTTGCTGGTGAAGCTGTTACTATAAAGACAGAATTCTTTGTTCATTTCCAACACAGGCAAATATATTAATCCAGCACTAAACATTCCTTGGTTTCTTTTTAATTTTTTTCAGGCAAGAAAACTGATCAGTGACTTCGCCATTATCTTGTCCATTCTGATCTTTTGTGTAATAGATGCCCTGGTGGGTGTGGATACTCCGAAATTAATTGTGCCAAGTGAGTTCAAGGTAGGTGAACTTCTGCTTTTGGTCATTTGTAGAACGCTATGGATTTCTAGTTCATCATATATTTTTGAGTTGGTTTTGTAGGATTATCCATTTCCTTATTTCAGAAATGGTCTTTTGCTAGGTGCATACATATTCTTTGTCTATTCCTTCACTAAAGTTGACTGCCTGATTATGATTAAATGCAGGGTTCACATTATATTGAGTTTTATTGAAAAATACACTCTGCTTTATAGTTTTAGAGTACTTAAAATGAGCTGAAGAATTTTCATGCAACTAATCCCCTTCTTGGTCCATATAATAATTCTAAGATGTAATGCAACTATCATCATACTGATTTTATGAAGTTGATATCGGAGCTCAGAAAGAGTAAGGAAAATGCCTAAGATTATGTTATTACTCTTTTCCTGCTACAAAACTACCTGCCATATATACATACGTCTATATATAATGTACATTTTAATTATTACAAAGAGGGGGTGCCTGGGTGGCTCAGTCGGTTGAGCGACCGACTTCAGCTCAGGTCATGATCTCACGGTTTGTGAGTTCGAGCCCTGCGCCAGGCTGTGCCGACAGCCTGGAGCCTGCTTCAGATTCTGTGTCTCCCTCTCTCTCTGCCCCTCCCCTGCTCACACTCTGTCTCTCCCTGTCCCCAAAATAACAAAATATTAAAAAAAATTTTTTTAATTATTACAAAGAAGATATAAGAATTATTCACTTTATAAATCTGTCGGTATGTGCAGGCCTAATGGGTAAAATTTACATTTCAGTCATTCTTATATATCCCTATCTAATTTTTCATTATGTCTTTCACCTGTTTTATGGAGCACTCCTAGCCTCTCTCTCCATCCCTGAGACCATATGGTACAGCAAACAGAATGTTTGTTGCATTATCTGTGCCATCTCATATTCATTTGCAAACATAAGTTTTCAATCATTCAGTGATTAGTTCATTTAAGTCAATGTTTATTGAATGTTTGCTTTGAGTCAGGCCCTTTCCAGGGGATATGAAATGTACTGATGAACAAGAGAAAGTTGTTCCCTCCTTCCAAGCTCACAACCTGGTAAAGGAATAAAATGTGGATGGATTCAGTGATGTAGTTATGAGCAAAGGGAGACGGAAGACAAATATCTTCAGAGAAGTGAGACTTTCTTGATAGTAAACATAGAGAAAAGAATTTATAGGATTCTGTTTTATTTTCATTATTTAATGTTAGGAAGAGGATAGAAAAATATTCCAGGAGAAGTGGGAAAATGATCATCTTTTTCATTTTTGGTAGCATTTCTGAGGATTTAACCAGTTATTCTGGGTCACTGTTCATATGTATAAGAAAGACCAGAGTATTAAACAAGTTCTATTATAAAATAAAAAAAAAATATTTGTACCTTTTCTATATAATATGATGTGAAACGATTACAATTTGTCAGTAGTAGAAATAACTTTGGTATAATTTCTAAAATTCATGAACAAAATTCATTCAAATTTCTTGTCTGTGTCTTTACTGACTATTACATTTGGGTTTTTTTAATGGCTGCTCTTTAAACTTAAGTCACATTCTTCCATCTTGAGTCCTTACCTTAGATCATCCTAAATACACAAAATGGCATTTACTTGTTTTCCTTGAGCCTATAGTCTTAGTCTCCTTCATTTAAAAAACTGCCTTAAAAATAATCACCTTTAGGAAATTTTTGGTGACTAATCTTTGTTGAACCTATCAGTAAAACGGTTTCTGATATTGAAATGTTGGCTCTCCAGAAATCAAAGTGTATCTCTCCCATTGATTTTTCACCAAACAGTATGTATTAATATCGTTTTGAAAATGTTCTCCTTCTTCTTCAAGCCAACAAGTCCAAACCGAGGTTGGTTTGTCCCACCATTTGGAGGAAACCCCTGGTGGGTGTACCTTGCAGCTGCGATCCCTGCTTTGTTGGTCACCATTCTGATTTTCATGGACCAGCAAATCACAGCTGTGATTGTGAACAGGAAAGAGCATAAACTCAAGGTAAATGTTTGTAGTAATGGTTATCATTGCCTTCCACTTTCTTTATAGTACTAGGAAATACTAATTTATTCAAAACCAAGACAGTTTTATTGAGAGTTTTATTACAGCTAATATTCTTTCTGACTTGGCAGAGTCACAGAACACTTTGTGTTGACACATCCCCTCAATAGAATACTTTAGGATAGATCTCATTTCAATCTGAAAAAGTTGTTTGAAATCATATTTCCTTCACCACCGAAGAGGGCAGGATAAGCTGTTTACCATTCAGCCACTGTCATCCTTCATCTGATTTTAATGTGGTAACTGTCCTTAATGAAGACAGTGACAAATACTCTTTTTGAAGCTATTGAGATAAAAACATGTTTGTTTGTTTTTGATCTGTTGACTTGGTGAGTGACAGTAATAGATTTTCTGTCATTTTACCAACCTTGCAACCTGGTAGGGTTTTTTAATACATAGTTTTCATATTTATATATAAATTATAATGATATATAACATATATAGTATAATGTATAATATATATTATAGCATAATATATATTATATATTATAGTATAATATGTATGTCTATATTTTGGATTTTTGCTTCTGTTTAAGAGTAAAATTGGCCTGCAAGTTTTCTTTCTCATAGTGTCCCTGTCTGATTTTGGTATCAGGAATACGTTATCCTTATAAAAGAGCTGGGGAGTGTTTCTCCTCCTATTCCATTTCCATTCCATTCTCTGAAATAGAATATAATACTCTCTTTATTGTGTGTAATATGCCAGTGATCTTTTTTTTGAATAATCAAACATGCTTGTAAAACTATATGAGCTGAGTAGGTTCTATGTGGAACTTATAAAACTGATGATCAAAATGTTCTAATGGTTGCAAAATATTCATAATTTCTATTTTTCTATTTGGTAACATATTTTCCTATATTTTGTTCCATTTCCCCAATATTTTCAAATTTGTTGATACGTTGTTTATAGTATTATCTTTGTTTCCTAATCTGAATGTTACTTTTCCCTTTAAATTCCTAATGTCATTGATTTGTGCTTTTTAAAACTATTTATTTATTTATTTATTTATTTATTTATTTATTTATTTTTGACGTTTATTTATTTTTCAAGAGAAAGAGACAGAGTGTGAGCTGGGAAGGGGCAGAGAGAGAGAGGGAGACACAGAATCCGAAGCAGGCTCCAGGCTCTGAGCTGTCAGCACAGAGCCCAATCTGGCTCTAACCCACGAACCGTGAGATCATGACCTGAGCCAAAGTTGGACACTTAACTGACTGAGCCACCAGGCACCCCTGATTTGTGCTTTTTATTTTCCTTGATGATTTAGCCTGAGGTTTGTTAATTTTATTAGCCTTTTTCAAAGAAGCAGTTTATTACATTGGAGTTTTTGTACATATTGTTTTCTGTTAATATTTGCTTTATTTGTTTTGAAGCCATGTTGTTAAGTACATCCACATTTGTATCTATTTTATCTTTTCAGTGAATTGAACTTTTTATGTGCCTCTCTTTGTTTCTAACAATGCTTTTGGCCTTAAAGCTTATTTTATTTTGTACTAATAAAGGTTTGGTAACTTAATTTTCACTTCCCTGATATGTATTTTTCCAGTCTTTTATTTACAATATACCTTGTGTCTTGTGTCTCTTTGTAAATAACACATAGGATCCATTTTTACAGTCTTTTCTCTTAACTAAAATATTGAATCCATTTAAATAGATGGTGATGACTAATAGATTTGGATTCATTTTTACCACATTATTTTTGCTTTCTACTTCCCTAACACTCTATTTGCCTCACTGTTCTTTCTTTTTTATTCTCCTTTCTTGCCCTCTTTTAGGTTGATACAGTTTTTTTTTTATTGTCTTCATTCTAATTTGTTTTGTGTTAGTTTGAAAGTTATACACTTTATCTTTTCTGGTAGTGATTATGTTATATATTTTAATATGCATATTTAAGTTCTGAAGGTATTCAGTGTGTTTATCCTTCTGGTGAAAACTGCTAATGGCTAAAGAATGCTTTAATGTTGATCTTCCTTCCTGAGTCCTATGTTCTTATTACCTAGATTTGATTGCTATCTGGATTTTAAAATCTAATTAGACATGGTCAGTATTTTTAGAATTATATGCAAATTTACTGTTTTCTTTGCTTTTTTTTTTTTTTTTTTTTTTTTTTTTTGCATTTCAGATCTTCCATTTTGGAAGAGTTTTCTTTAGACTGCATTATTTCCTCTAAACAGTACTTATTTACTAGACTATTGAAATTTTTTCTGGGGTGATCTTTGTGTGGTAAACCCTCATTTATGTTCATCTGAAAATGTGTTTGTCTCACTTCCATTCTCGTAAGATGGTTTCTCTGGATATATACTGTAGGTTAAAAGCTCTTTCTTCCAGCATGTAGAAGCTATTTTCCATTTCTGACTTTCATAAAAGTGAACTGTCAATACACTTTTCATTGCTTGGTAAGTAATCATTGTTGTCTTTTGGATGCTTTTATCATCTTCTCTTTTGTCTTTATTCTGGAGTTTCTCTGTAACTTGTGTCAGCGTAGATCTCTTTTTATTGTGTATTGGAAAATTGGGTTTCCAGTCTTTTATTAATTATTAGATTATTGAATCTTCCTGTCTTTTATCACTTGTAGAATTCTGTAAGTCTGACTCTTTCAGTCTCTAATACATCCTTTTGGAATTCCAAGTAGAATTTTGTCGTATATCTCCATCTTGTGCTCTACTTCTAATCTGTTTTTGGTTTGGGTTTTTTTATTTTTGTTTTTATTTTACATTTCCTATCTTTTGGTCTCTGTGTTATATTTTGGGTAATTTCTTCAGTTCTTTCTCTTTATTAAATTATTTCTTCTGTTGGTTCTATTCTGTCAGCAAACTAGCCACTGAATTTTTCCTTTCAAGAATTATAGTTTTTTTTTTGTATTTAGAAGTTCCATTCTGTTATTTTCCAAATCTTTCTATCCAGCTTTGATAGTTCTTAACTTCTTTATTATTTTTCCATAAAGTCTTTTATTATTTTATACATTTGCTGTCTTTGCAGATTTGATTTTGAACTTTGTTTTTTTCCTCTCTTACTTCCAGTGTGTCTTCTCATTGTCTTTTTTTTTTTTTTTTTTTTTTTGTAAAAAAACAGTTATAAGCTAGTCTTCCCATGCAAGTGCTTCAAAGCCTTCCAGAGAAGATTTTATTTGCTTCTGGGAGGTATAGGAGAGTCCAACCAACCCAGGAACTCTTTACTTTTATTTATTCCCATAAAACATATTTTATTATAGAAAGTTTTAAACATATATAAAAGTAGACAGATGGTATAACTCCAGAGGTTTATCACCCAGTTCTAGCAATTATTGACTCATGTCCAGTCTTGTGTCCTTGCTTGAGGTCTCTCCTGCCTTTGCAGTTAGTGACATCTGAAGGGTTGGCTGTGTTGATTGTCCAGGATGGATTCTTCACTCACTCACATGTCTCACATGCCTAGTACCTTGATGTTCCTTGGTGTGTCTGTCTGTCTGTTTCTCTGTCTTCTCTTTCTCCACATGGCCTATCATCCTTCAGAGCCTTTCTGTGTGGGTTAGGCTTCTTGCAGCATGGCTATCTTGTTATGTACTTGGTACATGGAAGGTGACTTCCAAGAATTATGAGTGGAAGATGCAAGGCCATTTCATGGCTACACCCACAACTGGCATAGCTTTATTTTTTATTTTGCTATAGTTGATTGGTTAAACTAGTTCATTTAATGGGATAAGGAAGGGCTTCATTGTTTGTTGGAGGGATAGCAATTTTACATTGTAGAAAAATATGCAGGATAGGAGCATATTTTTCCAGTCATTTTCAGAAAATAATATCTGCCACATTTGTACTGCAGAATTTGCCTTAGTCTAGATCATGGTGCTTACTTCCCTGTTTTGTCATTTAGTGTGTGCTTTTTCTTCTGTATTTCTTTTAAATTGGTCATTGGGGAGTACCTGGGTGGCTCAGTTGGTTAAGCGTTCAACTCCTGATTTGGGCTCAGGTCATGATCTCATGGTTTGTGAGATCAAGCCCCATGTCAGGCTCCGTGCTGCCAGCATGGAGCCTGCTTGGGATTCTCTCTCTCTCTCTCTCTCTCTCTCTCTCTGCACACCTCCCCCCACCCCCAAATAAGTAAACTTTTTAAAAAAAGAATAAAATAATTGGTCATTGGATTCAGAAGCTTGATGCAGTATAGTTTTGACCTTTTATATCTATATCTTTTTGTATGTTTTTGAGGGTAGGGTGGCAAGACATTCATAGAAGGCCAGGACCACTTTACTCTGTGTTTTTGGCTTAAGAGTTTCTAGACCATACAAGTAATGTGAATTCCAGCTTCAAACCTCATTACAGGTTTATAGTTAGAAATATCTTTCAAGATTCTTTTTTTTTCTTATGGCTTTATATCTAGTAGGATGGCCAAGAAAGGCATATATATCCCTAGTGTCTTTCTCTGTAGGGTATTTTATTTCCTAGGTGACCAACTGAGTATGCTGTATTTAGAGCATCCTAATTTTATTTCAGGGGATGTCTTTCATTTGTAGACTTTCCCCAAGATCTTGGGAGTTGGTCTTCCAGACCAGAGTTCAGATGGTCATTCTGAATCCAGGCCTGAAAGCCCCAGGATTTGACATAGTCTCTCAGGGTGGGCCCAAGCCTCCAGTGTTTACTAACCTTGTAGATTTACTCTTTCTTGTTGCCATTGTTTTTTTGTCTGCAAATGTTTCTTTTACTTTCTGGCAGATAAGGATGATTTCTAAAAGATATTTTCTGTATTTTGTGAGCATTTTTAGATGTCTTCTACTAGGAGCAGTTTCAGTGTTGATTTAGTTTTAAAGGATAGAAATGGATGATAACTAATATATTTTATTCTGAAAAAAGTTAGGAAGCACATTCTTAATTTTGATATATAGTTGGCAAGATTTGCTATGTGTTTTTGGAGGTAAATGCCTATTCACTTTTGCTCATTAAGTTTTCCTTTTAGTAAAATTCAGAATTTCAAGTTTAGCAAATTTAGGATTAATAGGATAGAACTTTTTAAAGATTTTATTTTTAAGTAATCTCCACACCCAACGTAGGGCTCAAATTTACAACCCTAAGATCAAGAGTTGCGTGTTCCACCAACTGAGCCAGCCAGATGCCCCTGATAAAATATAGAATTTAAAAAATTATCATGTTCCCTGTAGAAAACATTGGAATATCAAGACATATTAGATTTTACCTCTTAAAACAGGAATTGAGTATATAAAAAATAAGTTTTCATCACTTTAGGAATCAGTTATTTGAAATCACTTCTTTGAATGACAGTAGTTACAGAGGAAGTGCCAGTCTTTTGACACAAATCTAATGATACCAGTGGAGAGACATCATGGATGAAAGACTTTTCACTCTGGATATTGTTTTGTTTACATTTTGTTAGGAAATGTGCCTGTGGAATGTGGGAAATTGGAGATCCTACCTAAAATTAAAGGGCCTTGAATGCTATGAAATTGAGTGAAAAGAAACCTGAAAAAATGAGAGGGATGGAGGCATTATAATACTAAAAGCAGCATGTTTTTGGGTGGCATTTGCTTTGGCTCAATGTCAAGTGGCCCTGGCTGGCTGACTGCTCTGTTGGGATGGGATCCACCTTTCCACTCTGCTGAACAGCTCTGTATTGATGTAGGAACGCCAAGGCACTTGGCTTTTCTTGGCCATCATTTTGGTTAGTTATGTCCCACATTATCCCTGCAGAGCACTCAAAAGTAAACCAGGTTCAGCAAGGTCATGACTTCTCCAAGGTTATTTCCTGAGTCACTGCAGAGGCAGGAAAAAAGTCTGAGCTTTAGACTGCAAAGCAAGGGATACTTCTCACAAGGAAAATGATTTTAAGTGTGTGGGAAGCAGAAATAATGTAGGATAGGTATCTAGAAATAGAGATAAGTTGGTAGATCAGTAAATTTTCTGGTACCCCCTATGATAAAACCCTAAATTTGAGGTTGTTTTCTTGGATAACTCCAAGATTTTCCCTGTTTTATTTTTCCTTTCTATTCCTGTTATCATAACCTTAGATCCAGTCCTTTCATTTCATGTCTAGACTATTCTAACTATTTAGCCATGAGTTAATAATCAGTTTCCCTTGCTTCATTTCAAAAGCAGTAATTTTTTAAAAGTATTGTTCTTATATGTCAGTCCTATCTTTCTAATCCTTTACAACTTTGGCCTTCTGGACATTTGCCCCTTGAAGAAATTCCATTTGCCTTTAGCATCCCATTAGCCTCGGATTTAAGTCTCTCTGTGATATGTTCTCAGCCTAAATTTAGAATGATGCTCTCCCCATACTATATGATGCTCAGATCAAATGGGTTATTGGTTTCTCCTCAAATCTGGCAGCATCTTCTGCCAGTTGTTCCAGCTCTTCTCTCTATTCCTCAGTGATTGCCACTTACCAAAATCCTTCCCATCTTTTAAAATCCTCCAGATATAAACTTGTCAGTGTAGCTTTCACTCCTAATGTAATTTCTGTTGCTCTTGTTTTTGCCCTTACTATATGTGTGTTACTCTGTGGCACCGGTCACATAATATCTTGAATGGGAGTTGTGTTGTATAATTACCTTCTCCCTTTTCTGGACCAAATGTTTTCAAGGCAAGGGCATGTTTTAGTCCTCTCTCCAGCTCTCATGTGGCCCGTCACAATGATTTCCATATGGTAGGCTCAATAAGTACATATTGAAGAATGTGGTTATCTTGGGCCAAATGGTTCTCAGAGTTGTTGCACTGTGTGAGACAGCTGATAGCTGAAAACATGCCAACCTATCTCTGGTTCTCATAGTGAGTGCTCGTATTATTCAAAGCCCTGTTTTTAGATGTCATCATTGCAAGAAGTTTCTGTGTGTTCACTCTAGAAATTGTTAAACAGTTTATCCTCTAGTTTATCATCTGTACTTGGGGTGTCCTTTTTAAACCTCTCTGAATCTCTGTCTAGAGTGCTTTGTAATTTGTGTACAAATCTGAGTCCCCTCATCTGATTGTGAGCTTCTTAGGGGGAGGAACTAAGTCATGATTCTTGGTGGCCCCATAAACCAGCTTATTGTCTGGATTATGGGGGCCTCCTAGCATGGATGTTTATTCTGTGTCTGTGCATGTGCATACTGCTCCTGATCCTTTATTATCATCTTATTTACCAGACGGTCAGACTAGTCTTTTTCTCCCCTAGATTTTGATTTCTGTGGATTATTCCTAAATGACCTTTGTTCTGTATTAGCAAAGTATATATGATATCAAAAAGAAGTAAAGTTTCACTTCCTACCCCGCTACTTAAAATAATCTCTAGTTTTAGAAAGTAGAACATACTTTGGATTTATATTCACGAAGACAGGACTTTTTTATTTTAAAAAAATTTTTTAATGTTTATTTTTGAGAGAGAGAGAGAGAGAGAGCAAGCAGGACAGGGGCAGAGAGAGAAGAAGACACAGAATCTGAAGCAGGCTCCAGGCTCTAAGCTGTCATCACAGAGCCTGATGCGGGGTTCCAACTAACGAAATGTGAGATCATTACCTGAGCCAGGGTCGAATGCTTAACTGACTGAGCCACCCAAGTGCTCCAAGACAGGACTTTTTTAAACTTTAAATGGCATACTTAGCCTTTTGAGCATTTTTTGAGTCCTTGCTATGTATGGAACATTTGTGTTCGATGTTGAAGATAAGAATTGTTCTAATTTATGGTCTCTGCCCTGAAGGAGTTTAGTGGATTTTTCCTATTCACCACTTATCTCCACCACCAAGGTTGGGATTGACTTGCCTTTCTTTGTGCCTTGTATCTTACACATACAATAAATTATATGCCTCCACATCTGGCTTCAACTAATAATCTATAAACCCCTTAAGGGCACATGTTCTATTGTACTTATTATTTTATCTAACACAAGCCCTAACCTAGTATAGGCGTTAATGAATGTTTTTTTAATGTTTATTTATTTTGAAAGAGAGAGCATGAACAGGAGAGGGGCAGAGAGGGGGGCAGAGGGAGAATCCCAAGCAGGCTCCACACTATCAGCGCAGAGCCCAATGCAGGGCTCGATCTCACAACCCATGAGCTCATGACCTGAGCTGAAATCAAGAGGTGGATGCTTAACCGACTTTACCCAGGCACCCCATGAATGCTTATTAAATAACAGTTTTCCAAGCAAAGATATGAGCAAATGCAAAGGCCCCAGGGTAGAAAGAACCTTAGTATGTTGAAGAATGGGTAACAGACCAGTGTGACTGGAACATGGGGGAATTAGTGATTCATGATGAGGCCAAAGGGAGTAGGAACAGATCATGTAGAGCAAAGGTTCTCAAAGGTGATGGCTGTGCTGTGTACTGGCATCCACTAGATGCCAGTTTCACCCTTTCCTCCTAAGTTGTGACAAACAAAAATGTTTCTAGACATTGACAAGTGTTCCCCGGGGGGTAAAATCATTCCGGGAAGAAACACTGATATAGAACCTTATAAATGATTTTACTATGTTTTATTTTAAGTGGAAACAGGAAGCCACTGGAGAGTTTTGAGCAGGGAAGTACGGTATAATAATTGAAATTTTAAAGAGGAGCGTGGGTTGTGAGGGACAGGAGTCTCTCTATGAGGGGAATGGTTTGTGAGGGACAGGAGTGAAGCAGGGACTTCTATGATGGGAGTGGCATCGAGGACCAAGGATTGCTGAGTGATGAGAGGGAAGCAGGAGAATTTGAGCTGGACCTTGAAGAGAGAACGGATTTAACCAAATAGCAAGACTTAGAGTACCAGTTTGAAAAGTGTTGCAGAATGTGCAAGGCGCGTTTAAGGTATGATGAAGTTTCAGGACTCTTTGAGGGCTCCCATCATCGTATCAGATGCAAAGCCTCAGCATGGGGAGCCAGGTGCCTGTCGTGGCTGATAATCTGTCCTATCTGACTCGCTCATCTGCTACTGACCTTCCCTGCTCCCTCAACATTCCAGCCTGGATGAATGGCACCAGCACCGCACTTAAACACTGTCTCTAGCAGCATTAAGGATGGATGGGAGAGGTGCCAGAGAGGAGTGGTTAGGAGGCCTCTGTATAATCCAAGTAGGAGATTATGAAAATCTGCAAAAGGCAAGGGGTAAGAACAATTCACATGCTATTTTTGAAACATTTGTATATTTTGTACAGTACTATTTCTATTAAAAGTTTTCTATATTTCTTACAGTACTACTTCTACTAAAAGCTCCAATATTTGAGGGGTGCCTGGGTGGCTCAGTCGGTTAAGTGTCTGGCTCTTGATTTAGGCTCAGGCCATGATCTCATGGCTCATGTGATGGAGCCCCGTGTCAGGCTCTGCACTGGCAGCATGGAGCCTGCTTGGGAATCTCTCTCTCTCCCTCTCTCTCTGCCCTTCCCCTGCTCTCACTCTCAAAATAAATAAATAAACATTTAAAAAGTTCCAGTATTTTTATATTATTTTCATTCCATTCAAATCTAGTTATTCAGATACCTTTGGCTAAAAAAGACATCTTAGAATTGGCTTGTTGTCACATGGATAGGTTTGTTTTGCAGGAACAACTTCTCTAACAGAACCATTTGGGTTCTGGGTCTTTATGCCAATAGTTGGGGCACCATGAATTTTTTAGCATAGCTTTTAGCATTCTGGTCAACAGTTATGTCTCCAGTGTTTACTGTATGTAAGACGCTGTACTGGCTAGACATTGTAAGCCTCGAACATTAAAATTTGGCAGAATACATTGCTTTTTCCTCTTTGGTCTCTGTCTCCTTAAAATCTCTCCCACCTGTCCTATTACTTTAGTTGGACCTGTGTCATCTCGGACCTGGACTGTGCTGTCATGTCTGTATCTCTGCCTCCAATCTTGACCACTTCCAGTATGTCCTCTACAAAACAAGAGAGCCATCCTTCTAAACAGAAATCTGATCATATCACTTGCCTGCTTAAAAACTTCTAATGGTTTCACACTGCTCTTATGATAAGAATTCCAAAGTGTTAGCAAAACATCAACGTTTTTAACTTCTGTAGCCTTATTTCTTACCTCTCCCATCTCCTCCTCTGCACCAAATCTATTTCATTTTCTCAAAATGGCAGCTTATTTGTTTAGTTTTTTCTCCTGCTTCCCCATATCTTGCCACAGCTGATTATGGCTCACATTTTAGGACCCAGTTTAAATACCACCTCCTATGCAAAATGTCTTTGACTTTGGGCTTAGTACCCTTTCTGGATGCTCCCATAACACTCCAAGCTCACTCCAACTATAGAACATTGTAATATTGCAAATACCTCTTGATTTGTTCAGCTCTAGCACTACATTGTAAACCACTTGAGGGCAAAAATCGTATATTATCTGTGATTTTACTTCCAGGATCTAGCATAGTGTCATTGAATGAATTAATTAACATTCATTCATTTATCCAACAAACGTTTATCTAGCGTGTTTACTCTATGATGGGCACTGCACCAGATTCTGGGGTTTCAGTGGTCGTCAACAAAAACACACGTGGTCCCTGTCCTCACAGAGCTTCTGGTCCATGAGGATGATAGGTATTATTCAAATGATCATGCAAAATGTGACAATGCAAATGTGGCTAGTGCTGTGAAGGAGAGGTGATGGCTTTAAGAGTCTACAAGAGAGGGTGTGGCCCCCTTTAGGAACTGTGGTGGCTCTTACACTGAGGTTCAAGCATTAGTAGGAATTAGCTAAGTGAGGCTGGGTGGGAAGAGTATTCTATTCAAGCACAGGAATCGCTTTGTATGCATAGGCCTTACAAGAGAAAGTAGACTGACAAGAATGAAGGCCTGACATAATCCAGTGAGGCTACAGTGAGAGTGGGAGGGTTGAGGATGGAGAAGGAACCACACAGAGGCAGACCTGGCAGGGCCTTCAGGTCATGTTGATTATTTTCCCTTTCTCTTAAGAGTATCAAGAACTCTCAGCATGGTTGAGGGAAAGGAAGACTTTTTGAGGATAATTATGTCAAGGCACACAGTAATTATTATCTATAATTGTTTTCTCCCAGAACTTTTATTTATTTTGGTGGTTTTGCATAGCTTCCTTTGTATTCATTCTACTGTCTACAATCCCCATTTCACCCTCTTTGGTATTATGTGGTCCCTTTTTGTTAGTCTCCAGGACATCTAATTCAAACTTTTGTTTTTTTTCAAATAGAGCAAGAAAGCATAGCATTGGCTCATGGTAGCCTATGTGACTTTGTCTGCAACAACTACTCTTTTGACCCATTAATCTAGCCTTAGTTATTACAGTTTCCTTGATGCCAAGATTTGGGGATCCTCTCTGTTAATTACCATGTTGGTACCTCTAATATGGTTTTGAGTGATATAGTCTAAATAGGGCTTGAAACTATGTAATATTTCCAGCTGTTGTCCACCTCCCCTCCCCTCTCTGCCCAGGTGATTCACATTCCTGCCAATTAACAAATAATGTTTTAATTGTTTTGCTATGACTAATTAAGAGTCTATAGTTGCCATTCAGAAGAATGTATACATCCTATTTGTCATTCATTTTTTGGTAAATATTAATTGAGAATTGACTATGCATCATGAACTCTACTTAGGTATTCAGGATAGAGAGAATAGACATAGTCCAGGTCTTCCTGTTTCTTGCAGTCTAATGCCAAAGACAGCTAAATACACACATAATTTCAAAACAGTGTGAGGAGCGCTGTGGTAAAGGAAAGCATAAAATGAAGGGAACACAGAGGAGGAAATCTAACCTAACTAGACTTACCCATCTCACCTGGGCTAAGGCAGGAAAACTATAAAAAGTTAAAAGCTGGTTGAAGTCTTAAGGATGAGTAGGACTGCTTCAAGGTAAGAAGAAGGAAGAATAGGGGTTTTTCCAGGGAAAGGGTGCTATATGGGCAAAGACACAAATGCATTAGTACGTAAGACATATTGAAGGAATTGCATATGGTTGAAAGTGGCCATGGTATAGGAGCCAGGCCTATACCTGGGGAGAAGTGAAAGATGAGGCTGCAGACGTGAACAGAGGCCAGATCATGAATGGTCTATAGTTATGTCATAAGACACATCCACAAGCAGGAGTGAACAAATCCTATAGATTCCACCTTAAAGTATAGCCAGAATTCCAAAACTTCCTGCCTTCTTGACTCCTACCACTCTGGCTCTGGCCATCACAATTTCTTGCATGGATTATGATAGTCAACTCCTACCTGGTCTTACTTTCCTTGACTTTCTTTAGTCTGTCCTAACCCAGCAGCCATAGTGTTTAGAACATAAGCAAGTCATGTCATTCCTCCATGTAAAAACCTCCAGTGGAGTACCATCCTGCTCAGTGTACAAAGTCTCATAGTTCTACTTAGTACTTAGTACTTTTTAAGATACTGTCAGTTTATGTTGTTTATTGTTGTCTCAGAACAGAAGCACCTCGAATGTGGGAGCTTTTGTCTGTTTCATTCACAGATATTCCATTAACACGTAGAACTGTGCCTATAAATAAGTTGGTAGTCAGTATTTCTTCAAGGAATGGAATGACTGAGACCCAGATGTATTATGATCCTCACCTCATTAGTTATTGTTGAACAGGTTTATTTTAGCTCATCCCCACCCTTTGCTCTCCTTTCCCCTACCTTATCTCACTCCCAATTCAAACCATATGCTTTCAAACCATTTGTACCGAAATGAATTGGCTTTATGAGTATATATTAACCTTTGTCTCCCAAGGACACTTTGTTCATAGTCTTAACCTGGGCTAAGTCAATATATGTTCTTCTTTCTTGTGTCAGCTACCCTTGCCTGTGGTGAGTTCTTTGAGAACATGATTGGACCATGTTTGCAAGCCAGGGGTGAAATCTTGGCTTTTCGGTGAGAGGAGAGCAGTGTTCTGACTAACTGTAACAGGATCTGAATGATAACAGTCATCAGGTTCCTGGTATAAATCACATTCTCATTTTGTAAATCCAGCATCTCCGTTCCCTCAGACTGGTCGTACTCTGGCCCTTGGTGCTGCTGCTTCCATGCTGTGAAAATGGACTGCTCTATTTTCTCAGCCTCCATAGGGGTATTAGGCATTTGATTTCTTCATAAATAGAGCAGAGAAATATAACCGCAGAATAACACTGTGGACACATTTAACAATATTTAGTTAATGAGTAAAAGAGCTAGACCTTTTGTTACATCGTCTGCTCTTCCAGTCAGTAAATGTTATCATGACCATTGGGCAGTGTTTGAAATCAGCCTATTCTGATTAAGGCGGTATTCGTTACCTTAATGATAATGGTTCATAGGTTATTAAACAATTATTTTCATATACCATGAAAGGTGAGAAATAGTCATACATACCTTCTCAAGTTTGCTTTTAGATCTTTGGTCCTCATATTCTGAATACTGTCTAAATGAACAGCATATTGCTAAATGGTCAAAAACAGAAGGATTAGTGCCAGCCTTTAAGGTGCCTGTTGTGCTTATGTTAATAACAACAACCACTGCCACCACCACACCATCACCATTTTTTGAACTCCTACTATGCTAGAACTACTATCTTTTAAGTTTCTGTAAGATGCTTTGCCTCTGTTACTTCACTGAATGGTTCCAGTAACTCTTCAAGGTAGATATATAGCTCCAATTTTCTAATTACAAAATTGGACACAGAGAGGATAATTAGCAATAAGCAAATGATAAGTAAGCTGTGACCGCAGTAAAGTTAGAGGAGGTGTCTTGTGGCAGCTTTGTGTTTAATTGTGGGGGGGGGTGCGTAATGTGAGGAAGATAAAGTCGCCTTCCTTGGGGAGCTCACCTTGAGGTAGATATTTTTAGCAAGCAAAGAGAGTTGGGGTTATTTGGTAATCTTAATTCCCATCTGGAAATAGGATGAGATAGAAGCACGAGCATCTTCTCCATGTGGTTTTGTTACCTCTTTCTACAGAAAGGAGCTGGATATCACCTGGATCTCTTCTGGGTGGCCATCCTCATGGTGGTGTGCTCTTTCATGGCTCTTCCGTGGTATGTGGCTGCAACTGTCATTTCCATTGCTCACATTGACAGTTTGAAGATGGAGACCGAGACTTCTGCACCTGGAGAACAACCAAAGTTTCTAGGAGTGAGGTATGTTAAGTCAGAGGAAAATAGCTCTACAAAACTTACCATGCCACATCTATATGTCATTCAAAGGGAATGAGCAAAACTGGAGGAGAAAAGGCTGGTGATGATTAACTTATTCCTGTACTTGCTGTTCCAGAAAAGACTAAATTTCCATTAGAAAGAAAGTCTTCCATAATTTTTCGAGTTCACTTCTTACGTTACATATATTTCCTTTGATTAATGAAAGGCTAAACGACGCAACGTAAACTGCAAACAACCCATCCATTTTCTTGAACATGCAGCTCA
The DNA here is from genome assembly GCF_023721935.1 of Panthera uncia. Taxonomy (NCBI): domain Eukaryota; kingdom Metazoa; phylum Chordata; class Mammalia; order Carnivora; family Felidae; genus Panthera; species Panthera uncia. The sequence goes on from NC_064811.1 coordinate 56,454,795, forward strand.
TTTTGGTGCTGTGGTACGTACTCTATTACAATCCTTTTTAAAGGTCAAACTCTAACTTTTCAGCTCTGTTGAGACGCCTCAAAACTCATGGGTCTGCTTATGATTTTTAAGATTCTGTTAAGGGAAAGGAACTCTGATTTTCCAGTTCATCTTCTGTCTCCATAAGCACTGAGAAACCTTGACCTCCAGCTGTTAAGTTTGGGTAGCCAGGAAGGGCTTGTATAAGACCTTTATCCTGTGTTGAATACTTTTTGCAGCAAACCCTGCTCCTAACTGCTTGGGTGAATAGCTCACAGGACAGAGCCATTGTTTCCCACGCCACAACAGTGGGTGATTCTTTCCTGGGGGCTGGGGGAAGGGGTGTTGGATGGGAATCCTATTTGTTAAAAAGTACTCTTGTGTTGTAGATTTGGAAATTAGACTGATGGGATTTATTGCACTTATGAAATTTCCCTGAGCTGTTTGTTAATTAGAATGTAGGACAATGTGATATCTGTCTCCCATGAAAGAAGGTGTAATTACACAACAGTACAAGTTGTTTAAAAAATAAGGGCTTCAAAGAGGCCAGTAATTGATGGACCAGGAGCAAGTGACTTTTTTTTAAATATATTTATTGTAAAAGAAGCAAAGGATTTAGAAGAATCACTTTTCTCTTGATGAATTCAAATCACATTATACAATAGTTAGAAGAAAATTTTGTAGTTCTGTTGAGCTTATATGCTGTACTTGAGATATTCATTTATATAAGATATCAACACCTTTGCTGTTTTAGTCAAACATTGGTTTGTTCATCGTGCAGTCTTTTTTGAAGGTGAAAAGACAAGAGCATGTTTATGAAAACAAGAAGTCAATTGGTAATCTTTTGATTTGGTTTCAGAGAACAAAGAGTCACTGGAACCCTCGTGTTTATTCTGACTGGTCTGTCAGTCTTTATGGCTCCCATCTTGAAGGTAAATATGTGAAATACTTGCCTCTTCCAGATAATTGGATATGTGTAGAGTAGAATTCCTCATCTGCAAGATTCTCATCAGTTCTGTGACACACTGAAGCAGAGGTCAGGTAGAATGAGGACTTTAAAAACTTATTTTGATGTTCTTCTCACTCCTTCTATTATTATTATTATTATTATTATTATTATTATTGTAGTTATTTGGTTGAACTGTATTAAGTTACCAATACCCAAGCTTTTTGACCTATGTAAATGGCAGTTCCATACAGGTCAATCTAACTGATCTCCCCTCCTCACTATGTTTCTTGCTCTCCTTATATCCTTTCTTCCCATCACTTTCCATCTACTTGTTCCTAAATCCTGCCTCCAGTCCCCCCATATGCACACAGACTAGACTCCTGGATAACATGAATTATCATTTTGTAACTTTTCTCCTATTCTTAATTATTGCTGACAGTATTTAATTATTGCCTAGGAGAATAGAGTAAAATTATGATTTATGACTAGAAAACTTTAGAAATGAACTTTTAAAGAAGAAAAATGATATGGTAGATTATTTAGAAAGTTAGGAATCAAATATATAGGTTTGACTGATGGGGTGAATATCTACAAAAATAGATGAATATGAGCTATATGGGAAAACCTATTTAAAAGAAATAGGGTGAAAAGAGAAGGTGTAGCTGTCATGAAGCTTCCATTTGTGTGTGTGTGTGTGTGTGTGTGTGTGTGTGTGTGATGTAAGCATTTTATTCTTTTTTTTTCTATTAACAATAGTGGCTAATTATTGATAATTTTTACTTTAGGCTTTGCATCACAGTACAAAGCATGCAAATTACCTATATACCTAGAAGCTATAAACAACCACTGTTGATATATCCTTCCAGATTTTTCTCTGAAAATTTTTGTTTATTTTTTTTGAAGTTTATTCATTTATTGAGAGAGAGAGAGAGAGAAAGAGAGAGAGAGAGAGAGCGCACACATGCAAGTGGGGCAGGGGCAGACAAAGAGAGAGAGAAAGAGAGAGAGAACCTCAAGCAGGCTCTGCACCATCGGCACAGAGCCTGATGCAGGGCTTGAACTCACAAATCGCAAGGTCATGATTGAGCTGAAGTCAGGCGCTTGACTGACTGAGCCACCCATGTGCCCGCATTTTGTGTTTATTTTTAAACAATTCTAATTTTTAAGATTTTTTAAATGCTTGTTTAATTACACAAGTTATGGAGCAGTACATTCTTATAGAGAATTCAAACAATATAGAAGTATAGAGACCAAAAGGCAAAAGCCCTCCTTTTCTCTCAAGTTGACACATCTATAAGTCAGTTGCCATTGAGATGAATTTAAGGAAAGTGGAACTATAATTTCTTAACCTATAGCTTAGACCAGCTTTGCCCTCAGGGTATTTAGATTAATGCATACCTTATGTACAAAATACTTGGTAAGTAGTTAAAAGATATAAATATTCATCTCTTGTCCTTGGTTTCCACAATGTCAGCTAACTGATTTAACTGATTTCTGACTAGAATCATGAAGGAATATATATTTCACATAACACATGGGAAAGTAAAATAAAAAATAACCTCAAAGTTGTTTCTGGTTACATATGGAGGACTCTACAGGTCAGGGTGCTGGGTGGCTCAGTCGGTTAAGTGTTCAACTCTTGATACTGTCTCAGGTCATGATCTCATGGTTTGTGAGTTCAATCCCTGCATTGGGCTCTGCGCTGACAATTCAGTCTGCTTGGTATTCTCTCTCTCTTCCTTTCCTCTCTGCCCCATCTCCAACTCGTGTGTGTTCTCTCTCTCTCTCTCTTTCAAAATAATAGACTTAAAAAAAAAAGAGAGTACAGGTCTTACATTCTACAGGGACAGAGAGAAATCTATTACCACTTTTGCCAGTGCAAACCAAGTTGTGGGGTTGGTTTGAAGTTGTGAGTTTCACAGCATCAAATCCACTACCAAAAGGCTTTTTGTTCCATTGTTGCCCCTTAGCTACCACCAGCACATCAACTGGTGGAAAGTGTAATGACAGCTTTTTACCACAGAGGCAATGGAACCTCTTTTTGGACAGATCCATTTTTAGAGAGGTCATTGCAGGCAATTGTGATCTCATGTTGTGGGAGGATCTACTAAGAATGAATTTGCCCCTGGGTTTCCTAACGGTGGACTTACACAACACAACTGCAGATTTTTCTTTTTTAATAGGGTCTCTTAGTTACTAGTAGAGGATAAATAGAAATCTTTCCATCAGTTCAAATGTACCTGTCAGTCCCCACCCATTTTTTCTTTTCTTTTTATATCATTTCTTTTCATTAATACAGTATAAAATCCTAACTCAAAAAGTCAGATGTGTTTAAAGGCTTTTTTTTTTATTACAGCAAATGGGCTTTAATCTTGGAGAATCTGTCAGCTGAGTAATCATGTACGATCCCAAAGGGACACAGAGAACAGATACTGTATAAATTGCTATTTTTAGGAAGAGATGCAAGACATTTTCAACAACGCCTCTTCCTGACTATTTTCTAACCCTGCACCCAAATATGGCTGCAGAGGAGTTAAAGCTGAAAGCCCTTTTGTTCTTTATTTTACGATGAATCTTTTTGCCCTGATATGCAAAGCATCTTAGTATCTGCAGGAGCAGATTAGAATGCAGAGAAAGGAGAAAGAGAGGTACAAGGGATCAATGAGCATGAGTTCCTTTTGACCTTCCTTAAGCTCACCCTTGTTCAGCTGCTAATGTTCATAATCATGGCTATTCCCACCTGGCAACTCTGAGTCCATGCAAAGAGTCATTGTAGGAATCAGCAAGAAAGGTAGTTTAGTGAACATTTTTATTAGGCAAGGTTTTGCCCAAAATGTGGGAAATGAAATTATTTTGTTAATACAGTTTCCAACATATTGTGGGTAACCTCAATTTGAAACGAACAAGAATAAAGCAGTCCAGCATTGACAATTGTGATTCCTTAACTTCAGTAAGTAGAACTATTCTTTACTTCAGGAATCACATCAGCTGATTTCAGATCATGTGCCCTTCTTACCGTTGAAATTTGGTGGGTTATAAGCATCCACTACAGAATTGTTGGTAGCTCATGTGAAAAGTCAATACAAGAACAAGCGGATGTTGAGGGTACAGTTTAACTAGAACCTAAGTTATGACTAAGTAAAAGTCAGGATTAACCATTAACCTCAGAATTCACACAGAAAGGGGTATCAGCGGTTACTTTGGAGGAGGGAACCTTTCTCCTCCACCATTTGACTAATGTGTGTTTTAAAGGAACAAGTGACAACTTTAGAGAATGGTTTTACTTAAGAGTCTGCCTTTGAAAGGCAGATCAAATGAACAGGATCAAGAAAAAATATGTGGCTTTTGCTTTTTAAAATGACATGGCTCAACACCTTCCCTGCTCAGTTCCCTGCATCCCCACAGGCTTAGCGGCCTCAGATGATGTAAGTAATTTTCTCCCTGCATTAAGCAGGGTGGGTAGTTGTTGCCTGAGCCTACTTATGCAGGCTTACTTTGAACATGAAATTTGTGACCTCTGTCTTGATCTCTTTGCTGAAGTCTGTCTTTTTACATGGAAGAGTGTAAGGAATCATAGCGTATTAGCTTTAAGTTCATGAGGATACCCCGTGACCTTAGCTAGCTGCAGTCATACGTGCCTCAAATCCCACCACCGATTCAGTACAGAACTGTGGGGAAGCAGGAAGAACTGGCTTCCCAGACCGGTTAAACAGTTTAGATCTGTGTCTCTGCAGCAGAAACACTGCCTGTTAAGCTAGTGTTCTGTATGGGGAAACTGGGGGAGACCACAGAGCAGCAAAAAAAGATGAAAGACAGTTCCTAGAGCTTTCTTTTCTCATTCTTTTGGCAAGCTTAAAGAAATAAAGATCAAGTAAAGTTCACTGCTACTTCTGTTGCCTTTGCTTGAATTAGTTCATTTTTAACATGAGGCGTAGCCAAAATTTGTCTTTGAGATTTGTTTAGGGTTCTAAAATGTAGAGGCTAGCGTTTAATTTGTATCTGGCAAGCATTTGTCGAGCTCCTACAATATGCCACACATTGTGCTCAGTAACAGGGAAACGAGGAGAGGGGATAGTGAGGACGAGGAAGATGATGGTGGTAATAGCCGCTTACATTTACTGAGGTTGGCATTGGACCAAGAGCTCTGCACTGATTTTTTTTTTATTTAGTTCTCCAATAAAACCTATGAAAAATGTACATATAATTGCATCCATCTTACAGATAAAAAAATATATATAAATAACTTGCCAAATCACAAGGTTCTTAAATGGTAGAGCCAAGATTTGAACTCAGGCAGTTCTGACTCCAAAGCCTGATCTCATAACCATCATGGTTTATTGCCTTTTAAAATAAAACGGTATTGCCCTCAGAGAACTCATTTACTTTCATTTCCCATGAGTTGATCTTCCCCAGCTTCTTTGATCCAATTTCCAGTTCTCTTATGTAGAGAGAAATGTGACATTTTCACAAACTTCATCATAAGTCACTCCATGGCTTCTTCAATGACTAGGGACCAGATTGCAAGGCGGCACCTTCCTTATGGTCCCAGATTTTTAAAGCTGAAGGGCATTAGGATGTTATTTTCATAACGTATTCCTGAAGACAGTCACTATAGTTGAAAGAACAACATTGCAGAGCTTATATAAAACCGAGGCTTCAAGTCTGACCTTTGCAGCCATCCTTCTGGCCTATGCTGCTGCCCTACCCCCACTACAGAGGACCAGAGGGGGCTAGGCTGGGCAGTTGCTAGTGATGGTTCTGATGCAAATAATGACATCAATACCACATTTATCATTTCTTGGGTGTCTGTTATGAGCCAGGCCCTGAACTAGGTATTATGTAATCTTTATCATAACCACTGTATAGATGAGAATACTGGAAATAGAAGGGGACAGTTTTCTCTGAGTTCCACAATGGGTAGAGCCAGAATTGGAACCCAGGTCTGTCTAACTTCTATGCTTTCATGTTCTCAATCAGTACCTCATTCTAAGTTTTACACATACACACACATACACACATACACATACAAAATGACTATTATTCTGCTGGGAGGCTTCACTCCTCTACTGAATTCTGTACTGTGGACAACCCACTACCATCTACCTTTCTTATTAAATTTACCCTTTCACATTTTTTCTTATGGGAATATTCTAACACTATCAGAAAATCAAAGAGAGGGCTAAGTAAAAAAGAGTGCAACTACATTCACTAGGATTTTAAAAATTTGGGGATGTAGTCTGAGTATGTGGAATCTTCATTGACTTCAATTTAATTTTTCTATCTGGTTGTAGGATCAAGCATTTAACTTTTTCATTTTTAATGTTTATTAAAGGCATTATAATATTTATTTACAATAAAGCCTTTTGGTTTTCTGGGTACATTTGTATAATTTTGTTTGCATAATTTTATCACTTGGCATTTCTTGAAGTGCCTGTGAATCTAGTATTTCTTGTGTCTTTTGAGTTTTTATTTCTCCTGTCTTGCTATATAAAAATGTCTACCTGCTACTGCTATGTATATTATACCAGTTTAACTTAAAATGGGATCACATCTTTTTAAAACATTCTTTTTTTTCTTCCTTTGGGAAATTTCTGTTGTGATGCATTTTTAAGGATTGACCTTTGGATATGACTCATGAACCAAATCCAAAACAAAACAAAACAAAACAAAACAAAACACCAAAATCCTCTAACCCAGTAATTCTGTCAGGTTTCATCAAGATTTCCAAACTGAAAGATTTTTATTAAGACACACTGCACTATCTTAAAGAAAATGGTCAATTTTGTAAGACATCTGTATCACATTAAAGATGACCCCAAAATTGAATCAATAGCCTTCCTTATATGTGCTATTTCCTTTTCACCAAAGAATATTTTTTTAAAAAACATCATCATGGGGCACCTGGGTGGCTCAGTTGGTTGAGCGTCCAACTCTTGATTTCATCGCAGGTCATGATCCCAGAGTTGTGGGACTGAGGCTCACATCAGCATGGAGCCTTCTTGAGATTCCTTCTCTCCCTCTGCCCCTCTCCTCAACTTGTTCACTCTTTCGCTCTCTGAAAAGAAAGACAGAGAGAGGGAGTCTGTTTCTTGGCGGGGGTGGACAAAAAAAAACCCATCATCATATGTAAGGCTGTTATCCTACCCATACCCCATTCTGAGTTAATGGTACCTTCTGATTTTATTTTATGGTAGATTTGGTGAAATCTATCATAAATTCAGAGAGAATGGACCCCAACACCATAGCACAACTTTCCACCACTCTGGTGCTAGAACTGTAATAGAGAAAATATTTGGCTAAACTTAGGGGAGGGGTGGAGATAAGGCTCAATATCACCTTTGTGATTACTTTCTTTCAAGCCACAAAAAACACTTCACCCAGATTAAAAAGTAACTACTGCAGGATTTCTAACTAGTTGCCCAACTGTAAAAGAACTATACTTCTCTTTTCCCCTTCTACCTTTCTTTCCTTCCCAAGGTATTAGAAATGAGATAACAGGAAAGGAATCATCATATATTAAAGGAAAATGGGAGTGCCCTTGCCTGCAAAAGACATTTTAAAAAGTTTAAAAATGAGTGAAAGCTATGAAATGGTTTCTTTGTTAGTTACTTTTTGGTCAGTTCGTACAGAGGAATGGAAATGTGCACATTCTAAAGCAAACAAGGCACATGTCAGACCTCAAGTGCTTGAATGTGACGTGCTCACCTCTTTGTGGTGACTGTTAGGTATTACAGCACACGTGGCTTCCCTACCACTCCGGCCGCCCCTCCCACCCCTTCAGCATTTAGTGTCATTTTTTTCTGAGATCAAGATCAGATTAGCTATGTTACAATTATTAGTTTTTTTTTCTAGAAGAATCATGTGATATTCTGTGTAAATAAATATATGTATTACATATAAATTTAGTAATTCCTATAGCTAGCCAATAACAATTGGAGATGATAATGACATATTTTGAGTATACTAATTCCCCAGTAGGGGTCAAAACTACAAAACTGTTCCATTTTATTTATTTGTTTATTTATTTGTTTGTTTGTTTGTTTGTTTATTTAATGTTTACTTATTTAAAGAAAGAGACAGTGCATATACATGGGGGGAGGGGCAGAGAATCTTCTTGCTCAGTGTGGAACCCGACACAGGGTCTGTCTCGGGACCCTGAGATCATGACCTGATCAAGAGCTGCTTAACTGACTAAGCCACCCAGGTGCCCCAGATACAGAACTGTTTTAGGTAATTACAAGGAGAGGCTGGTAGAAATTGTGCTTCATTTAATACATGTAATAGTTCTTTAAAAATTACTCTGAAGTCATACTGTTTTCTGGCTACAATAGCCTCCTTTATGTAGAATTGGTAAGATGGGACTTAATTGATTGTGGTTTTTGAAAACTGAAATTACTTGCACTTCTTTTCAGAATCCAAGCTTGAGAACCTTTTGTTGTTTAAATAGAAGACTTCCCAGAAACAGAATCATCCTTGTTTCCACAGTACTCAGGACATTTCAAAGGTCTAGGAATAGATAAAACTGAGGGAAGATGGCTTTGCAACTTCCCATTGCTAAAATACTTTGTATTAGTACAAAAGACTCTTGCTAATTACTGCATTAAAATTATTAATTCACTTTTTAAAGATGTGTATTACTACATGTGTGTAATGAGTTGCTTCTGTATGCTCAATGCTCCTTTTAAGCAGTGTTCTCATTATTTAGTCCTCTTAATATTCCTTAGAGAAAGAAAGGGGACAGCCACTTCATGCTTGGTTCATTGAGAGAGGCATTTACACACCAAGCCAATAGATCATTTGGCAAAAATTATTAAGGAAAAAATCAACAGGCTGTTGGAAAGGAACTTGGTCTCAGGAGCTAAGCAACCGTCTGCTTCTCTTTCTACCTCACAGTCCATGCAAACATCTGGTTTACATAATCTTTCCTTTTAAGGGGAAAGGAAAACAAACCTTTTTTTCCCATTAAAAAAATTATTTTTTGAGGTCATGCATGCTCATTGTTTAAAAAAATGCAAACAGGATCAAATGAAAGTTGAAAGTCTCCCTCCATTTATTTCTAGCACAGAGTTTAGAAGTTTATCATGATGAGTATTATTATGTCCTATCTTTTAGTTTCAGATTTGGCTTTTTTTTAAACTATACTTCTTCATTATTGTTTTTATTATTGTTGTTTTTAACCTCTCTCTGACTTTTTTTTTTCTTTCTAGTTTATTCCCATGCCTGTACTGTATGGCGTGTTCCTTTATATGGGGGTAGCATCCCTTAATGGTGTACAGGTAAGTTTTCTATAGCAATCTAAGTATAGTTGTATTTTTTCCAGTAGTAATAGTAGTCCAGTAACAGATCTTTGAGGAAAAGTGCTACTCATTAACTGCTGAGTTTTTTAAATGCATATATTTACAGAAAACAAACTGGTGGTTGCCAGAGGGGAGGTAGGTCGGGGGATGGGTAAATTCGAGAAAGGGAATTACCAGTACACTTATCATGATGAGCATGGAGTAATGTACAGAATTGTTGAATCGTTATATTGTACACCAAAAATAATAGAACACTGCGTGTTAAAGAAAGAAAATGCATTCGTTTGCTACTTTCTCTGCCAAACACCTGCTTTTTATTTGAGTTAATTAACAAAATTAATTTGTGTTAACAAATGTTATCATACATACCCATTCTTGAAATAAGCTGTTACAGGTCATTTCACTAGGAAAGTGAGAGAGGACCTAGGATCACCTTCCTCCCTCCCTTCTGTCCTTCCTCTTCTCCTGCCTTCATCTCCAGAAAGAAATCTAACCCTTCCAGTGTGCTCTTCAAGATCCTATTTATCTCTTCGCCTTTAAACTATTCTAAGAACAGGCTGTTATTTGATTTACTTTTCATATGACTGTGATCAGTGATCAAAAGTTTTGAACCAATAAAAGAATAAAGTCAATGTGGTTTAGTGCTACTTTTGTCCAAAACTTCAGCTATCCACAATTTGGGTAAAACTGGCCCCCTTTAAAAAAAAAAATCATTAGGAGGAACTTTGTAAGGGACTTTGTCTTTCAATTGAGGTTTAATTTAATTGGCACCAGGAAACTGGAAGTACTTCTGCTGTTTTCTGGCACCTTGTTAATTGTAGCCTTATTTAGCACTTACTAATGTTTTAATGGGAAAAGACGGCATGTTCTGTGAACATCATAAGAATTCATTTAAACCCCCTCATAGTAGTCCTTGCTTTCATTTATTGAATTTAGATTAATTTGGTTTTAGAGTCAGATAGAACTGGGCAGGTGGCCAGACCCCCAAAAGCAGACAAGGCTATTTTATTTTCCCTTCTTTAGGTCCCATTAGGATATTTGTCACAAAATACAAGGTGGTTCTTCATAGATTGGACTAGATGAATGTGAATGGGGGGTTTACTTGTGCCTGTGAAACTTCAGACAAGTACAGATATATAAAAAATACTTTATTTTTACCTGGCATTGTAAAAATATTCTTTTTTTCCCTCAATGGAAAAATATAAAACTAATAATGGCCCCCAAACTAATAGTTCTTTTTCTTTTCTCTTTCTTTCTTTCTTTCTTTCTTTCTTTCTTTCTTTCTTTCTTTCTT
>NC_064811.1:56465362-56650647 GCF_023721935.1 Panthera uncia
CTTTCTTTCTTTCTTTCTTTCTTTCTTTCTTTCTTTCTTTCTTTCTTGTTTTTGTTTTTGCCTTAATAAGTCAGTCTAGATCAGAAGTTAGACTTTATGTCTTTAACTGATGATTGGAGCTCATTACATGTTTATTAAATTAAACAGAAGGCAAAAAAAATCAAGAATTTCATAGTGATGGGGAAAAAAACCTTTGCTAAAGGGACAGCTAGTGGATCTCTTAAATTCAGCAGTGCTATTGCCCCTATTGCCTTTTCTCTTCACTTTTCTCCCTATTCTCCCTCTTTCAGACCTTTTGGCAAGATTTGATTTAGCAAGAAATTTTGTAACACAATCTTTATAAACAGCAAGGCCCCCTCCAATGAAAAGTAGGCCTGGATGGAGAAAGAAAGTTTGTTACATAGCAAATAGCTTCTGAGAAGCTTGTCCATAACAGTCTTCCTTACTTCTACACTTCTCCCTTTCCTCCAGAAAGAAAGCAGAAATACTGTTTCAGAGTTTTATTACATCATAATTCAATTCAGCAGCTATTTACTGAATATCTTTTATTTGAAAGATCCTATGGTAGGTACTGAAATATCATTCTTCTCATCATCATCAACGTAAACTCAGCAGTTAAGCTTTGAGGCACAGTACCTGGCACAGAGATGCTCGGTGGTCAGTTCAGTACCTGTTTCTGCACAGCACTGTGATAGCCTCCCCTAGGTTCAAATATCTGGTTGTTGATACTCTGAAACTCACTATAAAAGTCCTATGGCTTTTCTTTGAAAAGAAATGGTAGTGAATTGGACATTAGTTATGCACGTTATTAGTTAAGTTATGCCGTAGATAAATAGTGTGGAATTTACGAAAATACCATTGCATTCCCATTTTCAAGTTGGATGCTTCCTTTCTATCCTTGAAACATCCCTTAAATGCATAAGATGCATAGTAGCATCCTCTCTTCTTTCAGGTAAGGTGACTGAGGCAGAGTAAGATACATGAGTTACATGTCTTCCTTCAGCACATCATGACGAAGTTAGTCACAAGATCCTCTCTCCCGAGACTCAGATAGTAAAAATAGAAAGGAAGAGATGAGCATCTAGAATTTATATTTGGCTTTGTGACTTTATTCTTTGGTAGCCACTTTATCTCATATATCTACATCACATTCCTGCAAAGTAATAGGAATCGGAAGACTCCTCTTATGTCTCACTGTGCTGGACTAAATTTCTGCACTCCCTGACCAATGTCCTCTGGAAGGGATACTGCTTGCCTAAACTATAGTATATAAATCACTAATCATTAGTTAGGCATTGTGGAAATGAGTTTGCATATCAGCTCTTGAAGTAATACAGTTGTACTCTCTTCTTCCCTCCCCAGTTCATGGATCGTCTGAAGCTGCTTCTGATGCCCCTGAAGCATCAGCCAGACTTTATCTACCTGCGCCATGTCCCCCTGCGCAGAGTCCACCTGTTCACTTTCCTGCAGGTGTTATGTCTAGCCCTGCTCTGGATCCTCAAGTCCACTGTGGCTGCTATCATTTTCCCAGTCATGGTAGGGATTCCTTTCCTTGAGCCTACCCATCAAGTCATACCAATATCATTTGTTATTGTAATGTAGAAGACATATATGTCTTCTCTGTGTGGTTCTACTCTTTTCCAGCTTTGACCAAATAACTTTGAATTGATCAGTTGTAACTTAAGGTTCCTATGTCTGTGGTCATCTACACTGGACTTTAGTGTCGGACTCAGCTGAGTTCAGATCCCAGCACTGGTTTCTGCTGATCAGGGAGCCTTCATGAGCTGCCATTAACTTGTTCGTAAAATGGGCATGGCATTAGTATTGTTACTCTGAGCATCAGTAATAAATATTAAGTATAGAGCACAGTGCCTGACATTAGGTAGACATCAGTGCACATTAGTTATCTTTAAAATATTGTATACTAGAATCAGTCTAAATAACAAAGCATAACACATTTCAGTCCAAATAATAAGAAAGCAAGTTTGGCAGCATCTGACAGGTCATCCAGTGACTTGGAAGAAATGGAGTGAGAAGTGCAGTTTTTGAACTGCTTGCTGGTTTGCATCATGCTAAGTTTAAGGGTAAGTCTGGGCTCTCAGATGATGAGAAGCAAGGTAACATAACTAACATTGCACTTAGAAGTACAAGTGAAAGAAGTAAAAAAGGAAATGCTAGGTCTATTTTTGGCTTTATCACTAAATTTTATACTTTACCATAACTTTCCATTTCTTGCAAGAAAATGTACATGTGTACACTTGAAACAAGTCACCAAGCCAGCCTCTCAGTCTGCTTTGTCTCTCCCACAGAATTTTCATACACAGACCATATTTTATTTTTTATGAAAATCCTCTTACTCTTACCCAAGATTATTATTTTATCCTTTTTTTAGTATTATTTATTTATTTTGAGAGAGAGAGATAGAGAGAGAGAGAGAGAGAGTGTGTGTGTGTGTGTGTGTGTGCATGGGAGAGGCAGAGAGAGAGGGAGAGAAAGAATCCCAAGCAGTCTCCACACTGTCAGTGCACAGCCTGATGGCTCAATACCACAAACTGTGAGATCATGACCTGAGCCAAAATCAAGAGTTGGACACTTAACCAACTGAGCCACCCTGGTGCCCCTAATTTATCTTACATGTGTTTGTTGTTTGTAAATTTTTTTTTCTCCAAGGGAAAACAAAAAGAAGGAGGAAGAAAAAAATTATATAAAATACTAGTGATGTTTGTCATATTTTTTTTTCACTTATATCCCTTTTTTCCCCTTAAACTCTGTTAACTTACTGGAAAACACAATGAGTGTGAGAAATGACTCCCATTTGCCCATTGGTATAGTCTACCTATTAGTTTTGCTACAGGCAGGAAAAACAAAGTAAGGTCTGCATAAATTTGAAATGTATCCAGTAAATCACTTAATGCTGATGCTGTAAATAATAATAATAAATGTGTTATCTGTATAAAGTATTTTTTACTTTTCCAGAGGTTTTGTTTGATCACAAAGCAATAGTATAATATCAGTAGGGTAGATGTTGTTAATTTCTCCCGGAGATGAAAAATGGACATATAGAGAGCATGATGTGGATAAACCCAACTGTTTAATTTGAGACAGTCATGACTCCTATATCCTAGTACATACTAATTTTATTCTTGAGCAAAGGCATCTTTAATGTACTTTTACAAGTTACTCTTCAAGGGCAACTCATAGAATCAAAGATACGTATTTTAAGAATACCGATTTTAGAGGTAGACAGCTGGGGGCCCTTTGTATTTTGTTTTCTGGCTTTGTGATTTTGGATGTCTCTAAGCCTCAGTTTCCTCACTTGTAAGATAGAGATCATAATATCTACTTTTTGAGTTTGTGGTGGGAATAAATGAGAAAAATACCGCCTAAGAGTTTAGCACGACATCTGTCACACAGTAAGTTTTCAGGTCATGATAGTGATTGAAGTCACCCAGTAGATTAAGTGGTCTGTGCGTACTCAAATGCTGTCTCATTATTAGTACCTTGAAGATGTTTTAGTGTACTGTATGTCATACAAATTTTCTTGATTTTCAAAAACCTGCATAATGTTTTAATTTTGAATAATTAGAAATCATATGTAGGCTGTTTTTTCCCTTTAAACTCTCAGCCATTTATTAAAAATCTGACATGGAAGAAAATGGTTTAAAAAATAATCCTTTCGTGTTGAAATTCTAAGTGAATGTGATCATACATTTCAGTGAACAAAGTGAGTTTGATTTAGTACTTTTATGATCCAGGTTCCCCATAAAGAAGATGTTTATGGTCCACTTAATATAAATCCATATAAGCAAGATGAGTTCTGTCATATTCTCGCCTTCTATAAGTTTCTACTGCCTTTGATAGAGTAGTGTCGATACTCACTATGACTTTATCTGACCTTGTTTCTTTCCTACTTTCTTATTTGTCCTTGTAGATCTTGGCACTTGTAGCTGTCAGAAAAGGCATGGACTACCTCTTCTCCCAACATGACCTCAGCTTCCTCGATGATGTCATTCCAGAAAAGGACAAGAAAAAGAAGGAAGATGAGAAGAAAAAGAAAAAGAAGAAAGGAAGTCTGGACAGTGACAATGATGATGTAAGGCTTTCCAAAATTCCAAAATAATGCTAAACAAATAAATGTGAGACATTTATGGATGTCATATATATATTATACTTTATGTGAGATGAATTCAGAGAATTTACCTGGCTGTGTTACATGCCAGTCTTCCTTTGCCCTTTATTTTCTTTCTTTAGTTTTTTTTTTATATTTTCTGAAGTCTTTCTATAGCCATTAATATACTGATAGCAATAAAATGACTCCCTCCACCACCAAAAAAAAAAAACAAAAAAAAACCCCACATCTAAAGAACTCCAATCTCCCATTTCACAGATAAAAAGAAAATTTGCTTCAAAATGCTGTAAAATGTATTTGCTTTACTATTGATAATCCAGGGTTTAACTTTGAGATAATAACTCAGTTTTATGTAATTTTAAGCCTGATGTAGACAAATACCTGTGACCTCACCTCCTGTGATCTATGTATCCATTTGAGTAGGCACTCAACCAAAGTCCTCTGCTGTTGTACTTACCCTCACATTGGACTTGAAGATTATTTCTCTGTGACCCTTCAAGGAAAAGGAAAGGGTCTTGGAGCCTAGGGTCGTTTTACAGAATTGTAGTTGTCAGTTTTGTAGTCCAAATGATCCTCCTGCAATTGGGTGATTAAGGTTAGAGAAATAAAACTATTGCCCATTTTTTCATCTTTAGTTTAGGAGACCATTTCATGGGTGCTGCAGCAGGGGTCTGTAATCAGTGCTAGGAGAAAAGCTGGGATTTTTACACACACACACACACACACACACACACACACACACACACACACACAGAGGTTGTCCCAGTAGCCTGGGATAAAGGACTGCCAAAATGACACTTTCTATGTGAAGATTTTTTCTGGATTTTACACAGTACAGTATCGAAATTCTAGTTGGTCCCTGGTAAAGTATTCTAAAGTGGGAGTATAGTTAAGTTTTGCTGTCTACTCTGTACTTGATCATTTTGATTGACCATACATACTTGTCCTTACTTGCCATAACAACTCCTTATAGTGTATGTTTTTGTTCCTATTTTACAGGAGAAAATTTAGACTGAGAAATGTTAAGTCATTTTTCTGAGTGTACACAGCCATAGTGGCAAAGCCAAAACTCCGATCCAGGGCTGTCTGGTTATTTCCAGCTGGTCAGGCTGTCTGGTTGTATTTTTTGTGGAGAATTTAGAAATAGTACAGTGAAGGAAGGCAACAGACACAATTGGATTTCAGATAAATTGATCCAATAAAAAAAAGTCTAAATATGTGAGGCACATTTAGCTAAAGAGAAAAAGAGTCCGAGGGAAGTTTTGTGACTGTCATCATCCATCTTCAGTGAGAACAGGTGTATAGATTTTCTGTTTCCAGTGATGACAGAAAAAGGGAATGTGTTTAAATTGCAGTACATATTAGGGTGCAGTGTTAAAAAGAATGGTTAAAAAATGTTTACACATTCAATAGAAATCAAAATTTGAAATTAATTTCTAGGCCACTCAAGACAAAAAAGGGAACACTTGAAATACTGACATAATTAAAGTAATATTTCATCTTGAATTTTCAAAACAAGTATGCCAGTTTATATACATGGACACCAAACTTAAAATTTATTACATATAACTAATATAGAAAATAATGTTGTAGAATCCTCATCTCTAATAGTTTTTAAGAAAAAAAATAATAAACTGTCAACTTTTGGGGATGTTTTAAATTTATGCTCTCTAGTTCAAAAGTTGTATCAAATGAGCTCCTGAGAAGTTCTTCTAATTCTTTGATTCAATTTTCAACAGATCATATTTTATTTAAACAATGCTATTCTTTTATTAATGATATTTACTGTTTCCAGCTCTGTATTTCCAACAGATTTCTTGAAGATAATGTATGCTACTTGTTTCTTTTCTTTTCCTCTTTTTCTTCTTGCCCCAACCCCCACCAAAAAACAACAAGCTTGTGTATTTGTCTTAGTGAACTCAACCAGGCAATTTGAGTACATGTGTGTAGTGAGTTCTGTGTGTTGAGCTTATTATTTGGGGGCTCTTTATCTGGAAGGTGACTCTCCTAGTGTCCACCTGGTAATCATGGATGCTAGGATCCATGGATATAGAGAGCCACAGAGGGGCATGGGGGTTACAGCACATTTGTGAGCAGAAGTAGTGAAAAATTATGGCTTGCCAATATTTTGAGCCACTCAGTCATTTTTGGACCTTCCTGTAGGCTATGATTAAGGGTTGGCTTCCAACCTGTTCATCCATAAATGCTATTATTTGGGGAAATGTTTGAAATACTGTGGTTAAAACTTGTCCTTCTTGACATTCACATAAAGGTACATGCATGTGACGTCTTCATTTTTTTTTTTTTTTTGTCAATTTAAATGCAATATCTCAGTCCCTTAAAACCATATGGTGGCTTATTACCATCTTTAGACTCACCTTAAAGGAATTTTCAATGTATGTAGTAGTCTGTATGTTAAGGTTTATTTTTTCTTTATTTTCTTTGATCTCTAGTTCTTACCCCCCTCCCCTCATCTTTCTGCTAAAGGCCATCTCTGGTAGTTTCAGTTAAGGGATGGATTTTATCTTTTCAGTCTAAACATAGACTTGGATTCAATATAATGATTTCTTTAAAAAAAAGTAAGGTGGTAATCCTGTGAAAATCTGTTATAGTTTTGGCTTAGGTGACCTGTTGTTGTTTTTTTAACATTTATTCATTTTTGAGAGACAGAGCTCAAGTGGAGGAGGGACAGAGAGAGGGAGACACAGAATCGAAGCAGGCTCCAGGCCCTGAGCTGTCAGCACAGAGCCTGACATGGGGCTCAGACCCACAAACCAAGAGATCATGGCCTGAGCCAAAGTCGGACACTTAACTGACTGAACCACCCAGGTGCCCCATGGTGACCTGTTTTCTTAAACAGCCCCATGAATAGCTCCCTAGTACCTTCCTTTCGATTTTTATTTTCTCATGTTTTGCTAAGCTTTCAAATATATTTGGTACGAGCAAATTGAAATGAAACTTTAACTATAAAATAGTTTTGCTAGAGTATTAGAGTAAGAGGGAGAGGTTTATTTTCAACTGTACATACAGGGCTCCTTGATCATGAATGTTAGTCTTCTACCTGTCTTGGAAAGAAAGATGAGTCCTCATTTTCTTGAACATGGAATCAGAAAGCATAAATGAAACAAGAATTGTAAGCCCATGTTATAGTCCAGGAAGTTTCCTATCCTAGATTTAATGTTTCATATTGAGATTATTTTCTTTATACATGTAACAAACCCATAGATATTTGATGATTGGGAATCCAGTTTATGTAAGCTTTACACTTGTTTTAATTTGTAGTGATATCTATTTGGTGTGGTTGTAGTTTTAATTAACTCCATTGACTCAGAAGAGAGGAAAACAAATGTGAGAATGTGTAGAATTTGAAAAGTTAGCAAGTGAAAATGATTATATCAAAGTATTTTCTCCTTAGACAATGTGAATGATACTATGATAGATTTGATCAGTACTGGGAGGTAAAGAAGGGCTGTATTGTAAAAACTTTCTAAAAACTGTTACAAATTTCTTTCACAGTCTGACTGCCCATACTCAGAAAAAGTTCCAAGTATTAAAATTCCAATGGACATCATGGAACAGCAACCTTTCCTAAGAGATAGCAAACCTTCCGACAGTGAGTACAACTAACCTCTTTCATGACTGCTCAAATATGATTTGTACTTGCAGAGAAAAATCTTTAGAATGATCATTTAATTTCCCCTCTATTTTCTTCCTGTTTCTCTATTTGAAGATTTATACTTCATTATTATAAAACTCCATTTTTTACATCCTTGAGCTTCACTCTTCTTTCTTTTATCCGTAACCTTCTAAGTTTTTGTTTGGTAGTCTTTTCTCTGACCCAAGTTCTCACCAGTTTCTTTCAATTGCTAAACTCGTAACCATGTTTTTAATTGATTTTTCTTTTTTTTCTGCTGGTATTTAGAATTGCAGCTTATAGTACTACATCACTGTCTATTACGGTTTTGTCTTCCTTAGGCTTTTTTAGCCAATGACCAAATGAGCTCAAGAGAGAAATTGCATCATAGGCCTCTAAATGATCAGTAAATCAGTTGTCCGTATTGAGAATTTGGAATAATTGTTATTTTCAATTAAATTAGCAATCATAAAATATTAACAAAACTTTTCAGGTATTACTTATAAGACATAGTACATTTTCTTCCTAATTTCTTTATTCCTTTCCTGCTATTTTAAAAACACCTTTTTTTTTTAAATTTTTTAACGTTTATTTATTTTTGAGAGAGAGAGAGACAGAGCATGAGAAGGGGTGGGGCAGAGAGAGAGGGAGACACAGAATCTGAAGCAGGCTCCAGGCTCTGAGCTGTCAGCACAGAGCCCGACGCGGGGCTCGAACACACAAACTGTGAGATCATGGCCTGAGCCGAAGCCGGATGCTTAACCAGCTGAGCCACCCAGGCGCCCCTAAAAACACCTTTTTAAGTGGACTGGTTTTTCAGGGGCAATAGCCTGGTGACTAAGGTGTAACGGTTTCCAACATACCATCTTTTCTTTTGTAATTGAGTTAACAGGCCACTTGAAAAGAGGGGAAAACCTCCGAAGTTACACTAGTGAATAGCTCAAGCTTTTCCAATATCAAGTAGCAGTTGCTTCCAAACTACTTTCCCTTTGGGTTCTCATTTGAAGAAAATGTATTCTTTCAGATCCAGATGTACTTCAAAGTTTACTGATCTGTTATGGGAAAAAAGACAGTTGAGACACTTTGACTTCTGTTTGACAATGCCACTTCCACTTCAGGAAGAGGTTGCCAAGAAAAGTGTGAAATGAATGACTGTTTATGAAAATTGGGCATATTAGTTTCCTGTCGCTGTGTAACAAATTACCAAAACATTCAGCAGCTTAAAACAACAAATATATATTTTCTTCTATAGTTCCGGATGTTCAGGAATTTAGGAACAGCTGATTTAGGTGGTTCTGGCTCTAGCGACTCGTGAGACAGCAGACAAGCCTTTGGCGGGGGCTAAGCTTGAAGACAATGGGAATTGGGATCAGCTCCACGTTCATGCACAAGGCCATTGGCAGGAGGTTTCAGTTCCCTGGCCCATGGGCACCTCCCTAGGGATGCCCGTAATATAGGTTCCCCCAAGCCCAGTGAGAACAGAGAGAGAAACCAAGGCAGAAGCTGCAGTCTCTTATAACTGAATCTCAGAAGTGACATGCCATCACTTCTGCCATGTTCTAAGGGTCACACGCCACCCAACCCTGGTACAACATGGAAAGGAATGACACAAGGACATGAATGCCAGGAGGCAACAGGAAGGCTGGGAGGCCATCTTGGAAGCTGGCTGCCACACTGGGTTTAAAGAACAATTAAAGCAGTCTCAGCTCTGATGCCCAGTCTGTAACCCATGACATGTAACTGAGGCTAATTTCTTCTCAGTCCCATTAACAGGATTTAGTTAATATTTCGTTTTTCAATTCAAGCTTCTCAAACTGTATTCTGGCTTCATTTTTCATTTTATTAATGCATTCATAGCAAAACAAAACTGTGTAAGGGACACGGCACGTATGTCTTCTGTTGGCATCATGACCTAGGATAGCCCTTCTAAGTACAGTTTAAAGGTTGCTGCAAAAAAATAAAAAATAAATAAAAAACACCACCAGCTAGAATTGGAGGCTCATGAAGAAAGTTGTATGGCAAAATGGTTCTTTTAGTGGTAGCTGTTATTCATTCTCTCAGAAATCCATTAGAAAGGTGCATGGAACAATTGATATGAATTAGAAATTTACTTAAGCAAAATATCTCTGATCATTCTAACTGAAATCTTTTCTAATGCCATATTAGTCTTTTATAATTCATGAAAGAACAAAATTGTTAGTAGAGGTGCAGGAAAATTAAGTTCCTCAAAATCTTCTCCCCCCATGAATAACAGCAGGGCAAAACTGTGGATGCCGAAGAAGAAAGGAAATCCAAGGGCAAAACTTAAGACATTAAGTAGATCCTCTACAAATGTTTGGCCTCCTACCCCCTCACCAAAAAGAACAGCGGTCCATCCCATTGTATTCACCCAGAGGAAATGAAGCTAACAGATTTTTATCTTCATCACATTAGTTAGATTCTTAGGTCAATACGGTGTCTATTGAAATTGTCTAAGTATGCCTTTCTCTTTCCCATTGTAATGCATCAATTTTTATGACAATTTTTATTTTTACTCAAATTTTATATGTTCCCTAAGTCTGCTGTTTATGATTTAAAGAATTTTTTTTTTTCCAGGAGAAAGATCACCAACATTCCTTGAACGCCACACATCATGCTGATAAAATTCCTTTCCTTCAGTCACTCGGTATGCCAAGGTAAAGGACAACTCGGTATTTTACATTGTTCTATGGGATGATTGCCCCTCAGAAATGTAGCCCATGGTGGATTATTGGCAGAATACCTTGTTTCCTGTCCTGTCTACAAGTTATCTGAAATCGCTTACCCAATCCCCGAACCTCTCCCCAGCTTTTATGTAGAAAGTGTTCTACGAGGCCTACTATACTGCGAAGTAATGGAACTTTCATTGTCATTAAGGTAAAGCCCAGGACTCACATTTGCTTTTATTGCTTCCGCATCATCTCTGTTTGAAGGGTAACTGCTGGCAGCTCTCCAGTAGTTTTCTTCCCTAATCTTAACACGGCTGCAGAGACCTCAGACCCTCCTTGATTTTCCGAAAAGCAAAACTCATAAATATTTTCTTCATGTAAGTCTGTTTGTCCTTTTAATTTCTCACAGTATCACCTGCATGGCCGTCCTTCTTCTTGATTTTTGTGTGTGTGTTTTTTTTGAAACCTAGGTATGAAATTTTTAAGAAATTTTTTACTTGAATTTCTTGACTCTTCTGGTACCTTCCTCCCATTTAAGAATGTTTGTGTTTAATACAGAAAGAGCAGATAAGTATTTTAAAGAGAACAAAGGACAGACCCATCCAGCTTCTGCACAGTGCAGAAGTATATTTGACACATGATAAAGGAAATCTGATTTACTTACTATTTCCTTTCTTTTCTTTTTTCTCCAGTCCTCCTAGAACTCCAGTAAAAGTTGTGCCTCAAATTAGGATAGAACTTGAGCCTGAAGACAATGATTATTTCTGGAGGAGCAAGGGAACAGAAACTACATTGTAACCTGTTTGTCTTTCTTTAAAATTGACAGTTTTTGTTGTTAATGTTCTGGGGTTTTGTCTGGTTGTTTATTTTTTAATTTTTGTTTTGTTTTGGGTTTTGGTCATTGGCCAAATAATATAGTGCTCACTCTGCTTCTCTCTTGCATAGGTAAAGTCAAGACCATACTGCACTGTTCCTTAAAAACATCTGAAGAATCCCCTTTTCTTTTCACACTTTCAGATGTGTCCTCTGACAACCAAATTCCTCTGTCACTGAAGACACACACAGACCCTGTCCTTTTCCTTTATTAAGCAGAGGGCAAAAGTATTAAGGATTTTGTAACACCTTTTTAACGTATTGAAGGAACTTACAACTAGCTTTGGAGCTGTGCTTACTGGCTTGTCTGTCTGCCTGGTAGAATAAACCTTGACCTCCAGGCAGAGTCCCTTCTTGCTTCTAGAGCTTTCCAGGGCTGGAAAAAGTGCTGCAATGCGAACTTGCTCTTGCTTGTAAGCCCTAATCTTAGAGTTATCAAAAGAAGAAAAACTAAAGGTACTTAACTCCCTGTAGAGAAACTGTTGCCATCATTGTAGCAAGTGCTGGAATATCCCTTTTTCCTATGCAACTTTTTTTTAACCCTTTAATGAACTTATCTGTTGAGTACATTGAAGAATATTTTTCTTCGTAGATTTTGTTGTTTAAATTATGGGGCCTAACCTGCAACTTATTTTTTGTCAATTTTTTAAACTTTTTTTTAATTACTGTAAAGAAAATGAATTTTTTCCTGCAGCAGGAAACATAGTTTTGAGTAGTTCTACCTCTTATTTGTAGCTGCCAGGCTTTCTGTAAAAATTGTATTGTATATAATGTGATTTTTACACACACATACACACACACACATACACACACACACACACACACACACACACGGATACACAATCTCTAAGGTAAGCCAGAGGGCTGGATCAGATTAAAAACACCATGTTTCTAAGCATCCATTTTTCCCTTTCTTTAAGAGAAATTTACTGTTCTATGAAGAGATTGGGGAAGAAGGGAGAAGCTCCTATGTAATGGGAATAACTGATGTTTTGATAATAGTAATATCCAGACATAGATGCTGATTGTATTACCATGTCGATGTCCTATGCAGTATTTTGGACATTTTTTTCATTTTGAAATATTTGTGTGTTTGTGTACATACTCTGTGTGTGGCTGGTGCACATATGTGCAGAGTTAGAAAAAGAGCGAAGGTAGGCAATGGACAGTTATCCAGACCCCTGTGTCAGTTTTCATAAAACCCAAACCCCATTGTGTATGAAAAATCCATGAGAGGTCTGAGAGATTTACCATTATGCAAATAAGGCTAAATATATTTTATTGCCCAGATGCCATCACGGATCCTACAAAATTCATAGAAATATTAATAGACCATTGACCTATTTATAGTGTTTATGGGAATGCAGACAGATCTGCTGAGGTATGTATATGTACATATGTGTATGTATATATATGTGTATGTATGTGTGTGTGTATATGTGTATGTATGTGTGTGTATGTATGTGTGTGTGTATATATACATACATACATATGTATGTATATATACACACACACACACATTTTAACATTGCTCACACATGTTTTTTAGGGTGGATATATTTCAAAGTACCATACTGAAAATTAGAAAAAAGAAAATTGGGTCTTTAGTCACCAAATTTAGCATGTTATTTAAGTGTAATCTTTTTAATAGGTTGCATTATGTGTTGTGAGTCTGCATAACTGAATTCATAATTTTGGATTTATGTAACCACATTTGTGATATATCCTAACTAAAACAGGTTGCTGGAGGAGTACCAGAAGCAGGATGAAGCCATTTATTTGGTTTCAATATATGCACATAGTGACTCCCACTCATTCTTGTGTTAATTAAATTATAATTCTGTCCTCTTAAAATTCTGATTATAAAAATCTTATTATCCTGAATTAGCTGTTACTTTTATAGTACCTGCTAATCTTAAAACTTTAAATTTTATACAAATTAGACATAAATGACCTGCAATTTGTTTTCATTAAAATGAAAGCAGCAGATTACGTGTTATTTGTTAAAACCTTACACACCAGATTTTGGCATCGCGTTTGTATTTAGAGCTATCCTTAAAATGATTATACTACCTGGTTTTTCATTACTCTAATATAAAACTATATAAGAAGATTTTCCTTTTTCTTTACCAAGGGAAGCATCAAAAAAAATGTCTAAGAGCCATGCATAATAAGTTCAGTCTAACCTATGATCATGTTAAATTAAAGACACCTTTATTCACTTTTATAAAAGCCCTAGATATAATACTTTATCTTTCTGATCATGAATCAAGTATTTCAGGATCTGTGCCTTTCTCCATCTCTTTCAAAGAACTCCTGAAGCGACTTAACTCAATATTTCAGCCTTTGAGCAGATCTAAAAGCTAGCTCACATCCACTTATGATCCATATTCTGTGGCAAGGTTGAAATTCATGATGTGAATGCAGTATAGTACTTTCTGTCTGCTAAAAGTAACAGTTAATATCACACCCTTGCAGTATTTTGGAGCCCAGGGAAACTTTTTAAAAATCATTAGTTTCAGAGGAACAGAAGTAGTTACCCAACAAGCATACAAAACCTGAGGTCCATACAGAGCCACCAGATCATCTGCATTTCAACTGAATTTACTCATTGTCTGAGGACTAGCCGGATTTGGCGGTGGTTTTGTTTGTGTAAACTGGACACACAGAATACAGTACAATGGTGAATTTTTCACACAGTGTCATTCCCCGATGTGAATACAGAGACATGAGTTGTTAGGAGTCCAAGATTAAGTGTACACTCCCAAGATGTCAAGCAGAAGTCCTGTGGTTGTACAAACTTACTGTTGAAGAGATCACTAGGCCAAGAGTTGGCCTTATCAAAGGAGCATAAAGGCCTCTCATTTTGCATTTGAAAGAAAATCTCTTGGAGACACTGTTTTCCTTGATAAAGATCACTCTTCTTCTGTGTGAGACAAGGACTTGGAATCCTAACTATTTTCTGTGCCACAGGCAGTAGTGATCCTGCCTCTTCTTCCAGTCAAGCAGTGGAGTCGGGGGTGGGGGACGGAGGCTTAACGATGTGCAAAAACAAAAACAAAACCCTCTCTAATGAGCCCCCACCTCAAGAAATGGGGGAAGGGTGGGAAGAAGTGGTTATCTGCCATCAGTAAGTCAGTTTGTGTATGTTTTATGCACACGCACCAACACACACAGAGTAAATCTTTTATCAGCTATATATTGCTGTATAATATAGAGAACGATTGTCTTCCGAGTTTTTGGTTCTTTTTTTTTTTTTTTAAACTGTGTTAAAGTACTTGAAATGTATTGACTGCTGACTATCCTTTAAAAACAAAACAAAACCATTTGAGTTGTATTACAGAGGTTGACATTGTTCAGGGATGGGACAAAGCTTTCTTCAAATCTTTTCATACCACTTAGTGATTTTGGTGCAGGAACTTGAGATTTTCTTATTTATTCCATGATATTTCACATCTACTCTTCACAGCATGAGCATAAAGCCCAGTGGCACCAAGTGGCTGAATACAATGAAATGATATTTTATAGCATTTGACTGGCTGAAGGGCCTTGGGAGTTTTCACATGATGATTTCATTGAGCTTCATTGCAGCCTGAAATTTAAAAAAAAAAAAAAAAAAGTTTTATGGTATATGCTAGCCAGTCAAGTTGTGTTTTGACCAGAAATTTGGGTATGACCTATTTCTTAGCTCGTTTCTCTGTGCTCTATGGGTACATAACAAAAATCCTGAATTCTGTTTCCCAGGCAGATAATTGCAACTCAGGGCTAAAGTCATCCAGTGAAACTTTTAGAGCCAGAAGTTAACTTTGTCCCAGTCCTACAATGTGAAAAGAGTGAGTAGTTGCCTCTTTTTTAGCCATTTTCATGGCTGGTACATATCTGTACACCTTACTTTTCAGAATCAATACGCACTTTCAGATATTCTTATTTTTATTCTCTTAAGTCTTTATTAACTTTGGAGAAATGATGCATCTTTTTATTTTAAATGAAGTAGATCAACATGGTGGAACAAATGATAAAGAACAGAAAACATTTCAATATATTACTAATAATTTTTTCCAATATAAAACCTAAAATTCCTATAACATTATAGTATTTTACAGTTTTATGAAGCTTTCTATTGTGACTTTTATGGAATTAAGAGATGAAGAAGATGAGATATTTTAGCATTTATATTTTTCAAAATTAAATGTATACTTAAAATAAAGTAACTTTATGCATTTACGAGTGTCAAGTGCTTCTGTTCAACTCTTCAAATAATTATGAAGTGCCTGTTATTTTACTCTTTGGGTGTTACAAGGAATACAAAGATGAGTAAGTTAGAGTCCCTGACCTCAGATGGCTTTTTATCACTCCAGGCAGAATGATAAAATAAGCATCCAAATTATATAAAATAAGAGATTGTCAGAATTACCTATTCAAGTATTAATGAAGTAATATGCAGGGGTTCAAAGAAAAAATATGTCCAACTAAGAGCAATGAAATGGTTTTACTGAAAAAGTTGTGTTGTTCTTCCTCTTTTATAAAGTTAGTGAAATATAAAATGCCATTTTTTGAATCCAGGATGATGTATATAGTCAATTCTCAAAGGAAAAAAAAAAACTGCTAAGCATAAGCACTTATTAAAAAATTATTATTCAAAAAAACGAAATCTTGGAATGGTACTCCTCAGAAGGTACATGACACCTACTTCCTCCTGCTGGGCCTATCCAGACTTCCCTCTATTATTTACAATTCTCCAGGAAACTTCAGTTCTGCCTGTGGTTATAAACAGGGAGTGGTGGTTGGTGGACTGGGGAGGCAGCACATAGAGGGGATGAGAAAGAACCGTTGGTAGCAGTAAAAAAAAGTACATTAAAAAAAAAAGTAATGAGACACAGACATTGGCTATAACAATCTTTCAACCTAGAAACTTCATGTAGAGTCAAGAGCTCTGAGCATCTGGATGGTGGTAGTGGTGGTGAAAATGGGGTTTGGATTTCATCACTGAGCTGGAAGAAGCAACAGAAGCCGCCACACTTAGAATAGGCAATAATATGGGTGAATCTGTTTAATTCTTCAGTGTACCCACAGAGAATTGTAAATGTCGTCATGTGTAACAACAACTGAGTCAAGAAGTTAAGATCAAATTGTATTTGGTATGTTATGAAAAAAACTGGGGGCTTCAGCGGCTCTTCTTTACTTGATGTACCTGAGAACAGGGGAGGAAAGCACAGAAGCCTCTGAACCACCAACCCGCATGTCTCAAGGGCTAGGCGCCACAGTTTCAACACCATCATTTTGGGAGAAGAGCTCAGATCCTCCCACAGAATCTATTTCCACTTGTTTTATTCAAAACGCTTCAATGTGTTAAGCTTGGTCATCTGTGGCTTTCTCGGAACACAGGACATGAGAAATAACAGAAAATTACTGATAGGAAAAGTGAGTTAGCAAGAATCAAGAGCTTCAGCCTGGTAGGAAAAGAGGAAATATTTTTAAACCTATGAGAAGATACTTTTAAAACTATAAAACATACTTAGGAACTTAAAAATCAGGCTATTTGGTACAGAGGCAAGGACATCACAACAAATCTTAAAGGTAGGTGTATTGGTTTTACAGGGAAGTGATTGAATTGAGTAAATGTCTTGCCTGTTGAAAATATATACTCCCTATTCTGCCTCCAGGATCTTTTTTAAGAAAAAATTTTAACGTCCATTTATTTTTGAAAGAGAGAGAAAAAGCACGAGTCGGGGAGGGGCAGAGAGAGAAGGAGACACAGAATCCAAAGCAGGCTCCAGGCTTCAAGCTGTCAGCACAGAGCCCGATGTGGGGCTCAAACCCATGAACCATGAGATCATGACCTGAGCCAAAGTCAGACACTTAACTGACTGAGCCACCCAGGCACTAACCCCCCTCCCCTTTTTTTAAATGTAAAACTGACTTCTGTACAAATTGATGAACCAAGATTTCTCCTTTTCAAGACTCCATAAAATGATTGTAAAGGAATAAAACAATTATGGAAGGTGGCACATGTGACCCAGAGACACCCACAAATTCTAATGATGAAAGGCAAATGCATGTTTGGATGATAAAGCAGTCTGCAGGAAGCTGCAGCTCAGAACACAGAGGAGGATACAGTTAATGTCATTGATGGATGGCCAGGAGAATCTCAGTAAGTCTCAGACTCAAGTATCCGGGATGGGAATGCGAAGTAGGACTGGCTGAAAATGGGTATTAACAGGATGTGTGTGTATATATAGAATCTGCTCTCCTACCTCTGCTCGTCAATCAGCCTAATGCCACGCTCTTCTCCTTAGATTAAAAAAAAAAAAAAAAATCAGAGTTCTTCTCCAAGATAATTGAACAAACTGTCTTGAGAAAAAGTGGGAACACCTATTGAAAACACTAAATTCCTCATCTGACAGACAAGGCCTGAGAGTCAACAAAACTCACCCATAGGCAGAACGTTCCTTGTCAAATATTTTTTCTCATTCAAAATGTGAAGGTACATATGGGCAGTAAGAATCACAAATCATTTGAAGAAATCCTTTAAGCATTACTGAGAAAGACCAAGGCTAATAGAAAAGATTAATCCTTTAAAAACAAGTGTTTCAAAGACCAGAAGAAAACTTACAAAAAAAAAAAAAAATCATTGTAATTTACTTTATACTTGAGAAAACACTACCCATGCAAAATTTGAATGGGATCATTTTAAAAAGAAGAAAGAATTAAGAGAGAACACTTGAAAATTTAAAATACCATTCCAAAGTTTTTACAAATTACAGAATAGTTGGAAGATAAAGTTTATAAACTATCCCAAAATAGAGAATCCAAAAGAAAAAATACGTAAGAAAAGGCATAAAGTATCAATCTATAAAATAAATAAATATTCTCAGAAATGAAGGTAGATACACATCTTCATATATAAATCTGGCCAGAAACAACAATTATCTACACGTAATACTGTGGAATTTCAGGTAACCAAGAAAAAGATTTCAAAACACAAAAATAAGAATCAGAAAAAGAGGTCACATACAGAGAACTAAAAATCAAGACAATGACAATCCTTTCAACAGCAAAATTAGAACAGCTAGAACATAGAGTGCAATGTTGTGAAACTTCTAGAGGAAATGATTTTAAACCTAAAATTCTAGATGTAACTAACCTATTAATAAAGTATAAGGTAGAATAAAATATTTAGGAACCATCAAATTCCAGTTTATCTTCCCACTTACCTGTTCTTAGGATATTACTCACGAATATACCTCACTATTCAAGTGAGACAGAGTCAGCATCACAAAAATCAATCAGCTTTGTTGAACAGTAAAGTCCCAGAATAATAGGTGTGCATCAGGCTTGGAGAGCAACCAATCAAAACTAAAGTAGAAGGACAGAGAGTTGGGGAAGGGACATAGAAAAAGTACTCTGTGGAATGGCTAAAGTGACTGGAAACTTGGAGCACTTGGGTATAAGATGAAGGCATTGAAAAAAAGGGCAATTAGAAAATTCTGGAAAAAATAAAAGTTGCACAAGAAAGTCATGGTCCAAATATTAACAAATCGATCCAAATTGGAAGAGAAGGTAGGGGAAATTCAAGGAAAAGAATGTGCTTCATTCCAAGAAGGAGTCAGGATCTGGAAGATACTGGGGCTATGATGAAGGCATAGGTTTATTTTCTCAAAGCAGAAACAAAAACACTCAGGAACTCCAGGAAAAAAAAATTTAGCACTGTATGAATAGTAAATACTCCAAATATATAGTAGACTCATGCTTTGACCTATTGATGGAACACATAAGGAAAGAGCATTTACTTGAGGTTGACATTCTCCTTTGAGTGACTCAGGTGTAATTATACTGGATTTGTAATTATACCCTACTACTTGGGTGTACTAGAATATTAACATAGAATATTAACATTGTCATAAAGATGGAAATAAATTTATTGATTTCAACATTCAAAAAATTTTAGGGAACCAGCTGCAAATGAGATTATTACCTGTGACAATGTAAAAGGCAGCTGACAGAAGGTTGAAAGTAGGAGTGAGAAAGAAAAAAATGGAGAAAAGTGCAAGGACACTGTGTGGCCTTGTGTTTGGACAAATGAATGTGTATGAACAAACTAATAACTTTTAATTTGGGCTTAAATAGTCTGGGGTTAGGCAGATTCTGGATATTGTTCATTGTGTAGATACTGTCAGAGCTAACATCTCTGTACTTCTCTTGGTTGTTTTATTCATGTTGAAAGAGAGCTGTTACATTTTTCAGAAATATCCAAACAGAAGAAGCAGGTAAATACACAAAGGGTTTTCTCTTAGCTAGATTTTGCCTTTATATTTGGGAAGGGAGGCTCTGTCTCCCAAAGAAGCAGACTTCTCCTATGTCTAGTTGGGTAGATCTGAATCACCCACCCACATTTAGATCAATCACTGGCTAAAGGGAATTTGATTGACATCTTCTGGGGGTGAAACTAGGGTTGAGGTCTATCCTTCATGACCTCAAGGTATATCAGTCTAGTACCTGAAAAAAATCACAAGTGGTGTGATGGGGTGGAAAGAATGGATTAAAGGTAAAATTTCACAGTAATATGTTGTTTTGAAAATAAGCATTCTCCAGTGTTAGGAATGCTCTTGTCTTCTTTTACCCTATTTAACCCGATCTTGGATGTCAGATTGACCTGGTGAAAATTTAGCTCAGTCAGGATTATTTCAAACATTAAGTTTCAGTGATAGAATTGTCAAAGGGTGCATCAGTTGAACGTTAGTAGTTATGGAGCTTCAATTATTGATTAGGCTTCTCAACTGGTGGCCACAATAGAACTACAAGTAACTATGAATTAGTGGATTAGTGACTATATATATAAGCTGTTGTTAAAGGATCAGCTTTTTTGAAGGGTAAGACTGTGATAGATGCTATGATTAGAAAGTGCTGAGTCTATTTTTGATGTCATGAATACATATCCCCCTACTAAATATGTAATTTAATACAAAATGTATCTTTTTATATAATGCTTCTAGAACTCTGTGCAAGCTGACATCCACGATATGAATACAAGTTAGGTTTAGAATTTCAATATCTTAATTATTTATTATCTAGGATGAGAAGCTTGAGTATTCCATTAACGAGCTTAAAAATGATGTTGTTGGGTTATTTATGAATTTTGTGAAGAGTAACTCTGGTAGGCTACCTTTTCTTTGAGTGCAATGCTTAAGAAATCAAACAGGTATTTCAAAGACTTGGAACAGCTGAGTGTGTGGATGACTTATATGGAAGGATTCAGTGGTTAAGTATCAAGGCTTTGGTGTTAGCTTTGAATTCCACCCTTGCAAAACTTTCTGAGTCTCAGTTTCCCATCTGTACACAGAGGTAGTAACAATATAGTATTTTATCTCTTAAAGAGATTGTAATGAGAAATGCATGTAAGATATTTAGTGCAGCACCTGTCAAGAATCATACCCTTTTATTCATATTTCAGCAATTCAATAATTAAATTATGCACGGGCGCCTGGGTGGCTCAGTTGGTTAAGTGTCTGACTTTGGCTCAGGTCATGATCTCACAGTCCATGAGTTCGAGCCCCGCATGGGGCTCTGTGCTGACAGCTCAGAGCCTGGAGCTTGCTTCAGATTCTGTGTCTCCCTCTCTCTGCCCCTGCCCTGCTCATGCTCTGTCTCTCTCTGTCTCAAAATAAATAAAAACATTAAAAAATTTTTTTAATAAAAAAATAAATTATGCAATAATTTAAATAAAGCCTGAGATAAATTGTATATGCATGATTGCTAAAAAGCTGCTTCCAAGCAAATTAATACTTTTCTTAAAATTTTCATGGAGAACTTCCAAACTACTTGAGAATTAACTGCTTTCAAACATTCAAAAGCACTTTCAGAGTAAGTGTCCCCATAGAAACAATTAATAGACTAATTATAAAGCTCCCCCATCTATTCGTTACAGTATATTCCCTGAAAACCTCCACTGGAGAATTATTTAACAGTCACTTATATGGTCTCACTATGTGGTAGGCAATGTTCCAGATGCTTTACAAATATTAATCTATCCTCATAACAACCCAATGAAAAAGGTACCATTATCTTTCCATGTTATAGTCAAAGAAACCAAGGGATAGAAGGTTAAGTAACTTGTCCTTAGTAACTGACGTGCTGCAGGGCACTTCTCAGCACTTTTTCAGGACCCGGGCTGTCATTGTAGGTATTCTGGCTGCTGACAGTCACAGGTGAGTCTTCCTCAGAAATTTCCTTTAGCCACAGCAAACTTCTGTACCCACAGTTATTCCCCTCCCTCAAAAGCAACCCACATCCAATGACCCTTACCTCAGTTCAGGACATCTCTGAAAAACCATTCTAGGTCCTGAGCAACCACGAGGGGATCAGCTGAAGCCTGTATTGCAACTATGTCTGATCCAATTTGTCCTTCCACCCAGTTCTGTTCTCTTCACTCCCTGTGAGGGTTGATCCTGAGAGCACCGTCCAGTAAGTCTCCTGCATGGACATCTCTGCCCAGGAGCCTGACCTAAGAATCGTGTATCTAATAAGTGGTAGAGCTGCCTGGAACAGTCTGGCCCCAGAATCTCTTCCCTTAACCACTAAGCTATGCTAATACATGATAACAGTTCACGTTAATAATATGCTTTGTAACGTAAAAGTTCTCACTTAAGAAATATCCCATTAAACAGTTTTTAGTAATCCATTTTTCTTCCCCATTCACCCAGACAGGCAAGCTTGTTGATGCTGTTCCTTTTCTGGATAAATATTCTGAGGTCTTTCAGCTCTGTTATACCCTAGATCCCACTGCAATGGCAAGCCAGTGGGCTCAGCAAAGGCCTCTCTGACTAAGATGATAGATATATACCTTTAGAAGCCAATAAATGGCAACCAGCTCTACAGGTGAGGCTTCCATGGATCCTGTTAGGCACTCAAGACTTTTGAGTTTCTGTGACACCATGAGAGTAAATTCAGTTTTCTGGTTCAAAGCAAGCACAGACAATATGCTGGTGGTTCTTTTAATTTCCTACGGTAGGTTTTCAATCTCTTGTGCAGTTCGCTGGGAATACTACTTCTTGATCCCAAGCCCAAGTGGAAACCGGTTGAGCTAAGCTTCCACAAGTGTCTTCCCAACTTCAGCGATGTCATGAGAACACAAGAAAGCAAGCCTGACTCCCCCAACACTACATGTTAGCACTTATTCTTGTAGCACAAGAGAGTGACTCATGTTCTTAACAGCTGAAGCACTCTCTAGTGGGGTGGCTGCTACGGGGCTCAAGTACATCTTTAGAAGGTCACTATGTTCAAAAAGACTCCAAAAGGGGGAAAAAAGCCCTATCATTTAGCCAAGGAAAACTTATGTTGAGGAACAAAGGCTTCAAAAACTCATGGGCTTATAACAACAAAGATTTGTTTCTGACTCTTGCAACAAGTCCATTACAGGTTGGCTGAAGCTCTGCTCCCTGTCATCTTTGCTTCATGATCCAGGTTGATGGAGTAGCCCCCATGGATATAGCTGAATTCCATACGATAGTGAAAGTAGAGCACAAGAGAACTATGGATAACTTCTGCTCATATTTCATTGTTTCAAGCAAGCCATATGACGAAGTCTGAGGTTAACAGGGAGGGTTATATAATCCTTCCTCAGAGAAAGACAAATGAAGAATAGTATAAAGCAAAATTTAGCACAGACCTCAATTTTATTCGGAAATATTTGCTTCCTTCCTTTCTGCATACAAAATACACTCAATTCCCTCAGAGGAGAAAAATCCAAATTTTCAGGAATAGCATCAAGATGAAGGTAAACCATTTTGGTATTGTCTTTACTACATCAGGTCTGAGTGTGGTTTCTCTTCATTAAGAGACCCACACACCCACAAGTTAATGTTAGAGGACAGAGAGCATAACTGCAGGGAATATTCCCTTTTCAGGAAGAGAAATCACAAGAAACATGAAGCAATTCTGAAATCACATTGGGTAAGTGTTTCAAGAATGCCTCCCACTCCCCTGCCTCCTGAGAAGAAGGAACACTTTTTGATTAGACCCCTCTTCTGTTTCCAGAGAATAAGTTCCCTGGCTGTTAGCCTCTGTAACTCTTGGCTTGACTCTCTGGAAAGTTTATCTTCTCCAAGTGTATCTTTCTTGGCCACAATTGAAGAGGACATTGGAGGATATGTTCTCCTTAGGGGTAAACCACTTTCTTAGCCTATTTCCACTACATGGACTATTGGGGGCTCCAAGGGTCATTTTTAGTCAAGATCACTCACAATTATATTTAGTCCCAACTAGTACAATGTTCTCAGAATTAGGATTTTTTATTTATTTCCATCCTTCATATTCCATCCAGTTTCATGTGCCTATAGCCTCATCCCTAATCTTTTCAAGACATGCCTCTTTCTCTAAACTTAATTACAGATGACTTTAGCTAATCAAGTTCCTTGGTAGTGGGTGTCAATTCATGGCCTTAATCTCTTATCCGTGAGCTATTTTATCTAACTAAAAGGACTCCATCTTAATTAATTCAAAACTTATAACAAAGAATATAATGGCCATATATTTGATTTGGCCCTTGAAATGAGGTGAGTTTAATTTGCCCTTTTGTAGGTCAAATGACTCTCAGTTTCATCTTTTATGTTTAAGGAAGAGAAACAATTTTATTCCCTTTCATCTCTGATTGCAAATTGACTTTATTTTTCTTAAATTAATCTGTCTTGTAATATATAAGAAGTGAGGTGTGCCACTAATTTTATTTGCCAACCTCTATACCTAAATCCAAAGATCACTCAATATATTAACAATCTCCCAAGTTAACACAAGCAAATGTTCTACCAAATGTTTTGCCAATGCATAATACGGATTGTCATCTTTCCAGACTCCATTAACAAAGTTTCCATATTGCCCATTGGCTGGCCCCTGAGCCAATGTCACATAGCTTAGGTTTTTGTTAGGGTAGCACTGCATTTCTTGATACCAATTTCTTCATAAACTAGTTTAGGCTAAATAATACTATGCTAATAGAGATCTTAAAAATCTCAGTGGATTTTAACATCAAAGATTAATTTGTCAGGCTACTTATCAATATGGTCCTTCACCAGGTCTTCTTCATTCCAGAACCTAGGTTGTTGGGGCAGCCTCTGTCTACACACTGCCAGTCTTGGCAGAGGGAACAGAGAAGATGGCAGACATCTAAAAGCTCTAAAAGCTTCCGCTCACAGGTGGCCTGTGTTTCTTCCAATTACTTTTCATTGGCCAAAGCAAATGATGTGGCCATGACTGGATGTGGTAAAGTATAATCCTCCCAGATGGAGGAGGAAACACAACTCTATAAATCCATAAACTCTATAAATCAGTAAAGTCTAACATAACTCTAACCTCATCAGCTCTATAATAGGAAGTTAGAGACACATTTTATCCATCCTATAAACATATGCTGTAAAATTCCCTTGCTTTAGCTGACCAGTAGCATTAATATAATCTATGGGGCCAGAAACACAATTCCTATTTCTTATGTAAGATAACATATATATAATTTATTTATTCACTTCTATAACATCTTTTTACAGCTGAAGCATACAGTACACTAAATTTAAGTATTCAGCTCAATGAAACCCTACATTTGTATATACCTGTATAACCACCATTTAGATCAAGATGTTGGATATCTTCAGAATTCCAAGAGGTACTCTTGTGAGCTTTCTCAGTCAATACTTATCCCATCTCCTGTAAGTAACCACTATTCTGACTTTTATCATCTTTGATCACCTTAGTTTTGTCTGTTCTTAAATTTCATGTAATGTATACTCTTTTCTGTTTAGCTTCTTTGGCTGAACATAGTAGCTGTGAAAGCCATCCATGTTGTGGTGTGCATCAGTAATTTGCTTTTTAGTGCTGTGTAGTTTTCCAGTATATGGGTCATTTCCAGTTTGAAGCTATCATGAATGAAGCTTCTATGACCATCCTTATATGTGATTGTGGGTACCGCAGACTCTTAGGTATAAACCTAGGAATGAAATTGCTGAGAAATTTCCCCCAAGTCTATGGCTCACCTTTTCATCTTATTAATAGTGTTTTTTGAAGAGTGAAAATTTTAAACTTTGCTGCCAATTTGTTGAAAATTTTCTTTTGGATTTTGTGCTTTTTGTGTTGTATATAAGTGATTTTTTTACCAAACCCAAGGTCACTGAGATTTTAGAAGTTTTATAATCTTAGCTGTTACTTTTAGTTCTGTGGCCTATTTCAAGATAAATTGTGTATATAATATGAGGTAACAGTCAAGGTTCATTATTTTGCATATGGGTATCCGATTGTTCCAGCACCATTTGGCAAATAACTATTCTTCCTTCATGAAATTGCTTTGCGTCTTTGTTAGAAATCAATTGACAATATGTGTGAGCATATTTCTATTCTCTCCATTCTGTTCCATTGATCAATTCGTCATTCTTGACACAAATAGTATACTATCTTGATTACTTTCATTTTATAATAAGTCTTAAAATGAGGTAGGTTAACTCCTCCAACTCTTTTTCAAAACTGTGTGGGCTCTTCTTAATCCTTTGAATTTCACGTATATCTTAGAATAAGTATCTTGATTTGTAAAAAAATTTTTTTTTGCTGAGTCTTAAAAAATTATATTGTGCTGAATCTATGGCTCTGACAGGAATTTAATTCCTAGTTATATATCCAAGAAAAATTTAGGCTTATGTGTACAAGGACACATGGACAGAGATGCCCATAGTAGTATTATTTATAACCATCCCAAATTGGTATTATAATAATCCCAAACAAAACATTCATTAATATTAAAATAAATATATTCTATACAGAAAAGGAAATGAACAAACCGCACATATTCATCAATGTATTGATCAGGGTGCCCGAGAGAAATAGGATCAATAGGATGTAGAGAGAGAGAGGGAGTGGGATTTATTATAGGAATAGGTTCACATGATTATGGAGGCTGACAAGTTCGGAGACCTGCAGGGTGAGGTGGCAAATTGGAGATCCAGTAGAGTCAATGGTGTAGTTCCAGTCCAAGTTCAAAGACCTGAGAACCAAGACAGCTAATGGTGTAGTTTCAGGCCAAATGCCAAGTAGGCCCAAAACTCAGGAAGAGCCAGTGTTTCAGTGAGAGTCCAAAGTCAGGGGAAAAACCAAACAATAATGAAGTCTCAGCTCAAAGGTAGGCAGGAAAGAGTTCTTACGCACTGGAGCGTTTTGTTTGTTTGTTTGTTTTGTTTTTGTTTTTGTTTTTTCCATTTAGACCTTCAACTATTTGGACGAAGCCTGTCAACATTAGGGATGGCAATCTGCTTTACTACCTACCAATTCAAATGTTAATCTTATCCAGAAACACTCAGAACAATGTTTGACCAAATGTCTGGGCACTCTGTGGACCAGTCAGGTTGACACATAAAATTAACCATCATAATCAACATATATCAATCTCTCAAATAGTATGTTGAAGGAAGAATCAAGTTATAAATAATATACTAGTGTAACTCTGTGTCTGTAAATTTTTTAAAAGGAAAAGTAAACTATATTTTATGGATATGTATATAGTCTACATAATGGTAAAAGAAGCCTAAAAATTGGAATTATGGTTACTTCTAAAAATAAGGGAAGGGAATATCAATCAGTGGTTTCCTTCTATAGTACTGGCAATTTTGTAACCTTGGTGGTTGGCTACAAAATGTTTATTTATTTTTATAATTATTTTTTATCTTAACCTTGGTAGTAGCTACACAATGTTAATTTTATAATTATTATATAATTATGTTTATTTTATAATTATATAATTATTCTTCATATATGTATTTTCATATATACACATATATAAAAATTGCATATATATTTATGTATATATAACATTATATAAGTATGTTATACACATTCTTTATGCATGATACCTTTTACAACAACAACAAAAAAAGGTGGGGGGAGAAGAAGTTCCTACAAGTTACTTGTGGTGTTGTCTTGTGAGATTCATTGCAAGGGAGGCTGACTGGATCACTTATGTTGGGACCCCCCCCACAACTGTCACTACATGTGGGTCTTTTCTTTTGGTTTATCCAGAGAGAAATCCTCTAATCTGGCTGATTGTGCTGTCAGAGACAAAAAAGGGTGGGGATAGGAGGTCTCAAAATTTCATGTAGAACCTTTTATTTAATTCTCTTGTTTTCAGTCAGACACTCCCTCAACTAAGCCTACAGTTCCCAAGTCCAAAGTTCTTTTGGTTGGACTTCTCCAGAGAGTAAAGCCCCAGTCCTATGCTAGTGTGGGAAGGATAATTGCTTGGGTATACATGGTGTGGGAGGGAAACTAGGGATCAAACAGCTTATTATATCGTTGTTTATCCATTCTTCTCTTTTTAGCCTACCTGCACTCCCATTTTTCAGAGGTAGCTTGAGCCTCCGATCCCAAGTCTTTCTGGGATTCTGTGGTACCAACTGGCTTGCCTCTGTATTTCTGCCACAGCTGGTTTAGTTCTATTTTCCTTTGTCTGTTAAGACATTTACACTTGGCCAGTTACTTTTCCAGCTTCCATTATTTTTTGACTGACATTTCTTCTATTTCCTTCATCCTTGTGTTTTTATCTCAGGTTATAAACACACTGCAAAAATGCCACACCCAGTGTGCATATCTTTGTTAATAAATACTGTTTTCCCATAAAATGAGACAAGGCTCACTAAGAAATGGTTGATTCTAAGACTGGTTCATGGATAATACCATGTGATCTTGTAGTATCTTGTGCCAAAAAAAACCAAGGAAATGCTAGAAGAATGTAAATATGGGGGTCTGTCAGAAGACCCAGGAGACAAAGGGAAAGAGTTCCCAATGGCCAAAGCTGGAACAATTTTAACAATAAAGTAAATACTGTAGTCTTCAATAATAACCCAAAGTATACAATAAATATGTCTGTCCCAACTGAAATAAATAAATTATTACATAGAAAAATAAATAAGGGAGAAGGAAAAATCTTCTTCACAAAATCCTGCTTTACAAAGTCATTAAAATGGTGTGTGTAGATACTATTTCCTTGAGTGTGGGATGGACCTATTGACTCTTCTACAAAGAAGAAAATAGAAAAAGGGAAAAATGATAACTTTGCTATACTTGACAGACTTGCTATACTTACTTATACTGCTATACTTACCCACGTGATGGAGGTTAACATCGATGATGCTGTCAGGTTGATGCTACGTGCCTCTGGTTTGATGCTATGAACACACTTCACCTCTGTGATATTCTTCCCCCGAACCCATAATTCCAATTCAATCATGAGAAAACATCATAAAAATCTAAACTGAAGTAGTTTTATAAAATGCACGGGCAATTCTCTTTAAAATTGTCAGTCATGAAAAATACTAGAAATCTATCACAGAGTGGTGCAAGCTCAAGGAAGTGACAACTAGATGCAACGCTGTATGCTGAATTGGACCCTAGAAGAGAAGAAGAACGTCAGTGGAAGAATTGGTGAAATGGGATTAATGGGTGTTGTTTACTTAATAGTATTACACCAATGTTAATTTCTCCGTTTCAATAAATGTACCGTGGTCATGTAAGATGTTAATGTTAGGGTAAAACTGTATTTTTTGTAAGTTTTTTTGTATTTCCTTTGTAAATTTAAAATCATTCCAAAACAAAATGTTTATTTAAGGAAAATCCATGCAGAGGAGTTCCAAGAGGGTACTGTGTACTGCCAGGTTCGACTGTAAGTTCATAATCCTGGCAAAGTCCTCCTAATGCTTCAAGACTCAGCTAGATGGCAACTACCTGAGGTATGCCTCCCTAAACTTCCCCAGGATCAGGGTTTCCATAGCACCTTTTACTCATCTCCTTTCCATAGGCTTCTCACACTGTCTCCCCAGGGGCCTGGGCAATCCCAAGGGCAAGGAGCAGGAGCTATTCATTACATTGTGTTCAGTATCTGGTAAAATGCCTCTGGAAGGCATACATGCATTTAGTAAGTACATGTGTATTTCAGCCATGTTGATTATGGAGGAAGCATGGCCATTTCAATGAAAGAAATAAAGTGGGGGCGCCTGGGTGGCTCAGTCAGTTAAGCATACAACTTCAGCTCGGGTCATGATCTCACACTTGGTGGGTTGGAGCCCTGCATGGGCTCTGTGCTGACTGCTGGGAGCCTGGAGCCTGCTTCAGATTGTGTCTCCCTCTCTTCCTGCCCCTCTCCCATTCTTTTTCTCTCTCTCTCTCAAAAATAAATAAACATTAAAAAATTTGAAAAAATTAAAAACAAAACAAAGAAATAAAGTGAAGAAAACCCACCAATTACTATTTCTTTAGAAATCAAGTTCCCACTGGAATATTCCTTTCTGTTTACTGTTTGCTCCAAAACACCCCGTATATCTTTGGAAGTAAAATATAGCCCAAGACCATTGCATCAAATCTTAGGGAACTATAGCAACCAGAGCTAGATGGTGATGATAAAGCAAAGCTTTAATTAGCCTTGTTCCAGTGACATTTTCCATAGTAGTAAACTAGGCACCCTGAGAACAATCCCATTCCTAATTATTAGGGGAATTATGCCTTTAAAAGTAACCCCCCAATCATATGATGTTTAACAGGCCTGAGATGTAGAAAATATTTGACACTGGTAGCCTCTTGCTGTGGTGTGGTGTTTTTCTTTTATCTTCGCTGGCTTCTTTTCCATTAAATGATCAGAAAATTACCGTGACTTTATTCCCATAGGCTGAAAATCAGCCTGCTAAGCTTGAGTCTAAATCAGATTCTGATGACTAAGAATTAATCTATTTTAGCAGAAGCATGTCTAACAGAAATCAGTATAGCTCTTCTCTGTCACAGCAGAGTGGTCGCTGCCATCATCTGTGATTGATAGGCCAGAGCCAAATGTGGAAATCATTCAGGTCTGAACCCCTTTGTTCCCTGGCCAGTATTGATCAAATTTTGTTTTTCCAGAGTACATCTGTTCACATGCACAGCTTTCACAAGGTTAACAAAACCTTCACTTTGAAGGTTGCAAAGAAGTGTTTTAAAAGAGTGTTTGAATCCCTTCGGCATAACTATCTGTAGCAGTGATTTTCCGACCCTGACTTTGTGAATTCTGGCTGACTCCAATTATTTTGAGACATGGCAAAAAGTTGTTATTGTTTTTAAATTCAAACTCTAGAGTCTCTTAAATTCATTTGTATTTTAATAGATCACAGAAAAAATTGCAAATGATTAAACAGTAGGATAAAAAAAAAAACAAACAAAAAACAAAAAACAAACCCCTGCAACTCTAAGGAAGCTACACATAGGGAATTTATTTATTCACAATATATTCAGCATTTATTTATTAAGTACTGATTCTTGCTAGGTATTGTGATATATGCTTAATAAAACTGGTGGATAAAATAGCTGCTGTCCTTACTCTCATAGGGCTTTCGTCTGGAGGGAAAAAAAGAAAAACCATGCCTCTGTTAGTTTTGCCATTGTTTTCATTACTGCATTTATCTACTGATGAATGGTGTTCCCCTTGCTTCAGTCAGAAACTCACTTTTATTTTCTATTTTTTTATAGTGAGTTCAATTTTTTTCTTGTTTATTTCTTATTTTTTTAAATTTACATCCAAATTAGTTAGCATATAGTGCAACAATGATTTCAGGAGTAGATTGCTTAGTGCCCCTTAGCCATTTAGCCCATCCCCTCTCCTACAACCCTTCCTGTAACCCTCTGTTCTCCATATTTATGAGTCTCTTCTGTTTTGTCCCCCTCCCTGTTTTTATATGATTTTTGTTTCCCTTCCCTTAGGTTCATCTGTTTTGTCTCTTAAAGTCCTCATATGAGTGACGTCATATGATATTTGTCTTTCTCTGACTAATTTCACTTAGCATAACACCCTCTAGTCCCATCCACGTAGTTGCAAATGGAAAGATTTCATTCTTTTTGATTGCCGAGTAATACTCCATTGTATATATATACCACCTCTTCTTTATCCATTCATCCATCGATGGACATTTGGGCTCTTTCCATACTTTGGCTATTGTTGATGGTGCTGCCGTAAACATGGGGGTGCATGTGTCCCTTCAAAACAGCACACCTGTATGCCATGGATAAATGCCTAGTAGTGCAGTTGCTGGTATGTAGGGTAGTTCTAGTTTTAGTTTTTTGAGGAACCTCCATACTGTTTTCCAGAGTGGTTGCACCAGTTTGCATTCCCACCAGCAGTGCAAAAGGGTTCCTCTAGTTCTCTGCATCCTCACCAACATCTGTTATTGCCTGAGTTGTTAATGTTAGCCATTCTGACAGGTGTGAGGTAGTATTGCATTGTGGTTTTGATTTGTATTTCCCTGATAATGATTGATGTTGAGCATTTTTTCATGTGTCGGTTGGCCATCTGGATGTCTTCTTTGGAGAAGGGTCTATTCATGTCTTTGGCCCATTTCTTCACTGGATTCTTTGGTTTTTGGGTGTTGAGTTTGATAAGTTCTTTATAGATTTTGGATACTAACCCTTTATCTAATATGTCATTTGCAAATATCTGCTCCCATTCTGTCAGTTGCCTTTTAGTTTTGCTGACTGTTTCCTTCACTGTGCAGAAGCTTTTTATTTTGATGAGGTCCCGGTAGTTCATTTTTGCTTTTGTTTCCCTTGCCTCCGGAGATGTGTTGAGTAAGAAGTTGCTGAGGCCAAGATCAAAGAGGTTTTTGCCTGCTTTCTCTTCAAGGATTTTGATGGCTTCCTGTCTTACATTGAGGTCTTTCATCCATTTTGAGTTTATTTTTGTGTATGGTGTAAGAAAGTGGTCCCTGTCCATTCTTCTGCATGTCGTTGTCCAGTTTTCCCAGCACCACTTGCTGAA
This sequence comes from Panthera uncia, assembly GCF_023721935.1. Taxonomy (NCBI): domain Eukaryota; kingdom Metazoa; phylum Chordata; class Mammalia; order Carnivora; family Felidae; genus Panthera; species Panthera uncia. The sequence goes on from NC_064811.1 coordinate 56,497,480, forward strand.
GAGACTGTCTTTATTCCATTGGATGTTCTTTCCTGCTTTGCCAAAGATTAGTTGGCCATATGCTTGTGGGTCCATTTCTGGGTTCTGTATTCTGTTCCATTGATCTGAGTGTCTGTTCTTGTGCCAGTACCACACTATCTTGATGATTACAGCTTTGTAGTATACTTTGAAGTCTGAGATTGTGATGTCTCCTGCCTTTGGTTTTCTTTTTCAAGATTTCTTTGGCTATTCGGGGTCTTTTCTGGTTCCATATAAATTTTAGGATTATTTGTTCTAGCTCTGTGAAGAATGCTGGTGTTATTTTGATAGGTATTGCATTGAATATGTAGATTGCTTTGGGTAGTATGGACATTTTAACAATATTTGTTCTTTCTATCCAGAACATGGAATCTTTTTCCATTTTTTTGTGTGTCTTTTTCAATTTCTTTCATAAGCTTTCTATAGTTTTCAGCATATAGATTTTTCACCTCTGTGGCTAGATTTATTGCTAGGTATTTTATGGTTTTTGTGCAACTGTAAATGGGATCGCTTCCTTGATTTCTCTTTCTGTCACTTCATTGTTGGTGTATAGGAATGCAACCGATTTCTGAACGTTGAATTTATATCCTGCGACTTTGCTGAATTCATGAATCAATTCTAGCAGTTTTTTGGTGGAATCTTTTGGGCTTTCCATACAGAGTATCGTGTCATTTGCAAAGAGTGAAAGTTTGACCTCCTCCTGGCCAATTTGGATGCCTTCTATTTCTTTGTGTTGTCTGATTGCAGAGGCTAAGACTTCCAATCCTATGTTGAATAACAGTGGCAAGAGGGGACATCCCTGTCTTGTTCCCGACCTAAGGGGAAAAGCTTTCAGTTTTTCCCCATTGAGGATGATATTAGCGTTGGGTCGTTCATATATGGCTTTTATGATCTCGAGGTATGATCCTTCTGTCCTTACTTTCTTGAGGGTTTTTATCAAGAAAGGATGCTGTATTTTGTCAAATGTTTTCTCTGCATCTATTTGAGAGGATCATGTGGTTCTTGTCCTTTCTTTTATTGATGTGACAAATCACTTTAATTGTTTTGTGGATATTGAACCAGCCCTGAATCCCAGGTATAATTCCCACTTGGTCGTGGTGAATAAATTTTTTAATGTATTGTTGGATCCAGTTGGCTAATATCTTGTTGAGGATTTTTGCATCCATGTTCATCAGGGAAATTGGTCTATAGTTCTTTTTAGTGGGATCTCTGTCTGGTTTTGGAATCAAGGTAATGCTGGCTTCATAGAAAGAGTTTGGAAGTTTTCCTTCTGTTTCTATTTTTTGGAACAGCTTCAAGAGAATAGGTGTTAACTCTTCCTTAAATGTTTAGTAGAATTCCCCTGGAAAGCCATCTGGCCCTGGACTCTGTTTTTTTGGCAGATTTTTGATTACTAATTCGATTTCCTTACTGGTTATGGGTCTGTTCAAATTTTCTATTTCTTCCTGTTTCAGTTTTGGTAGTGTATATGTCTAGGAATTTGTCCATTTCTTCCAGATTACCCATTTTACTGGCATATAATTGCTCATAGTATTCTCTTATTATTGTTTTTATTTCTGTTGTGTTGGTTGTGATCTCTCCTCTTGCATTCTTGATTTTATTTATTTGGGTCCTTTCGTTTTTCTTTGATCCAACTGGCTAGTGGTTTATCAATTTTGTTAATTCTTTCAAAGAACCAGCTTCTGGTTTCATTGATATGTTCTACTGGTTTTTTTGGTTTCAATAGCATTAATTTCTGCTGTAATCTTTATTATTTCCTGTCTTCTGCTGTTTTGGGGTTTTATTTGCTGTTCTTTTTCCAGCTCCTTAAGGCATAAGGTTAGGTTGTGTATCTGAGATCTTTCTTCTTTCTTTAGGAAGGCCTGGAGTGCTATATACTTTCCTCTTATGACCGCCTTTGCTGCATCAGAGGTTTTGGGTTGTGGTATTATCATTTTCATTGACTTCCATATACTTTTTAATTTCTTCTTTAACTGGTTGGTTAGCCCATTCATTCTTTAGTAGGATGTTCTTCAGTCTCCAAGTATTTGTTACCTTTCCAATTTTTTTCCTGTGGTTGATTTCGAGTTTCATAGCGTTGTGGTCTGAAAATATGCACGGTATGATCTGGATCTTTTTGTACTTACTTAGGGTTGATTTATGTCCCAGTATGTGGTCTATTCTGGAGAATGTTCCATGTGCACTGGAGAAGAATGTATATTCTGCTGCTTTAGGATGAAATGTTCTGAATATATCTGTTAAATCCATCTAGTCCAGTATGTCATTCAAAGCCATTGTTTCCTTGTTGATTTTTTGATTAGATGATCTGTTCATTGTTGTGAGTGGGGTCTCTTACTATTATGGTATAACTATTGATGAGTTTCTTTATGTTTGTGATTAATTGATTTATATATTTGGGTGCTCCACTTGTGGTGCATAAATGTTTACAATTGTTAGGTCTTCTTGGTGGATAGACCCCTTGATGATGATACAATGCCTTTCTGCATCACTTGATACAGTCTTTATTTTAAAGTCTAGATTGTCTGATATAAGTATGGCTACTCCAGCTTTCTTTTGTTGACCATTAGCATGATAGATGGTTCTCCATCCCCTTATTTTCAATCTGTAGGTGTCTTTAGGTCTAAAGTGGTTCTCTTGTAAACAGCATATAGATCCCGTTTTCTTATCCATTCTGTTACCCTTTGTCTTGCGTAACAGAATGTCTTTTGATTGGAGCATTGAGTCCATTGACATTTAGAGTGAGTACTGAAAGATATGAATTTATTGCCATTATGATGCTTGTAGAGTTGGAGTTTCTGGTGGTGTTCTGTGGTCCTTTCTAATCTTTGTTGCTTTTGGTATTTATTTATTTATTTATTTCTATGTCTCTCTCTCTGTCTCTCTCTCTCTCTCTCTATATATATATATATATATATGGGTTTTTTTTCCAATCTTTTCTCTCCTCAGAGATTCCCCCTTAAAGTTTCTTGCAGGGCTGGTTTAGTGGTCACAAACTCCTTTAATTTTTGTTTGGGAAAGTTTTTATCTCCCCTTCTATTTTGAATGACAGCCTTTGTGGATAAAGAATTCTTGGCTGTATATTTTTCTGATTCAGAACATTGAATATATCCTGCCACTCCTTTCTGGCCTGCCAAGTTTCTGTGGATAGGTCTGCTGCAAACCTGATCTGTCTTCCCTTGTAGGTTAGAGTCAGTTGGTGGTCGGTTTTTGTTGAATCTAATGGGAGTCCTCTGTGCTTCCTGGATTTTGATGTTTGTGTCTTTCCCCGGGTTAGGAAAGTTTTCTGCTATGATTTGCTCACATAACCCTTCTACTCCTATTTTTCTCTCTTCTTCCTCTGAGACCCCTATGATTTGATGTTGTTCCTTTTTAACAAGTCACCGATTTCTCTAATTCTTAAATTGTGGTCTTTTGCCTCAGTCTCCCTCTTATTTTCTGCTTCATTATTCTCCATAAGTTTGTCCTCTATATTGCTGATAATCTGTTCTGCCTCATCCATTCTTGCCACCTCTGCATCCATCCATGATTGCAGCTCAGTTATAGCATTTTTAATTTCATTCTATTTTTTACTTCTTTTATCTCTGCACAAAGGGATTCTAATCTATTTTTGACTCCAGCTAGTATTCTTATTATCATGTTTCTAAATTCTGGTTCAGACATCTTGCTTGTATCTGTGTTGGTTAAATCCCTGGCTGTCATTTCTTCAAGCTCTTTCTTTTGGGGTGAATTCCTTCGTTTTCTCATTTTGAAGGGAGAAAAGGAATTAATGACATGGAAAAATTAAAATTAAAAAAATTAAAATAAAAAAATATTAAAATTAAAAACTTAAACACACAAACACACACAAATCTAATAAATGATGCTAGATCCTAGGTGTGTTTTGGTGTGGGTGTTGAAAGTGGTTTGACAGGTTAGAGAAAAAAAAGGGGAAGAAAAAAAAGGAAATAGTTTGAGAATTTGAAAAAATGAATACACTGAACTAGGCTAAAATGAGATGATGGGAGTAAAATAGAATTTGAAAAAAATTACACAAAAGTAAAGAATATAGTAGGGAAAAATTAAAGAAAAATATTTTTAATAAAAATTAAAAATAAAAATGAATTTTTTCACTCTTTTTGTATTCAAGAAAAGAAACGAAAAAGAGAAAAGAGAAAAAAGAAATCACTTGAAAATTTGAAAAAGTGAATACACTGTGGTAGACTAAAATGAAATGATGGAAGTAAAATAGAATGTGAAAAAATTTACATAAAAGCAAAAAAATATATATAGTAAAAAAACTAAAGAAAAATATTTTTAATAAAAATTGAAAGTAAAAATTAATTTTTTTACTTTCTGCCTTCAAGAAAAAGAAAAGAAATGAAAAAGAGAAAAAAGAAAAAAGAAAACAAGGAAATCATTTGAAAATTTGAAAAGGTGAATACACTGAAGTAGACTAAAATAGAATAATGGAAGTAAGATAGAATTTGAAAAAATTCTATTTTATGCAAAAGTAAAAATATAGTAAAAAAAATTAAAGAAAAATATTTTTAATACAAATTGAAAATAAAAATGAATTTTTTCTCTTTCTGTATTCAAGAAAAAGAATAGTGTAAAAGAAAAGAAAAAGGAAAAAAAAAAAGAAAGAAAATTGAATAGATGGACCTGCTAACAGATTGAAATAGGACTGAAATTACTTCGTTTTCCCCTAGAAGTCAGACTAGGTAGCACTTTATAGTCCATAAACTAAGCCGGTGGTGAGACTTGTGTTCTTGAAGAGCGAGGTTGGCCCAGTTGGGCGGGACTCAGTGTAACAGCTCCATTCTCCACTAGATGGCGCTGCTAGCCTACTGGGGTGGATTGTTGCAGCGCTCATAGGTGCCTATGCGCATGTGCGGGAGCGGTGAAAATGGCGTCACCCAGCTACCCAGTCTCTAGTGGGGGAACTCTGTTCTCTCCGATCAGCAATCGTGCACCCATCCTCTGTCTTCAGCTTTCGTCCACTCCCCGCTTCTTCACTGCCCGTGACCAAGCCCCAGGCAGTACCTGTCTCCCAAGTTTTGTGTCAGATGTGGCTGTTTTCCCCGGCCCCTTACTTCTGAAGGACACGGCTTTGACCCGTTCCATCTCTCTGCAGGAGGGTCTCACCGAGCAATGGCCTAATGCCTGCTGCACCGAGGAATGCCTGCTGGACCCTGCTGCTGCCAGTGCCCTGAGACTGCGGCCAGGTGCCAGCCTGCCCCAGAAAAAGCTCTCGAGATAGTGTAGCAGCAGCTTTTCAGGGATTATGGAAAATAACAACACACATCTGGCACCAGGCTTCACCCTTAATGACCTTGTTCCGGCACCAGTAAATGTGGCTATGTTCTGGGGGTCTACTGGGACCAGGTGGCTTCAACGGTCTCTACCAAATGTCCTTCTAGCAGTGGAACCGCTTTTCCCCGTGTGGCCCGAGAATCCTGGACCCCACTCTGTTCCTGGGGATTCACCCTTCCCACCAGAGCACCTCCAGGTATTGAGCTGCAGGGTTGCAGACTTTGTGCTCCCCTTGTTTACAGTCTTAATGGAATTTAAGCCCTCTTCGTTCTCCCTTTTTAGTTTAGTCCCTGCGGCTGTTTCCAATTTTCCACTTTCTCTCCAGCTGCTTTTGGGAAGGGGTGCTTTCCCGTATTCTCCCCCACCCCAGTCTCTGTCCTCTCTCCAACTGCAAAGGCAGCTCCTTACCCACTGCTGGCTTCTCTCTCCCCAAGTTCACCTCTCCACGCCATGTACCTGCTGAATTCTGTGGTTCAGATTGTGCAGATTGTTGTGTTAATCCTGTGATCAGTTTTCTAGGTATGTAGGATAGTTTAGTGTTGGTCTTGCTGTATTTCATGGACGTGAGACACACAAAAAACTTCCATGCTGTTCTGCCATCTTGGCTCCTCAGAAACTAACTTTTAAATATCAATCAAGGGTGGGGCACTTGGGTGGCTTAGTCGGTTAAGCATCCAACTTGGGCTCAGGTCACGATCTCACAGTTCATGGGTTCAAGCCCCGCGTTGGGCTCTGTATTGACAGCTCAGAGACTGGAGCCTCTTCAGATCCTGTGTCTCCCTCTCTCTCTGACCCTCCCCCACTCACGCTCTGTCTCTTTCAAAAATAAACGTTAAAAACTTAATAAATATAAGTCAAGGGGGAATATATATCATAGAGTTGATCTATATGATAGGACCTGTGGGTTCTGCCACTTTAAAATATCTCTTCAATCCAGGTCTAACTTTCCAGGGTTATTAATCCTCCTTAAACCACAAATACTCCTGAGAATATTATAAACTGATTCTTTTAATAGTGTCTCCCTCTAGTCACCTGCCTGCACTTTCCTCTCAGCCAAGCTAGCCTCATAATTCCAGTCTGTGCTCTGCGCTCATTCTTTCTGGCTCCAGATCCTTCCCGTCTAGTCTACTTTTTAACCACGCCCACATCCAGTGCTGCCTCCTCTTCTGTGAAGTTTTCCCCAGTATTGTTTGTGATATATCAGTCTCATTGTTTATATCACATATTTGACACTTCATATGTCTTTCCTTGTATCATAGCAATTAGGTAATTGATGTATTACTTTTAATGTTTATCTTAGAAAAGAAGAAAGGTCTGAATCAATGACTTAAGATTTTACCTCAGAAAGTTAGAAAAAACCCAGAGTAAACCCAGACTAAATAGAAAGAAGGAAATAATTAAAATGAGAACCAACATAATAGGGAACTAACAAACACTAGAGAAAATTAATAAAACCTAGAGCTGGTTCTTTGAAAAAAATCAAACTGGTAATTCCCTAAGCTAGACCAATCATGAAAAATACAAGAGTGAATCACCAATATCAGGAATGAAGCAGGGATTATCAGCACAGTTTTAATAGACAAAGATATTCAGGACAACATTATGCCAACAAATTCAACAATTGAGATGAAATGGGAAAATCCTGTGAAAAACTAGTAAAGAAAAAACCTATTCTAATAGGAAATTTTCTCACTTGGTTTTTCTTTTACTTTTCTTTTGTATTTGGTTCCTTGCCTTTTTAGACTGTAATTATAGCAAAGAAGTTCTAGAAGTTATTTACAGTCTACAATAAATTTTGTCCTGTGTTACATCATCTGTGTTACATTTGCCATTATTTACAATCAAACTGCCTCAGAGGTAGCATCTTTTACTCTTTTAGGGATAAAGTCTTTATTATGGAGTCTATATTACTTGTGTTCTCAGTGCAAATGATATACTGAATTAACTACTCTTTAAGTCCACAAATATTATATCAACATGATTTGAGAAACCATCTCAAACCACAGGGAAAGGCCTGCAGAGACATGATTTGTACACAGAATGTCTACACTGAGAGAAATTTCCCTTCCACACATTGACAAGCTTCTCTTCATGTCCACAGACAATATGGAGAGTTATTATTACAATCCCAGAAGAGATTATCTCCCTTTCCCACAGCTGTTTGTGGTTCCTTAGTTAAGTACAACATGGCAAGGGTAACTAATCTCACCACTTCTATTCAACTTGATACTGGAAAACCTAGGCAGGGCCAGTAGGTAAGAAAAATGAATAAAATGCATCCAAATTAGAAGGGAAGAAGTGAAATTGTCTGTTTGTAGATGACATGATCTTGCATATAGAAAACCCTAAAGACTTCCCCCCACCCCAAACTGCTACAACTAAGAAATGAATTCAGTAAAGCTGCAGGATACAAAATCAGCATACGAAAATAAATTGTGTTTCTGTACACTAATAATGAATTATCTGAAAGGGGAATTAGGAAAACACTTTCATTTACAATAGTAGCAAAAAGAATAAAATGCTTATGAATAAATTTAACCAATGAGGTCAAAGATCTGCACACTGAAAACTACCAATAAGTGATGGATGAAATTAAACAAAACACAAACAATGGAAAGATATCCCATTTTTGTGGATTAGAACATTCAATACCGTTTAAATGTGCACACTGCCCAATTTACAGATTCAATGCAATCTCTATCAAAAACTCAGTATCATTTTGTACAGAAATAAAAAAGAACATTTCTAAAATTCATATGGAGCCACAAAAAGCCTGAATAGTCAAAACAATCTTGAAAAAGAACAAATCTGGAGACATCACATTTCTTATTTCAAAATATATTATAGAGCTATAGTAATTGAAAAATATGGTGTCAATATGAAGATAGACACATAGACCAACGGAACAGAATAGAGAGCCTAGAAGAAAATTCACACATTTATAGTTAACTCACCTTCAACAAGGGAGCCAAGAGTACACAATAGGAAAAGGATAGTCTCTTCCATAAATGGCGTGGGGAAACTGGATATCCATCTGCAAGGGAACACAAGTGGACCCTTGTCTTATACCACACATAACAACCAATTCAAAGTGGATTAAAGACTTAAACACAAGACCTGACAATATAAAACTCCTAGAAGAAACAGGAAAATCTTCATGACATAGGTCTTGACAATAATTTAATAGATATGATACGACAAGCATAGGCAACAAAAAAGCAAAATTAGACAACTGGATCTACATCAAATTGAAAAGCTTTTGTGAATTAAAGGAAATAATCAATGAAGCAAAAAGGCAACCTGCAGAATATTTTCAATATCTATAATAAGGGATTAATTTCTAAAATATATAAGGAACTCCAAAACTCAAAAGCAAAAAATCTAATAACTCAATTTAGCAAATGGTCTAAACACTTGACATTTCTCCAAAGAAGACGTACAAATGGCCAACAGTTAAATGACAAGACGTTCCACATCACTGGTTATCAGAAAAATGTAAGTCAAAACCACAATAAGCTATCCCATCACATCTATTAGGATGGCCATTATAAAAAAATAAAAGACACCAAGTGTTCATAAAAATGTGGAGAAATTGGAGTATTATACACTATTGGTGGGAATGCAAATGGTGCAACCGCTATGAAAAACAGTATGGACTCCCTCAGAAAGAACAAAAAATAAAACTGCTAAATGATGCAGCAATCCCACTTATGGGTATTTACCCCAAGAATTGAAATCAAGACCTCAAAGAAATATAAGCACTCCCAAATTCACTGAATCACTATTCACAATAGCCAAGATATGGAAACAAAGTGCCACCCAACAGATGAATGGATAAAGAAAATGTGGTGTATGTACAATAGAATATTATCAGCCTTAAAAAAGAAGGAAATCCTACAATATGAGACAACATGGAAGAACTTTGAGAAAATTATGCTGAGTGAAATAAGCCAGCCACAGAAGGACAAATACTGCATAATTCCCCTTATATAAGACATCTAGAACTTACAGATAATATATATAAATACAGATAAATGGAAGTTGACAGAGACTGGGGGAAGGAGGAAAGAAGAGTTGCTAATCAGCAGGAGGAAAGATTCAGAAGTGCAAGATGAGTCAGTTTTAAGATCCAAAGTACAACATAGTAGATAACACAGCTGTATTGTACACTTAAAAATATGTTAAGAGGGTAGATGATATATTAAGCGTTCATAAATAAATAAGTAAATACATACATAAATATATAAATAGGCAGTTTCAAATGTGGTAAAGAATAGTTTAACACCAAAGATAATAAAGAATTTTTGATGTGCCAGACAATTCTCTTAGTATGTTCCACATACCAACTCCTTTAATCCTCACAACACCAGGATGAAATTGTATTATTGTCATTCCTTTTAAAGATGAGCATTATGAAACTGAGAATGATTAAATAAATTAAACAATTATTAAAGTGGTGGGAGGGGAGAAACTGAGATTCAGCCAAAAAGTTCAAAGCAGGATTCTGGTTCTTAATCACTACTACACGGGGACTCTCAGGAGACAACAGAGTTCCGAACTGAGAGCTACCAGTAAAAAGATTTTGTTTAAGACAACAATGTCAAAGAAGACTTCTCCGCAGCGATGCAGAAGAAGAGATTACAATGACCTGTGATAGTGGTTGACTTCTCAAACACATTGCATTAAGAGGTCAGTAACAAATAATCATTTCATTTACTGGATTCCAATCAGATGTTGCTATACTTCCCTCATTGTCCTTTCCAACAAATTTAGACGTCAGGATTGGGTACATGAGCGGTTCGTGTTCTCTCTTCTTATTTGCTGGAGTTCATTCTTCCATCCCTCTAGCCCTAACCTACCCCTACCCCTACCCCCACCCCTAACCCTAACCCTAACCCTACCCTACCCTACCCTAACCCTCTCACAGAAGTGGCCATGTTAACCCTTAGACAGTCTCACAGCACCTCCAGAAGGGATATTAAGAAATTGAAAGGTGGACTTAAACTATAATTCCCAAATTTATGTGAGTGGCATGGTTCCAAGAAAATATACAAAATGTCTTCCTGATCTAGGCTGCTGAGAGATGAGGTAGGGGGGAAGCAAACTCACATTTCCTTGACTTCACACTTCCGCTGAAGGTCAGCTAGGGCCATGCTGCTCGCACTCATTTTGTATGGAGTGGTGCTCACCCCACAGGATGCTGGCTGCAGACCTAGGGTTAAGAACAAGATAAATGAGGCAGCAACAAACTGGGTAGCTCAAACAAGCATTGTGTCCCTCAAAAAGAAATCATTTAAAATTAGAATTATTGGACTTTGAATTAGTTTGGGTCTAAAAGAGAAAGGAATGTCTGCATAGAGCTCGAGACATATTATTTCTCTCTTGAGGTCGACAATTTTAAGATTAGTTGGGGCAATACAAGTAGACTTTAATACTTCTCATTTGTTTTGTCCAATAAATATTTGTTTGGCATTTGCTGTGTGTGGAGACCTCTCTTTGAGGGGCTCACAGTCTAATGGGGGAAGACAGATCTGAGCACACACTGCAGTAATAGATATTACCTTAGCTCTAAGTAATACCATTTCATCTGGGCTAAAGGCAGCTAGGAAAGCTTTCTGTCTTTGCTTATAATTCCAGAAAGCAAGCATGAGTTCCAGACTCCCTCATGCACAAGTCGGCTAGTATATATTTGTATATATGCATCTAAATATAGATCTTGAAAATTTGCTTGACTGTCTCTAAGCCTGTTGCCACTATTACAGTCCTTATCTTTACCCACCTTCCTAAACACCTTCTTCTATAATACCCCTCACCCCACCTTCCTAATTACCATACTCTGTCTCTGATTTGTTAGAATTCCTACGAAAGGGAATTTTCTGATAACTAAACCCCTTTCCAAAGTATGTTCAGAGATTCTCTTCATCAATAACCTTTGTTTTATTAGTGGCTTTGCTTTTTTTCCTTAATTTCAAGATTCTGAAGTGGTTCAAAGTGGTCAGGTTGTTGGCTCTCTGTGTGCTCCTCCCCTTAAAAGAGAGTGCTGTGTTTACTTTTCCCAGCAGCTTGAGACCAGTTATCTTTGTGATGTTGATTCTGCTAAGAGAAACATGGTATACTTTTCCAATTACTCATTCCAGCCCATTGTTTCTGATTTCTAGAGTTCCCTTCCAAGCATCAGTGATCACGTGTGGCAATACAATGAGGATATCTACATGGTGTGTTACTCAGATTCACCCCCGTTGGAGTCTGCTTGAGAAGTGACAAGGTGAGAGGACTCAGAGGGTCTGTTCCTTCCCTTGAGTGCACAGACTCCATATATAGGTGACTCTCATAGATGTCATGTCCCTTTACTTCATGATGATCATTCTTGCTCTGTGTTGCAAATTATCCCTAAATCCTCCACAAATGCCCCCCAAATCTAGGTAATACTATCTATGATTGCCCCTAATCACTGTTTACTTCATTTGCATGTGGTTTTCTCATCAGGAAGCCATTACAATGAGAGTTGATGCTAGGGCTGGAGTGACTCAGGCTTGAACACGGGCAGGACAGTCTTTTTTTTTTTTTTTTTTTTAAACGTTTACTTATTTTTGAGAGACAGAGAGAGACAGACTACAAGAAGCGGAGGGGCAGAGAGAGAGGGAGACACAGAAACTGAAGCAGGCTCCAGGCTCCAAGCTGTCATCACAGAGCCCGATGAGGGACTTGAACTCATGAACTGCGAGATCATGACCTGAGCCAAAGTAGGATGGCTTAACCGACTGAACCACCTGGGTGCCCACGCCGCAGGACAGTTTTGATGGACATTTAACTCAGGCTGGACTGTTCTTGGCTACTCTATTGTGATTAAAGGTTACAAATGATTCTTCCTGATTTCTCTCTTTGTTTATCTCTCTCTCTTCCTGAGTTCTGGATAGCTGGCACAGTGCCTCCTGGATTTAGTAATCAACTCTCTTTCTATGGCTGACGTTGATACATTTCTACTTCTTCTATAGCATAGATGTCCCCTCGGACATTTTCTTCACAGAAAATTGTGGGGAGTCAGTGATTTACTCTAGCATTTACTCTCTATTGTTACCCTCAACTGTAATAGAATCGAGACTCTGAATAAATGCCATGTTTTTAATATAGCCAAACACTGACACTTTAATCACTTAAGGCTATTTCCTTGAAATTTTTAAATAACTAAACCTGTAACACATTTAAATCATTTGACTCTGTTGAGAAGTGCACAGGAAAGCCCTGGACAAGGAGTTAGAGGCTTGGATTTGAAATCCACTTCTGGCAATCATTGCCTGTAGCTTTGGAAATTTGGACATGTTTCTTAAACTCTTTGAGCCATGCTAGGATCATCTGTAAAGGTAAATAACAAAACCTGCATCACAGAAACTGTGTGTGTTGGAAATGAATGGGAAATATATGTGCAGGGTACCTTAGTCGATGATATTGCAGCTAATATATTCAGGCAGTTGAATGTGTGGAATTTGTTGTCACACCAGGGTTTGATTCCTGGCAATGCCATCGAATGGTTAGGTGACCTTGAGGTGGTTTTTTTTTTTTTTTTTAAGTTTATTTATTCATTTTGAGAGAGTGAGAGGGGAGAGGAAGCATTAGGAGGGGAGGGGCAGAGAGACAGGGAGAGAGAGTATCCTAAGCAGGCTCCACGCTGACCACACAGAGCCCAACACCAGACTTGATCCCAAGAACCGTGAGATCATGACCTGACCTGAAACCAAGAGAGTCGGATGCTGAACTGACTGGGCCACTCAGGTGCCCTGCGAGAACTATTTATCTTCCTTCTCCTTCAGTGTTCTCATGTATTAAATGGGAATAAGATTTCCTGTGCGCTAGGGCTGTTGTATGGATTCAATCAGATGATGAAAGTGCTTATATTTAGCACAGTGCCCACCAATTTAGTAAATGCTCAATAAATGTTAGCTGTGTTAATGGGATAAGTTATTCCACATCTACCATTAACAGTAGTTCAATAAATGTAGTTACACCTAAATTTCACAAAAAGAAGCTTCTCTGAGAAAAAAAAGATTCTTTTGAAACACAAACAGGAGGCACTGTGAACGATCTGACTAGGAAAACGCACTCAATTAGGCAGCCTAGCCCATGATCATGAATCATTTTACAAGGAACTTCCACAAATCTTAGAAAAATCAGCATTGAGAGAGAGTCATAGAGGCTTGCTTGCTTTCACTCTTGCTCTAGGATGAAACCAGAGACGCATCTTGTGGCTGGTGTTCCAATATTTGTGAAATACTTGCTGTTGTATAGCATGTGGGTCTTTGAAAAAGTTTCAAATGTATTTATCAAAATATATCTTTATTTCACATGGGTGGCAGGCATCAGGGTATGCTATTTTCCTTGGCAAAGACAGACTTAACAACAAAGTTATTTTTCCATAAATGACCTGAGGAAAGGCTGATATGGAATTTGCTCCAAATGAAATACCATGGTATACAGGTAATGTTTTTACAGAATTATCTGAATGTAGATTTTTTTTTCTTTTCTTGGAACATGTGAATATTATTTTCCTCTATTAGAATGCTTGCGAAGTGAGTAAATGCCATGTAAAAAAAATTCCAAAACTCTACTTGGAACAGTCTGAAAGCAGGTGGAAGTTTTAAAAAAACCTCTTTTTTTTTTTTTTTTTAAACTTAAAGCTTTTCATTTTCTTGTCACGGAATAGCTAATGTGTAATTGTAGTTAAGAGACGACTTTAATCCCAGAATTTTGTTCATGAAAAACCATTGTAAAAGTTAATATCCCTGCTGTTTTTATAGACACTACTTGTTGGTTTAACTCACAGGGAAATCGGTCTTGCAGTAGCATAGCGGGTCTGTCCTCTGCACCCTTTGTCTTCCTAACCCCAGTCCTGTGGGCAAATGCTCCCATTCAGGAGTTTCTGGTAAATATTTAACACCTTGCTTTCAGGAAAATTAAAAAAAGTATTGGGTTGTGGTGTATGCTGATTTCTATTGTGTAAACATTCCCACCATGGCTGACTTCAAGCCAACACCCCTAAAGCTGGGAAGAGCTGCACAGTCCATGCCCAGTGAGCTAGAGCTGGCCCAACCCACATCACCACTCCTACTCCTTACCCAACATGGACTCTGATGGGACTGACATTAGCGACACGAATGAATAAGACAGAGTAGACAAACGGATGAGACAGAGCCAATCTTTGTGTGACTGGCTACATACATTACAAAACTGTTAAAGTGGTGATTTAGAAGCGTAATAGTTCACACTTGTTTTTTCTATAATTACCACGAATTTTATTCAAGAATTTTTAAAAGTTCCTAATAATGCTGGGGCGTCTGGGTGGCTCAGTCGGTTGAGCGCCTGACTTCGGCTCAGGTCATGATCTCGCAGTCTGTGAGTTCAAGCCCCACGTCGGGCTCTGTGCTAACAGCTCAGAGCCTGGAGCCTCCTTCAGATTCTGTGTCTCCTTCTCTCTGTGCCCCCACCCCTCCACTCCCTGTCTCTGTCTCTGTCTCTCTCTCTCAAAAATAAACATTACAAAAAAATAATAAAAAATAAAAGTTCCTAATAATGCTTATGGATTAAAATCCTATGATTTCTATGGATTTTGGATCCCTCTGTCCCTTGAAAATTATCACTTAAATGGGCCAAATGATCCATACTATGGACATATTAATTTTTCATTAAGATGGAAATATACATATACAAAACACCCACAAGTAATAACCTCAGACCCCAACCTGAGTTGAAGACATAGAGACCTAGAGAAATAATGGATAGAGATAACTACATTGTTTTCAAAAACCAAAACCAAAACCAAAAATCCCTTCTCCCAATACTGTACACATTATCTTAGAACCATCTGTTTCCATGGCTGCTCTGATAGCTATATGATTCTTCTGGTGTCAGAAGTTGGGATTTTGATTCCAAAAATGTCCACAAATACCTCTTGCACATTTTTATTTATTAAAAAAGCCACCACAAAGGTCTGAATGGTGAGGCACTGTTGCATCGTGCTTCAGAGTCATGGCTGAGTCTGCACTGTGGCTCAGCATCTCCAAGCTCTGTGACCTTGGCTTAAGTATTTATCTTAAAAAAAATTTTTTTTAAATGTGTATTTATTTTTGAGAGAGAGAGAGAGCGAGCGCAAGTGGGAAAGGGACACAGGGAGAGGGAGACGTAGAATCCGAAGCAGGCTCCAGGCTCTGTGCTGACAGCACAGAGCGCAACACGGGGCTGGAACCCGCGAACTGTGAGATCATGACCTGATGCTTAAGCACCAAGTCAGATGCTTAACCGACTGAGCCATCCAGGGGCCCTGGTAAGTATTTAACTTTAAGAATCCATTGCCTTACATGTCAAATGAGAATATCTATATCCTAGGATGTTATTATGTTTTCATCTGCCCTGCAACCATGCCAGCACTTTTTCTGAAATTTTCCCTTTCCTACCTGTCATGTAAGTGACTGTCCTAGAAATTGCCAAAGTGGTAAATAAGGGTGAGTTTTCCCACTCTTCAGCCCACTCAGATACCTGTACTAGGGCTTTCCCTTTTCTACCACTGCTGTATTTGGGGAGTCCAGTTTCCTATGCTCTGTTTTGGGGTACTTATGAGTGTCCTGGACTGATGGTGAAGATAGTGCCCACAAGAGGCTTTGCAGAGTTTTGGGCACAGATGGATGCCCATATGCTGGGTAATATGTTGCTGAAGTAGAGGCAGCTGACACTGACAACCATTCTCTACCCAATAGTGATGACAACCACTGACATGGTTTTTCTGTAAGCACAAGGAAAGTCCATTATCTTGGCTTCGACTCTGCTTCCTAGAGCTGGCCACTTTATGATGCTTGGCCATAATTTCATGCTAACTTTTCCCTCTCGTCCCTAATTCCCCTGTGATCCTTCTGGCCTGGAGATTCTGTCTTCTTCTGAAGTCTTGGCTCCACCATTCCCTTTATTCTTTCTCTCTCTCAGCCCAGGTAACCCTCAACCATCTCCATTCCAAGTGTACGAGTTGGTGTTTTAATCTTTGTAATGTAAACTCTTTGGCTCACTTTCTTCAGGGACTTCCTTTTTTTTAAATTTTTTTTTTTTAACGTTTATTTATTTTTGAGACAGAGAGAGACAGAGCATGAATGGGGGAGGGTCAGAGAGAGAGGGAGACACAGAATCTGAAACAGGCTCCGGGCTCTGAGCTGTCAGCACAGGGGCCTGATGCAGGGCTCGAACTCATGGACCGCGAGATCGTGACCTGAGCCGAAGTCGGCGCTCAACCGACTGAGCCACCCAGGCGCCCCATGGGGACTTCCTTTTGAGTCTCAAGAGATTAGTTAGGAAGCATAAAAAACAACACAAAATCCAACCAACCAACAACAATTAAGCCAAACCTACAAAGGAATGTCAGTGTATTTTTTCTTTAAAAAATTTTTTTTCAAAGTTTATTTATTTTTGAGAGAGAGAGAGACAGAGTGTGAGTGGGGGAGGGGCAGAGAGCGAAGGAGACCCAGAATCCAAAGCAGGCTCCAGACTCTGAGCTATCAGCACAGAGCCTGATGTGGGGCTCGAACTCACAAACTGTGAGATCATGACCTGAGCCGAAGTTGGACACTTAACCAACTGAGCCACCCAGGCACCCCTGTATTTTTTCTTTTTACTTTTCTTGTAGAAAAATGCTAAAGCTTCTGGATTCCTCTAACTGGGAGAAGGATGAAAGTGTATGAAAGAAAGTAAAATAAAAAAGATTGACATTTCAGACATGACCTACTGAACACTGTTGATGTGGTGTTAGGCATCTGAATAAATCTTGGCTGATAGTGTCCCTTTCCAGGAATATTAGAATTGCAACTCAGAAAGAATAGCCTTTCTTTGGAATTAAAATTTAGGATGTAAAACTTGAGAATTATTAGCAGTCTTGTTTTCTGTCATAGATACATAGGGACCAGAGGAAATCCATTTATAGACCAAAATAGAAGAATGTGGGAGACTTGCAAAGAGAACAGAGATGATGGACCCAGTGAGGAACTTGATAGCACTTCTAGAAACTGGTGCCTGTGATTTCAGAGTTCTAACTACGTTCTCATTTTACTGGGTGTTACAAGTTGGGTTTCTGTCATTTGGGACCCAGAGCCCTATTACAAATATCCATTTTGTGGTGTTTCTGTGCAATTTAGACACAGTAAGTAAGCTCTTTTGATTTCTCAGTAACTGGCACTTAATAAGCCCATGGGATGTTGTTGTTATTGTTTAAAACAATTCACTTTTGCCATCCGAATTGTGGTATCAAGATTTCCTAGTCACTGCCCATGCTTGTTCAAGACCAAATTGTTTACTTACTTACCATCCATTCTATCCAAGTTTAGGTTAAGAAATTCTTCCTGTTATTTTTCAGCATTACAAACCCTTAGGAACTATTACCTACTTAGGGCAGCGTCTGGCACATAGAAAGCAGTGAATTAATTTGGGATATGATATAGGAATAACTGATTAATTTATGTGATTTAAGAATAAGCAAACTAAAATATCACTCCTAACTGTTGCCATGTATATTGAAATCAAAGTTTAGTGTTAATGAAAAAAATTTTTTCATTTCCCTGAAAATGTCTGATAAAACTTGTATTGAACAAACAATACTTTGGTTTTGTACTAATTCAGAGAACTGACCTACTCCTGCAAACGTGGAATTATTTAATTAAAATCCACAAAAGGTTATCGCGTGCTGAACTTGTCTTAACCTAATGAAGGAAGATCAGCTTTACTAGGAATAAAAGGTGCAGAATATCACCATTTAACAAAGTTTGCCTTATATCTTTTACCAACACATTATGTATTTAAACTTCCTTGTTTGCAGATTTTAAGAGATATTTCAAAAATGACCTGTGTTGTGCATTTGTTGTGTGATTTATGGTAAGGAGAGGATCATTTTCTAGGAAACCATGTTAATATTAACCTCGACTATTTGAGAGAAATGTTGACCTAGCCAAGGTAGTTTCCTTATGATTTACCTGGCTTGACATTCCATTATGATTCCACCTAATACTATAGAAGGAACACATTATTTATCAGCAAGTTTTGTATATTATTTTAGTGTTCCAATGTGGACATAAATATCTCTAAAGAGACTTAGACCTTGGCTTTTGTACTTCCTTTAAAACCATTCCTCTCAACTGTTATTCTTCCCAGTGAGGCCTTGTTTGTCTTTCTTTTGGAGAAGAGAATGTCAGGGTGTTACCTAATGAAAGCCTTCAAGAATAAATTATATAAACACAAGGAAAAAACTGTGCTCTGTCTTATCTGAAGACAGATGGAGAAGATCCAGAGTTTAAATTATGGAATGAAAGAATAAAGACTGGCTTTAAAGCAGTGAAAGTTTGTTTTGTGATGCTTTTGTTTGCCATGGATGCCTTCGAGAAACTGCTGAAAGCTGAATCCACTCCCTAGAGAAATTTGTACATCAATACATAGAAAATTCGTGACATTTCTGAGTTCACAAACACGCTGAAACTCTTCTATGAATTCTGTGTTAAAAACATTTGCTCTAAAGAACAAGTTCCAGGTTATAAAGACTGTTTAATACTTAACGAAGTTGTGTTCACAAAGCTTTGTTCAAACAGGAAATATGGCCTTTGTTGTTTTACTTTGGAACTTACTTAATATCTGTAGCCACACTAAAGTCACTCTCTGCTCTGAGTCTTTGAAAGATATGCTTTTTGTGAAATGCATATCTCACATTCATATTACAAATGCATTCATATTACAAATACTGAAACTGACGGAAGCATCTGCTCTGTCTGAAATAGCACCTGCTATAATGGGACTTGCATCATAATTTTGGGGGGGGGGATGAATTTGTAGAGAGGTGACTACATAGGTTTGGATGGAAACTTAAATTTAGGCCTGTTAATCATAAAGAGTCAGTGCACTGACATTTTCTAAGTATTATCCTCGAATACCATAAATAAAATTGGGGTGAATTATTGTTTCACATGAACTAGTAAATCGAGAATACAAAAGTGGCCTGGGGAAATTTGTTGCTATTTTATGGCCAGAAGACCTCTATGGGTGGTCATGAGTTTGTACATGGTTTCCAAGAATGTTAATCCACAGGGGCAGCTCAGCCCCTCCAACAATATGTATTTTTAAAAACGTGAATGAACATCATGGTAAACAAAGGATATTTGATGTTTTCCTTCACTAGTGTATGCTTAGAAGAAAAGCACATTATGTAAATATATATATATATAGATGCAGATATAGATATATATGATATATATGATAATATAAATATGCATAAGGTGCTTCTGGCATAGATACTAGCAATAAATAGTTACCTTTGATGATACACACTAAAATTTAAGAAGCCCAATACTTTATTATGAGATCATTAGATCCAATTTCCTCCTCTTCGATTACCATCATTATAAAACACCATTATCTCTCTCACTGTCATCTTCCAGTCAGTGTTCTTATTTAAACACATCCATCCAAAGAATTTTAACCCAGTGTCTCCTACTTTAATTTGAAAAGCACACAATACATGCCCTTTAGATTCTTGCCTGAGATGCTACACACAACTGTTTGCTTTTGGTTCTCAGATCAGAGAAGACTGATATTTTCATGTGAATTTTCATATTTTCATGTGAATTTTTCATGTGAAGCCCAGAGTAAAGATATGTATGTATGACTTGTACTACATGTAAACATAAAAATAAAAATGTCTGAAAAATATGCTTATGCTTACCATCTGTATTATTTAAATACGTATTTAAATAAAGTGCAATCCACTATTAACATTTAGTATTCTTTCTATTTTATTTTAGTCTCTTGCATAAAAAATGCCGTTCCCCAAATTGATTTCCCAACCCATGAAGAATGAAAACAGTTTAAAACCTCCTACTGAAAGTTAAAGTTTCTCAAAATTTGGGGTGTAAAAGAAAACCTCAAGGAGCTCTTTCAAAATGCAGATTACTAGGCCCTCTTTCAGAGATTCTGATTCACTAGTGCAGTCCAAACATCCACAATATTTCAGATGCTTCCAAGGTTATTCTGAGGCAGATTTTGAGATGTAGTTTCTATCTAGTAATCCGTGTCCTATTCTTCGATTAAACTAGATCAGCTAAAAATTATACGCTGGCACTAGGCTGTGTTGGCTGACTGCAGGGTTACTTTTATGGACGCAAGCTTTGGTGTCCTACCCTTAGTCCTATCCTTCACTGAAGGATGCAAGAAAAAATTTAATATTGCACTTTCGTAAACATGTCATTAAGACAAAAGTCTTCATAGCATAGCAGGGTTGCCTATGGAAAGCCTAAAGTAAAATTATTTTCAATACTATACATGTAGGAAGGCTTCACTTCCCTTAAAGACTTGCTATTTTCTCTTATTATCAAGAGAATCTCATAACTGACTATTTTGTGTCATGACAGCCAAGACTTTGTTCTGTTTTAACTCTCATATTCCTAGCACCTAGAACAATGGTTGGCTCATAGGAGAAACTAACAAAATAAATATTTGTTGAATTGAATTAAATTGAATTGAATTGAATGCTTCCCTTTCACATTGGCTTCCAATGATATCGGAGACAAATTCATAACTCAATCTCGACCTATGTATTTGCACATTTACTACCTTTGTACTTTTTGGCAATCTATGCCTATTTGTGTCCTTCTGGGCTTTATGTGGTAAACTTACTTACGTGGCAGTTTCTATATAAACATCACCAACAACTATTATGTTGTATAATATTATGTATAATACATAATATTTTGAACTTATTTTCATGTGTATGACCTTTTCTCCTCATAAGAAGTTAATACAAAAAAAAATGGTTTTCCTGATTTATCCAATTCAGACTAATACTTCTGCCTATATGACTACTCATAGTCCTTGATGTATGCTGGGGTTGGCAAATACCAACCATGGGCCAGTTCCTGTTTTTGTGTGGCCCATGAGCCATACAAAACATTTTTAACTGATTAAAAAACATTCAAGGAAGACTAATATCTTATGCCATGTGGAAACTCTAAGACTTAAACTTCAGGGTTCATAGCTAAAGTTTTATTGGAGCAAGACCACACCCATTTGTTGACATACTGTCTATGGCTTCTTCCAAGCTATAATGGTAGGGGGGACTAGTTGCTACAGAGGCCAGATACCATATGTGTGACCTGCAAAACCCAAGATATTTACATCTGGAACTTTATGGAAAACTTCGCCAACCCCTGCATTTTACCTCCTGCTTCAACCAACCTACTTCTTCCTGGGAAAATGTTGACTTGCAAAAGAGGAGCCGCAGGTATGGTGGCTGTCTGTAAATGAGAATATTTACCCTGATTTTAGATAAGCTTCATAAAGAAATCTCTGCTCAAGTGTAAATTCATTCTGCTGGGGTTTTTTAAATTTTTAAACTCTATTCCTTTCTGTTCAATTTATTGTGCTGGCCAAAATTTAAGCAAGTTCACATTCTTCAGTTAATAGCCATCGTTCAAACAAATTGACATTCCTTTTAATCTTAGTAGGTCTATGCTTTAGTATTTTCTCTAGGGATGGTCTAGTTTCTATAACTTGACCTAATGTGTAAAGATAATCATGTTATCCTCTGAGCTACACATTGTTCCCAGTCTATCCTTCACATAAGGTCCATGGAGAGTACAGAGGCTGGGAGGGTCTGAATAGGGTTATCAGTCTTGAAACGTAGAGTTTCTGTTCTTTTGACCCTTTTAATATAGTCTCAACCTCATCATAGGAGGGAGGGAAAGAGGGATGGGGAGTAGAAAGAGGGAGTGAGACTAAAGAAAAAGGTGGAGACGGTTAGAGAGAGCTGAGCAAGTGATACCCAACTCGTCTTCATTAACTCCTATCGAAGTTTGGAGCTCTGGCCTTTACATGTGGAAATAAACCATGTAAAGTAGTAAGTATTTACTCAAGGTCACAATCCCCGCTGCTCCTGAGTTCTTGGTTTCTACAGGCTACCCCTCTGCTATGTGTGTCTGTCATGAAACTCATAATCCTCTCAAGCCTTCAGGAGGGGTTGAAGACTTTGATGAAACCATTACAAGAACAGCATAAGCCTGCGGTCATAGAGTATTTGTTTCCCTACAAATGTTGTGGAAACTTAGCCATTCAAGTTTGCTGCAGAGATAGAGCTGGAGACTGTAGTATGTGTCTAATTGTGCTCCAAACCTGTCTTCAGAATCTTTCCCCCTTCCTGCTCCCCATTTTGTGTGGAAGCACGTAAAAATAATGCCTTGTTATGCAATAATCTGGTGTTCCCAAGAAGAATCACTTAATGATCTGGAAAGATGTGTTATAGTACCGAACGAGATATTTAAAGATGTTAAGTCACAACCAAAAGAGTTGCATCAGAGCAGGAAAGTTAGTGCCTGTCTCTGTTTTTCCTGTGTATTTTCCTACACTCTGCCATTAAGGTCTATCTTGTCACTCTAGTCTGAAAAAAGAAGGAATGGGGGTCAGAACTTCTCAATTATTTGGGGGTAATTTTGCCTTGAAAGGGGTTCCAGATCTAACATTCTTTTGGGGAGGCTAGCCTGGGTGTGGCTGAGCCTCAGGGGACTCATCTGCCCCATGGTGGCATACAGTCAAATCGTCCAACTGTTTGACCACTCTTGCGTAAGTAGTTGTCAATGAACCCATCGCCTTTATTTGTTACGCCATGAATGACTATCAACAGGGAACTTGATGTGGTGGCAGGAAAAAGAAAAGATGGAAGTGAACATTTATCAAGTATTTCCTAAGTTCTGTGCGTTAAGTGCATTTTTTACTTTATTTCAGAACAAATTACAAATGTGGTTAGCCCCTTGGAAATAGCTCTAGTGGATATTATTAATTATTCTTCACACTTTATGGATGACAAAAACTACTTCTCAGAGAGGTTAAGCAACTTGCCAAAACCACATGCTAATGAGTGGGCAGCATGTTTGTCTAAATTCTTTGTTTCCACCAGGCCACAAACACTCACAAATCCAAGAGCTGCCGGGGAAAGGCACCTCCACCTTCTCTGAGAGCAATAGTAGTAAATACATTGCTGGGTTGCTGTCATAGATTATCCAAAACTTGTGTATACTTCTCTGTAGGGAAATTGTATTAGTGTTTCTTTTTCTTGTTCTGTACTGATATAATGAGAGTCTGAGGTTTTAAGTTAAAACCTGTTAAAGCACTGCTTGTGTGTTACATTGCTATTTATTACTATACACCGCCCATTCCAGAACTTTTTACTGTACAGACCCTGGTCCCTTTTTAGTGTTAGTTGGTTGGAATATGTATCTGAACTTTCCAGACAGGCGTTTCTTACCTCTTCCCAAAGCATCTGTTTATTGCTTCAGATGCAGGCCTCTGAGTTTCCTTGCAGTTCTATGGACTCTGTCCTCCTGACAGACTGTCTATAACATAAAGTAGGGCCCCGGGCTTATGCTACTTCAGAATTCAAGGAAGAAAGCATGAAAGCAAGAAAGGATAAAGGAAAGAAATGGTCTGCTCACTGGCAGAATAAAAAGCACGGATTGTGGTAAGAAGGAACACGTCCGTATTTCAGAGTATTCTTTGAAGCTCAGATATGAAGGCTGGTTATTACTGAACTCAGCATGAGGTTACTTTCCTTCCATCATCTTAGAGATTTACATAACCCCCAGTGGCCACTTCTTTTTTTTTGGTGGGTGGCTTATTTCTTCTTTATCTGTGTTAATTAAATATGTCATTTGAGTAAATCTCTCAACTGAGATTAAAAATTGATGACCAATGAAAGTGATCCAGTACCTGACTGATCACTAACTGGTAATTTCATTACTGTTCTGGGGATAAATTAGGTAATTATTTCATATTACACATGGTCCAAACCAATGGAGCCCAGAGTAACTTCCATTTTCATATGCTCTTTAAAGAATGCACTCACCCAAATTTTCATAAACACATCAAACAAATTAGGTAGTGGGATATCAAAAGACCTTTCAGTCTTCATTCTGGAAGAGGTAAAAAGTTCAACAATCCCTTTGGAGAAGTAGTAAGCCTTTTGTGACTGTCCTTTTTGGGATTACATAGACACTGGGCTTCTGGACCTTCAACGTATGCTTTCCAGGTGAAGTGTGCTTCTATGGACTATTGTCAAATAATTTCTGCTGAAGTCGCCTTTCTCTCTGCCCATTAGCACAGAATTCCACAGTAGTATGTTTCTGTGGTAGACAACTTCATTTGATTAAATCAGTTTTGCTAAGGCACTCAAACTTAGAAATATTTCTTTTTTTTTTTTTTCTGTCTTTCCTTCCTTTTTTTTTTTTTTTTTGTAGTAAACATATATTGTGACTCCTGCAGGAATTTGAGGCTGGTGTTTTGAAAAACGTGACCAGTGATGTGTTGATACCAAGAAGCAGTTGCATGATTATGGATGTTTGTTTTTCTGTCTCCTAACCTCCTTACAGTTTTAGATAAAATTTCTGCATTTGATATTAATCATGGCTCTTTAATATCTTCCAATGATCCATTTATGCTGAATTTTAATGGCGAGTTATGAGAGAAAGAATTGAAGTAATTTTTGCCCCCTCAGAGGAAGGCCTTTCATTCATTTTGCCTTTCATTCATTTTGGCTGCGCTCACAGCCCTTAGCCTATTGGCCTCACCTGTTTCCTCATCTTTTCCAGGCCTCTCTCCTTGCTGTTGGAGTAACAATGGCCCTTCCACGTGCATAATTGGTTAGTATGGATCAAAGGAAAAGTAAAGAGGAAAACAGAGTGTTCTGGGAACTCTCCATGATCCAGATAAAGTAACAAGGCATTAAATCAATACAGAAAGCAACTCAATGTACTTCACCCTTACTCTTTATTCCACAACCTGAAATACCTTCCACCATCTGTGAACATTTCCAGGTTTTGTCAACATTTTGTATAATGTCCAGTCATGCTTCTCTCTATGGCTACCTGAGAAAAGAATGCTCCTTCCAAACCTGAAAGCTAGAAAAGTCTGCCATGGTAGAGATACACTTTTTATACAGCAATATATGGAAATGTCTCACTTCTGATGAGCTGTAGTCCCAGGTAAGAGAAATTTTGTATCATTTAACTCCAAAACCTTAGAAAATATATTGGTGTCATATAGAGAGAATCCTAGAAATAACTTTACATTTTGTCAATGACTCAACAGTATCATTATGAATATTAAATCCCTGTACCTTTCTAAAAGAATTCTCTCTTGATGGATTGGTAAGTAGATCCTATACTAGTAAAGGGAGAAAAAGTACTATTTTCTGATAATATATTGAATTTGTTTGCTATGACTACCATAAAAAAATAGCAAAGGATGAGTGGCTTAAACAACAGAAATGTATTTATTTTCACAGTCTGGGGGCTGGAAGTCTAAGATCAAGGTGTTGGAAGGTTTTGGTTTCTTCTGAAGCCTTTTTCTTTGGTTTTCAGATGACTAGCTTCTCGCTCTGTCCTCACTTATAGGGACACTAAACTGAATGAGGGTTCAGACTGTGGCCTCATTTTAACTTAATCGTCTTTTTAAAGGCCCTCACTCCAAATATGGTCACATCCCAAGGTTGTGGGAGTAGAGGCGTTGACATCTAAATTTTGGAGGGACACAATGTAGCCTTTACCACATACCTACTGTTGAATTCTGACGACTGCGTTTGTAATTTCAAATCAACTCAGGAAAAGTTGTGAATAACTGAGATGTTAGGAAGAGTTGAAGAGAAAAATGCTGACTCGCTCTTTCCTTTAAAAAAGTATTTTTCAGAGTTATCATCTTAGTCTGGCCTTCCTCAAAAATCTGAGCCTCAGACAAGGTAGTTATTTGGGACACGATCCCAGGGGACAGGCGTAGGTAACTGAGACAAATAGAGAAGGAGAGAAAACCAGTACAAGAGTATGTTATTCATTCTGTCACCACCTTGGGCAACCGGGGCTCAGTCTTGCTGGGACCCTCGGAAAAGCCATGCAGAATGAATATTCCTCAGAATTTTCTCTTGGAGGGACAAATGAGGGGAAGAACTACCTAGGTGCTTTGAATCCCCATTGGTTAAGACTTGTCTGTTAGTTCTCTCACTTGTAAATTTTGCCTGAGTGGGTGTGCCTCACCAAGATGTCAGGGAAGTCCCAGAGAATGCAGTGGAGCTGAGGTGATGAGTTATCAGGGCTCACCTGAAGGAAGCTCGTTGCCTCAGTGGCTGGAGTGAAAGGTAGGTGGAGAGTCTATAAAGTAGGTACAAGAAATATCCAAACCCTTGACAAACACCACCTCCCCCCACCAGCAGTGTCATTATTATTAATATCAACAGGACTGTCAACGTCCTAATATATAGAGACACCTACTGACAAACACACTTGAAATCCCCTATCTGTGGTTTTGCTTCAGCAGTTTAGTTACTGATGTGTGGAAGCAGGTGATCCTCCTTCTGATGAATCGTGGGAAGGTCAATAGTAGCCTAGCTCTGCGTCGAGGTGCCTCCTAGGCGTTTTATCTTCTCACATCGTCACAAGAAGAAGGGTGAGTAAAGTGCAAGGAAGATATTTTGAGAGAGATATGGACAGAGAGCAAGAGCAAGAGAAAGAATGAGCACACGCGTAGAACTTTTATTGCAGCCCACAGACTTACAACATCTTGACTTTAGGATGGTGCTAAAGTGATACACATTCAGTAGAAACCCTACTCTGAATTTTGAATTTGGGTCTTTTCCTTGGGCTAGCTGGGCGGCACCATACTCTCCTGTGAAGCCGGGAGTGGCAGCCGCAGTCGGCCACGCCATCACGAGCCTAAGGGACACACTTACAAGCGTTCTGTACCCGTCCAGCCACTCCGTTCTTCCTTTTCCGTGCAGTGTTCACGAAATCACTTGAGACAGTCAACACTTTATTATAAAATAGGCTTTGTGTTAGATGATTGAACCCAGCTCCAGGGTCATGTAAGTGTTCTGGGCACGTTTAAGCTTGGCGAGGCTAGGCTGTGATGTTCTGTAGGTTAGGTGTATTAAAAGCATTTTTGACTTATAATGTTTTCAACTTACAATGGGTTTATCAGGACGTAACTCTATCGTAAGCTGAGGAAGATCTGTATTGTTATACTTGTTTTCTTTTATTATTAGATATTGTTAATTTCTCAGTGGGCCTGATTTATAAATTAAACTTTATCTGAGGTGTGTATGTACAGGAATAAAACAGTATATATGGGCCTGGTTACTATCTGTGGTTTCAGGCATCCACTGGGGATCGTGGAACATATCCCTCACTGATAAGGACAGGGACTACTACCTAATTACCACATGCAGAAAATTTGTGCTACAACATTTATTCCTAAACTCTGGAACTCAGAACGTAATCTTACTATTTCAAATTATGTTAGGGGTTTGTATATGATCTACATAATCAGGTATGTTACCCTAACATTCACATACTCATAAAATCCATTCACACATTCATTTTAGTAAATATTTAGGTTCTTCACCTGGTGTTAGGACTATGCGAGTTACAAGACTTAGAAACGGGAAGATCCAGCTAATTCTTCTAAGAACTCACACAGTAACTGTTGGGTTTATTGAATGTGAGCAATAGAAAGATCCCACATGTAGCTTATAGAAGGAACATGGGAGGATCACAAGCTTAAGAACAGGTATTGAGAGAGGCAGTAACCAGGGGCCCTGCAGACAGTAGGAAGGGAAGCATAGCACGGTTCCATAGCAGGTGCTGGTTGGTCAGCAACTGCCGTCATGATGGGCAATGGATCTCCAGTTTTTCCTTCCCTCATTTTCTGAGTCAGTCAAGATTCAGAGCCAGGGAGAAAGCACATAAGGGGCCAAGCTTAGCTTCTAGGCCTGTCCCTTGATTCCTTATGGTGGAGGGGAGAGCTGTTTCCTTTGGTCTCCTTTACGAAGCATGGAAGATGGTCCGTCCTACCCAAGACCGCCCATGACCAGTAGGGAAAAAGCAGCGGTGTGCTGACTGGCGTGTACTGCCCATCACAGCCAACTGCTCAATTTTCAGGAAGTTTAAAAGCCACTTGTTAAAAACAATAATTATTTAAAATTAAATGATTTTAACTTACAATTAAATAAATTATATTAAAACAAAAATAGTACTCAAAATTTACCACCTCCTAATTGTTTTACTACATTTTACTATTCTTTATGTCCTTAAGGGTATTTACATCTACTGTGGCTGTGGAGTGGAAATATGATACGTTGATGTGCTACAAAATTGGCCGGGGTGGGACTGTTTTGTACCATACAAGTTCACAAATGCTACCAAATAGGACTTGATTTATTGTTTTGTTGGTTGTTCAGACTTGAGAAAATGATGGAGAAATAATGCAGATTAAATTTAAAATTGTGTCACAGCTGCAGCCATTACATTAGGAAGAGCTCAAAAAATTGAGGAACTATTTTGCCGGTAGTCAAACACCGTTATGAGATTCAGCAAAGAACTTATGTCATCGATGAACCAGAAAAGTTCTGACACACCTCTTTGTTGTTTCCCTTTGCCTTACTCATTACACACATGACAAAGCCAGCAACATTTGAGTTGTAATTACACTGTCATCAACTGCAACTGCAGTTTGGCTACTAGAGTTACAAACACGACAAAAGCATTCTGGGAGAATTAATTGCCATACGGAATTTACAATGGAGAGGCAGAGTATTATATTCTTTATTATTATTTATAGATGGTTACATGCTCTTTAAATGAGTAAAAATTTATAGTAAAATGTAGTTTATGAATAAAATTTATAATAAAAATTTATAATAAAATAACATTTTATTATGAAAAATACTATTTAAAAATGTATTTTTTCTCCCCCTGGAGAACCAGTGTTTAAACATTTATCAGCACACCACTGGGTAGAAGAAATTCCCCAAAAGGGAATCGAGGTGCTAAACAGCCAAAAATATAAATAAAAAATGCCTCTTGGAGTGTCCATGAGTAACAGAGTTTAAAAAAGAAAACAATGTAAGCATAGAGAGAAGAATGAAAGGAGATGAAGGCCTGAGTTGTGGGTAGGTTAAAGTCAAAGTTAAAGTCAAACAAGATACATTGTTGATCCTGTATTTCAATTATGACATATGAGACTACATTATATCCTTTGAAACTGTGGGGCGGAGGTGAGGAAGAGGGATTAATGAGAATGGCAAATGTTTGGAAGAGGTTTTCAGGTATCTTTTAGAGGGTGCTATATCGTATTATTTCTTGTAATACCCAGATAATACTTTGTGTATGGTAGCTTCAGTAAATATTTAGCTAATGGACGTATAAACCCACCATCACGTGTGTTATATAGTGACCCTGGATTTGCTATTTGCTAGCCGAGTGTCACTGGGCAAATGAATCTCCCCATCCCTCAATTTTCTTATCTGCAAAATGGGGATAATAATCTTAGTTAATTTGCTGTGTGGCTTTGAAAATTAAAAACGTTTGGTGTATGTAAGGCCTTAGAATCAGCAGCCAGTTTACCGCTGTTGCCGCTTCTTTTCTTCCTCTCCCCTCCTCCTCCTCCCCCTTTTCCCTCTCCTTCTTTCTCTTCCTCTCTTCCTCTTCCTCCTCCTCCTCCTCCTCCTCCTTCTTTTAGTTCCATGTTTTCTTCCCTGCAGTGATTACTTCCTCTGTTTACAGTGTCTTCCTCTTACAGGCCTACTTATCCCCTACTTTTTTTTTTTTTTAGTTTATTTATTTATTTTGAGAAAGAGCTAGACAGAAAGAGAGCATGTAGAGTGGGGGAGGGGCAGAGAGGGAGAGAGAGAGAATCCCAAGCAGGCTCCACACTGTCAGTGCAGAGCCCAGTGTGGGGCTCAGTCTCATGAACTATGAGATCATGACCTGAGCCGAGATCAGAGTTTGGACCGATTGAGCCACCCAAGAGCCCCTCTCCTACATTGTTGGTGAGAAATTGAAAAATAGTCGTGATGACAACCAGACCACAATGTTCTCGATAGAACATGAACGTTGCTAAGAACAGGCCATAGACAGGCCACTACATGACCGCAGAAATGACTAAACACCTCCCTCTTCTGACTAACGTGTATGATTGCTGCTTCTTTACCAACGACGATTCTAGGCTTGCCGAAATCCTCCATTTCTTAGACAAAAAATGTTAGGATTCCCAATCACTGAATTTCCCCTGCTTCTTGATGGCTTCCAATCCAGAATTTGTCCCTGCTCTTTTAACTCCTTAGAATCATCCAGCAGAAACTCAAATTCAATTAAAAGCCTTTCTCAACTCCCACTTACTGAGATACTCCTGTGGTTCCTGTGGGGTACCTTGTCCTTTGCTACAGCAAGCTAAATACACTCACTTTATTTTATTTTATTTTATTTTATTTTATTTTATTTTATTATTTTATTTTATTTTATTTTATTTTATTTTAATTTTAGTGCGCTTCTGGTAATTTTGGTCTATCAACCTCAACCATGGTTATATAATATATATAATTGGCTGAAAGATTGAAAACCAAGTATAATTTGTTAAGAACTGTGTAAGTGAGAATGAACGTGACTTTTAGTGAGTTGCTAAGGGAAGTAATATATTGCCAGGAGTTCAAAAGACAAAGATCCACCTATGGCTTGAGTTCAAGCTAAATTCTGGAGAATTGAGTGATATAGAAATGTGATATTATTGTTTGCTTTTTTCTTTATTTAGAAGAAAAATCAACTCTCAGAAATGTTGGATCTACAGTAAGTACAAAGAACTTCGTTTTTCCTGAACCTATTTTTGAGTATGTTGCTGATATTATGCTCGAGCACCCTGAATACTTGCATGTGAATTTTCTACAAGAAGGGCATAACCCCAGTGCAACCTTCAGAATTAGGAAATTAACATTGATACCTCACTGCCATCTCACCCCCAGATCACATTTAAGTAATATCCTTCATAGTGAAAGGATGAAGCTCAAAATCACATTGCATTTAGTTGTCACGTCTCTTTAGTCTCTGTCCTCTGGAGCAGCTCCTCAGCCTTTCCTTGACTAATGATCCTGACACATTTGAAGATTGCAGGCCAATCATTTTACAGAATGTCCTTCTATTTAGGTTTGTCTAATATTTCCTTATCTTTAACTTTTTTTAATGTTTATTTTTGAGAGAGAGAGAGACAGACAGAGTGCAAGCAGGGGAGGAGCAGAGAGAGGGAGACACAGAATCCGAAGCAGGCTCCAGGCTCTGAGCTGTCAGCACAGAGCCTGACACAGGGCTCAAACCCACAAACCGAACCATGAGATCATGACCTGAAGTGAAGTGGGATGATTAACCAACTGAGCCACCTAGAAAAGATATTTTGAGAAGATGTGAAATCCCTGGTCTCATCATAGTTTCAATTTGTTCAATGGATTATTTCTATAAATATGGGCTCATGATTTCCTATTTAATTTAATTTATTTTAAGATTATTATTTTTTAGAATGTTTTAGGTTCACAGCAAAACTGAAAGGAAGGTACAAAGATTTACTATATACCCCTTGCCCCCACACATGCATAATGTCCTCCATCATCAACACCCCTCACCAGAGTGGTACATTTGTTACAAATGTACTTAATTTAATTGGTTATTATCTGTTACTTTGTATTTATTTTGACCTTGAAATTATCTCTGACTTGGCTGGTGGGAGCCCCTCCAACCTAGCTTTTGTGGCTTTTGACAAGTCCCCATTATTTTTTGAATGTTTTCTCGCTTTCAGACACAATAAAATACTATACTCTTACCTTGTACTTTTTCTTTCCCAGCCTTGGAATCTTCTGTTTCTTCAAAGAAGCTCTTTTTCCAGTGGGTAAAGGTCTTTAGAAACCAAGGTCTGAGTGCTAGGTGTGCATATGGCTCTTGCCCTTATCATGCCCTTGCAGTGGACAGAACTAGAAAATGTATGTAAACACGCACACCACACATGCACAAGCACAGACATCTAGAGTAACATCCCCTTGTCTGCAGTGGATGCAGAGTAACATCCCCATGTCTGCATGGAAAGCAACCTTTCCATGGTTTCAGTCACCAGGTTCAACCAACAGCAGTCTGGAAGAGGATGATCTTCCTTCTGATATTGTCAAAATGTCAATAGTAACCTAACAACCATGTCACAATGCCTGTCATTCACTTCTCTTCATCTCATCACATTTATTTTATCACATCATTACAAGGAGAGTGAGCAAAGTACAGAAAGATTTTTTTAAGTTTATTTATTTTGAGAGAGAGAGAGAGAGAGCATGTACATGTAAATGACAGGGAGGGGCAGAAAGAGGAAGAACCTCAAGCAGGCTCCATGCTGTCAGTACAGAGCCTGACGCAGGGATCAATATCACGAACTGTGAGATTACTACCTGAGCCCAAATCAAGAGTCGTATATTCAACCTACTGAGCCTCCCAGGTGCCCCAGTACAAAAAGTTTTTTTTTTAAGTTTATTTATTTATTTTAACACACACACAGAGCAAATCCCAAGCAGGCTTCAAAACTGTCAGCGAGGAGCCTGACACTGGGGCCTCGAACACACGAACTGGGAGATAGTGACTTGAGCTGAGATCAGGAATTGGACGCTTAACCGACTGAGCTACCCAGGTGCCCCCAGAAAGATGTTTTGAGGGAGAAAGAGAGACACCACATTCACAGAACTTTTATTACAGCATATTGTTATAATTGTTCTACTTTATTATTAGTTATCATTGTTAATCTCTGAAATCTCTGATTTATAAATTAAACTTTATCATACATATCTATGACAGGAGAATACATGGTATATATATATATATATATATATATATATACACACACACTATGGTTTGCAACTAACTGCAGTTTCAGGCAGTTCCCTGGGGGTCTTGGGACATATCCCCTGTGGATAAGGGGAGACTACTATATATTTATTTCTCTATCATATAGATAATTTTATAAATCCCTGAGTTTACGTTGAACTCTTCAATTCCAATCAATTAGGATTCCTTTCCATATTTATGATTCTATTCTCTGGCAGTAAAAACCCTGCACCATTATTTTTAGTATACTTAATGTATGCTAAATATACTTAAGTATACAGTGTATTTAACTCACTCCTGTCACCTCTCCTGCCCCTTCCCTCCCAGATATATCTTCCTCATTCCATTTGGGTTTTAAGTCCTCATGCTAGGTACCTTCTTTATTCCAACTGGACTCTTACACCCTACATTGGGCCACTCTCCCACACAGAAACATTCCTCACCTCTCCTGGGCTCTGACACCCTACACTGAATCACCTTCCACCTTCATACCTAGACTTCCTCCTCACCCAGCTTGGGCTCTAATTCCCCATACCCAACCACCCTTCCCTCACAGATGCCCTCACCATTCTGCTTGGGCTTTGACACCCTGTGCTAGACACCCTTCCTCATGGATGTCGTCCTTACCCTCCTTAGCTATGATATCCTGTACTGGGCTGTGATCTGTGGAAATACTCAGGCTCTGACACCTTATGCCCATCCCCTATGG
The DNA here is from genome assembly GCF_023721935.1 of Panthera uncia. Taxonomy (NCBI): domain Eukaryota; kingdom Metazoa; phylum Chordata; class Mammalia; order Carnivora; family Felidae; genus Panthera; species Panthera uncia. The sequence continues at coordinate 56,531,218 of NC_064811.1, forward strand.
ATGGACCCTATGGAATCCCCATCCCCTACATGGATGTCTTCTCACCCTTCTGGAGCACTGACATCCTACCCTGGGCTGCCTCTCTGAATGGGAATACTCATCGCACACTGATCTCGGTCCAAAATCACACTCTGGATCCCTGTGGCTCTCCTTTGCCAAGGGGGACCCACCCCTACCATGTACCTGTTTATCTAGGACTGATATGTCCAAGCAAGTGAATGGAGTAGGAAGAGGGCTGTGGGTTTATTTTAATTAGGAATTTCTAACATCTGACTTTAATTACCCATATGCTTTAATAAGTCTGGAGCTTTTGTTTTCCTGTGGTAGAATCTGTAGACTTAGCTTTTTAAGACACAGGAAGTACATGGAATCTTTTTATTTTTGTTAGACCAAAACTATCACTGGCTTTCCCTTGATCAGATTAGATTTAATGCAGGCCTTTCTTAATCTGATCCCAGCCTATTTCTTTTGCATCCTTTCCTTGTTCTTTCTGCCCTGTGACTGAGCGCTTTACCTCCTCTGAACTCCTTGGCTCTACCACAAATATGCTGTCCCCTTCACACACATGCATCTGCTTTTCCTTCTTTCTGGCATACCCTCACCCCCTTTTCTGTCTGGAAACCTCCGACCCATTCTTTAAGACACAGATGAAATTGTTACTTTTCAGTGAAATTTTTCCCAACTTCCCAAGGACGAGTATGTCCTTTCTGCTTCTATAGGGAGTAGAGCTCGTGTATTAAACTTCTGCCACTGATTGGTTGTGTAACCTTGGGTGACTGCTTGACCTTGCTGAGTCAGTTTCTTCATATGGGAAGTGGGGATAAAAACACAACTGTACCAACTTCGTAGCATTGTTGTGAAGATGAATTTTGACGATATATAACCCATCATGAGTCCACAGAATGCTAATTATTGCTATTAGGATGATGATCTGATTGTGTCTCCCAGAAAAGAACATGTGTTCTTAGATACAGTTCCAGAACTTATTCCAACATCCAAAACATGATGTGATAAACGTTTTCTGAAGGAATTTATTCATTATGCAAATGTTGAAAATTTTCATTCTGTGCAAGGCATGTCTTATTCAATATTGTGGCCAAAATAGGGATGCTCTCTGACCTCGTGTGATTCATAGTCTAGTGGGAAATAGAGAATTTAGCAAATAATCATACAAATGTATAAATAAATAAATGCAAATTGTGATCAGCCTCAAGATGAATAATAATTGTAAGACCAGTAAGAGAATGAAGAGGTTGCTAATTTAGAGTAGAAGGTAGAAAAATGTTTCTGAAAAAGTGATATTTGCCCGAGACTTGAAGGCCGAGTATAAATTAAACAGGTGAGAAGTGCACATAAGAGGAATGGTTAAGAGGGGAGGTGTGATGCAAGTAAGGACTTGACTCCATCACGCCAGGAATGAGGATGAGGGGGAGTATATTATAAGATTTAAGAGGTGGCCGGGGCTATGCCATTTTGAACTAAAAGAATTTTGTGGACTATAAAGCCTACAATAGAAGTCATTGAACTTTTTAATCAGAGGTATGACGTAATTCTTGTTTCCCTCACAGGATATTCTGACAAGAAGCTATAGCAGGGGCACCTTTGAAAAGAAATGGCAGCCTCAGAAAGATGTAGACCAGGTCGGGGCAGTGGAGACAGAGAGAAAGTGAGAGATGGGAAATGCACTGGGGAGATAGAGTAGACAGGTCTGGTGATGGTTTGGGTGCAGTTTGGTGAGTGGGAGGAGTCATTCAGGATGACCAAGGCTCAGGACTGAGTGGGAGAAAGAGCAGGAACAGAGGGGCAGTTTACTCTCAGATGGTGGAAACTGGAGGAGGAAGAGTTTTTTAAGGGCAGATGAAGAGTTCAGTTTTGGACATGCGGAGTGCGTTTGAGATGATGGCACGCTCTCTCAGAGGAAATGTCAAGGACACTGCTGTCAACATAGAGATGGAATCCCCATCCCCCACCCCCTTCTTTTCTCACTATTGACAGACCATCAGTCTTATTTACTATGATCTTTCTGGATAATTGTCATATTAAATGTAATGTATAGATGAGTCGCATTTGCAGAAAGCTAGTGGCCTTCTCTGAAGTGTAATACAGTCAGTTCTGCTGTAACACCATTTACTCAGTCCCCAAAATGAAAGTGCTATGAAAATTGTGCCAAAACCACAGGGTTTATGGGAAAAATGTGTCACAACACTTCAAGACTTCATCAGTGACATGTTTAAAAACAAAAATAAGAACCGAATAAAAATGGTAGCATAGTTTTGCACATGTTAAATGTTTAGGAAATGCGTAAGTACTACAATCAATACGGCAATTTATTTTGAGAAGGACTTGAAGTTTTAAATTTTTTAATGTTTGTTTATTTATTTTGAGCGAGAGAGAAAAAGAGAGAGAAAGAATCCCAAGCAGGCTCTGTGTTACCAGCACAGAGCCTGATGTGGGGCTCAAGCTCACAAACTGTGAGATCATGACCTGACCTGAAATCAAGAGTCAGATGCCCCAGGCGCCCCAGGATCTGAATTTTTATGTTCACAACCTTAAATACTGGGGCACGTTTTTCTGTCTTTGAAAATTGTTTGAGGCTTTCTTATTTGTAACTTATGGCTTGAGCAAACAGCCAACAACTTTGGAAATTCAAACCATGTTTAAAATCATTCAACATGCCACTAAAAGGGGTGGTTGGCCTAAAGGGAGTCACTTACAGGGTTTGGTGATTTCTGTATAAGGTCTTTGTATATAGATAGCATTTTCTCTCTCTCCTCTTTAAATGGAATTTTCATATTTGGATGACTGGGAGAAAATGACAGTAAAACAATTTTAAGGGATCCCTGCTCTGATCAGAAATCTTTACATCTTAGCCAAGGGTGGTGGTCAGAAAAGAGCTTAGAAAATGTGCTTTATCTTTGATTGTGAAAAAGATTGTTTCTGTTTATGATTTTCTTCTTATGTGGTCTTCAATGCATGTGTTTCACAATCTTCCTATGTTTTCTGCTTCTTGAGGCCTTATTGAAGTTGTTCCAAGCATAGGTTTTTCTTTTATTTTCTCATGTTGTCTCTGGTTCTTGGGAAATAGCACATGTTCTCTGATTTCTGTCAAAATGCTTTATCATGTCAAGTTTCTCTTCTATCCTTCAAGCTCTCCTTTTGCGTGCACAGGTTGGCACTTTGAACTATTTAGGCCTATCTAAGACGATGAATAGATTTTTCTTTTAAATAGACAATTTACAAATGCAAAAGAACACCCATTAACTGAGTCACATCCATTAGCTGAGGTCCTTAGTAGATGTTCAAGGTCTGGTTGTATATGCATTTGGTGCATGTGACTTGTCTCAGGTCAGCTGGATGCAGGTTTGGGTGTTTGTCTGTTTGTTTTGTTTTATTGCCTTATGTAGTGTTTTCTGCAGATAAAATCATGCACAAACAGATGTAAAATTCATATCATACTCAAACTGTTTGCTAATATGTAAGTTACCTTGGAACAAATTTGCATTTTCAAAACAAGCATTATAAAAGAACTGACTCTATTGACTCTTATTCTCAGTTTTTCCCAGGAGAATATCCAGGGTTTGTAATAGCCTGGGAAACAAGTTCCACTCCTGAAAATTTGTAGTGAATCCATCCTTGATGGGATGGAAAATGGTGGTGAGATGGGTAGTAAGTGGCTTAATTGTTTGTTTATACTCTAGATCTTGAGTGACTTTTTTTTTCACCTCAGCTTCGCAATAGTTTAATTGGATTTCAGGAAATGACAGTTTTTGTTTTATGCATGTATCACAAAAAACTGTCTCTCTAGTCTCTTCTTTTCCTTCCTCATTACCTACCTATCTATCTATCCATCATCTATTTACCCATTTGCCTTGTGCCAACTCAGTCTAAATAGAGGTACATATGTAACAAATTATACGAGCCCCAGAAGAACTTTTTAGATCATTTTAATTAAAAGCAACCTCATTTTTAGGCGTAGAAGTAACCTAAACATAGAACTGAAAATAAATCTATTAACTCTTATGCAAACTATATATTTATTTTACACATATTTCTATAAAGGATCTGGTGTTTTAATTCTGGATATGGTGACAAATAAACATTGGTTGCTGTACATGACAAGGTTTATTCTGTTTGGTAAGTACCAAAATTAGAATCTTTAACAGCTGACAGTGAAAAATTCACAACGTATTTTCAGAAAAATTACAGATTATTTATTTCCACCATCAAATGAGTCCAAGTTCAGGGAAACTAAAAGTGAATACAAATCTCACATGCACACACATACACACACACCCATGTGCACACACAAACATACGGAGCAATGGGGCATTACCATTTATAATCCTGAAAAGGCAATTCTTTTTAAAGGTGATTTTTAGAAGGAGAGATTATGGGTGCCTGGGTGGCTCAGTCAGTTGAGCAGCTGACTCTTGATTTCAGCTCAGATCATGGTCTCACAATCTGTGGGATCAAGCCCTATGTCAGGCTCTGTACTGACAGCACAGAGCCTGCTAGGGATTCTCTCTCTCTCTGTCTGTCTCTGCCCCTCCCCTGCTCTCTCTCTTTCTCAAAATAAATACGTAAACATTTTTTAAAAAGGAGAGATTACATAGCTTTTGCATGAATAGTGACAGTCAAACAGGTTTCAATTGCTAAAGAACATTCCCAGGACCCAAAGTGATAGTGTTTTCAAATCTGGAGTTTTGTTAGAAAAGAATACAATATAGCCACAGCATTAAAGTAAAAATATCTTACTTTAATACATAGTCCAAACCTGTCTCACATTAGTAGTCCACAGTGGCCAGTAGGAGCTTCCATTTTCCCATCTTTGTAAAAGGCCAGATGGATGCAATTGTTCCCTTAGATCAAGAACCACTGACATGCGTACTGACACCTCAGAATCAAGAAGACTAAAACGAAGTCTTGGTTATGGTATTTTATTTCATGTTGCCACAGTCTTGCTGTGTAATCACCACCGATGCTGTTGATACTGTATGCTTTACTTGCAAAACTGTTGATTTGAAAACACCGTCACCTGGGTCCTGGGAATGTTCTTTAGCAATTGAAACCTGTTTGACTGTCACTACTGGCATCACCAATGGCAGAAGGGTCCCATGAAGATTAGGTCCAAATCATCAGTCTCACTGTTATCAATAAACAATGCTAACAAGCTGGTACAAACTTCCCCGAAACTTTTGGTACCCATGGGGACAAAGCAAAATTATAATCATATGTTTCATGCTTTGACCAGGGATGAAAGATTTTTGGTAGTTCTTTTATTTGATAAAATAACTCAGGCCAAGTCTAGTCTTGCTGGAATCAAGCCTTGAACAGTCTGAAATATTAGAAGGAGTTGGCCTGGCATGGAGATGTGACGTTAGATTTGGGATGACTGTTTTTTCAAAACAATGGTGAGCTATCAGTAGCCCTTCATAGAATGACTGATCCATTAACAGATGCAGCTTTTAGACTGTGCTGTTGACTACATATCCATCTTGCCACTACTACTGCATATGTGCATAGAGAATCTATCAGGAGCATCCTGGGACTCGAAGGACATAGTTGTGAATTGTTCATTTAAATGCAAATTAGACTCACCAGCTGTTGTTGCTACTAATACTACCAATCTTAAGGAGACATTTTGTCCAAGCAACCAGAGAGGATAATAGGTAATAAATTTCACTTGTATAAGAAAAAGAAAAATGGTCAGAAAGCATAGGAGCAATATTTCATTCAAATTCATCTATTTCACAACAAGAAGCCTTCTAAACAGAATTTAAGAAGGCCACAACCAATTGCTTCAAAAGATTTTAGCGAAGTAACTGTCATCACCAAATGGATGAGGTCAACAGTCTACAACAATATTTGCTAGGTTTTTTTTTTTTCCCTAGGCAGTAATTTTGTTTCATAAGTTAACAGAAACTGAATGAGTGGAGTCACTAATTTAACTTTCTAGCTTAAACTCACCAGTGTTGATAAAGCCAAATTTGCATGGATGATCTTTCATTTAGTCAAAATTATTTTTAGGTTATCAGCTGGGTCTTCTATTTTGCATGGCAAATATTTATTTCATAGTCAATGTTCCTCTTGGGAAATTACTATAAAAATATTTTAAATCACTTTAGCTTCTGCTGAATGAACTCTTGACGTGTAGGGACTGATTCTCACTTTACCACAAGCAAGCTGTCTTTTGTATCATATTCTTGGTAAAAATTTACTGAATTAAATTCAAATATCATTTGATTTAGCATCAAGTTGTATCATTTATCTAGGCCGTTCTTGAAACTTCACTTTCTGGAGTCCAAGGCTTAATCATTACAATTTTCATAAGCAATATTTATGACAGTTTTCTACAGAGAACACATTTATGCAAAAAATTAGTCTTTTTAGAATGTCTAGAAGTATTTTTGTGAGTATATTTAAACACATTGTGTCTTTTAGCATACTGATCCCATAGCAAAACTCAGGTAGGTAGGTAGGTAAGTAGGTAGATTGATAGATACTTTTTTCTTTTTTTCCAAGAGGCTTTTGCCACTTTGGAATTTTCCTAAAGCCTCAAAGGGAAAACTTCATTATTTGTTACCATATGTTTTTCAGAATTGTACATGTTCTAAACCTGCCACACAAAATCGCTACTATATATTTTCTAATTTACTTTATTCTGGGTCTCAGTTTTGGTATGGATGAAGTAAAAACAAAAAAATAAGTGTTCAAGTGGGTCTCTATAACTTTATTTCTTATAAAAGTGTGAGTGACTTATCACAATTTCTCAGTTATCTGTGTTGGTCTGGAAAAAAGCTAAGTTATTCATGCAATCATGGTATTTTATTAAAAAAATTTTTTTTAACGTTTATTTATTTTTGAGACAGAGAGAGACAGAGCATGAATGGGGGAGGGACAGAGAGAGAGGGAGACACAGAATCTGAAACAGGCCCCAGGCTCTGAGCTGTCAGCACAGAGCCCAACGCGGGACTCGAACTCACAGACTGTGAGATCATGACCCGAGCTGAAGTCGGACGCTCAACTGACTGAGCTACCCAGGTGCCCCTCAATCATGGTATTTTAATCAATATTTCTAAAGCCTAAATTGTCAAGTTATTATCAAGTAAAATTATTGGGTTCGTTTGACTTTCACCTTTTTTTTTTCCTGTCAGCCTTAAGTGGATGATCAAGGTAGAATTCAGGAGAAGGATATAAAGGATTTATGTAATTCATAAAAGAAGACATAATCTGACCATTCCCTGAGTGACTGAGAAATAGATATGTAAGGGGTGACTAAAACAAGTCTTGGTGATGAGAATCAGATGATACAGGACCAATTCTTCCTTGCATTTAGAATATATAATCTCTTCAGAACATGTTGCCACTCCAAACTGTGTGAAGATGTACCCACCTCTGCCTGTCTTGGGGATTTTGAGATCCTTACATTTAAGTCCTTCTAAGTCATACACACCAACTTTTTAACTCCTTGGGGGCTGATTATACAGTTGAAAGGTGACCCAAGCTGGTAAGATAGTTCTGTGGTCAAGTCATTTTAAGAAACACCGGGTAGGTAATTCTAAATAAGTTTTCACTCTGGGACTTGTTATTGGGCTAATGTGTTTGGACAACCTCTAAGAAAAGGATAGAGTACACAATAAAAGGATATAGTGTTTCTCAAAACTTCTATTTCCTTTTTAAAAAATGTTTTATTTATTTATTTATTTATTTATTTATTTATATTTGAGAGAGAGAGAGAGAGAATGAGAGTGTGAGCAGGGGAAGGGCAGGCAGAAAGGAAGAGAAACTCTCAGGCAGGCTCTGTGCTGTCACTGCAGAGCTTGATGCAGGGCTCAGACTCACAAACCATGAGATCATGACCTGAGCTGAAATCAAGAAGTGGCCACTTGACTGACTGAGCCACCCAGGCACCCCTCAAAACTTCTATTTCAACATAATTCAACCATCCTCTTTTTACAAGAGTCCCATTGTTCTTGTGTCCTGTACAGGTGCTGGAACTGCCTCCCACTTCTGCGTGAAAGCTGATTGTGTGTGTCACCTCCCAGCTCCTCAGTGACATCATGTAGGTAGCTTGAAATTGGCCATCGTGGGAGTATTTGCACCATGGGAATCAGTGAGGTCTGCAAACCAGAGCTTTTCATGCTGAAGAATGGGTTGCTAAATATTTACCACTGTTGTGTTCATCAGACACACTTTGTCTTATTCACTGCTATATTCCTAGCATTCATAGAAAGTGGCAGTCACATATAAAATAGATACTCCATAAATATTTGTTGAATGAATTACGGCTACACTAAATATAGAAATATTTAGAAATAAATGTTTAGAAATAAACAGTCGGTTTTTACTCTTCTTGAAGATCTTTCTAGGATATAAATTTTACCATCACTCTATCCCTAAAATGTCAGTAACTTCTCTCATACAGTTCTTTTTCTGGTTAAATGTAAGAATATTGGTTGTAACCTTTTTAACCATTAGGAAGCTAGAGAAGAAGTGGCATCTTTTTGTTACAAACTATTTGCTACAAGAAATCCTCACACAAAGTTGGAAGATATGTAGTCCCCTGTTGAATGGGGCATTAGTCTCCCAGGTGGAAAGAATGTGTCATATCTGGTTTGTGTTAGTGCCATGGCAATCAGGTTGTTCCATATTGTGAATTTAATATGGGGCAATTAATAAGTTTGAATGGCCAATTATAAATCCATCCTGTTTCATTCTGGAGCTGCCTCAGGTGATAGTCATTCAGGGCTTATTAGAAACAGAGTAGGGAGCACTTAGGTTTTGGCATTTGGATTTAGAATCATGCAATTCTTTTCTCAGCTCACCCCCTTTTGCTGTAAAGTTCTGCTCAGAATGCTGTCTGACAATAGTTAATGTGCCATCTGGCTTTTTGCCAAGGTAGTTAGTGGAAGGATGATAGCCATACAGTTAAACTTTTGATTCATGCTAATAAGACTTTGTAAATTTCCAGATAGAAAATGTTAACCTAAAGTGAATGATATTCTGGGAATTGTTAACTAGACACCAGTTAACGACACTCAGATCTCATAAGGAATTCTAGTAGTATCATATTGGGCAGTGATTCTCAAACTTGAGGGCATCAAAATCACCTATGGAGTTAGTTTAAAATTCAGTAGGAAGAATTTCTACTAGATTTTTCTGAAGTTATCTGTAATTCCTCTTTAACTTGATTGCTGGTAAGTATTTAACATGTATAATTAAAAGAAGGGAAAATATATTAACTATATTTTTAATGCATCCACTCTTCTAATTATCATTTTCTGTCATTGAGTCCTAACAAATTCTCATTAAGACCTTTCAAAACTGTCCCCTTCTCCATTCCAACCATAGCTACTGCCTGGGTTAATGCTCTGAAGATTCTAATAGCCTCCCAACTGGTTTCCATACGTATACGTACACGCGTACATATACATATACGTACACGTGTACGTATACATACATGTGCGCATGTACATGTATGTGTACACATACATATACATGTATTTCTTTCAATCTATTATATAGTTATCATATCAATATAAAATTATATACATAACTATATAATATAAAATATCTATATCTATATATAACTATATCCACAAATCACAATTCTTCAGTAATTATTCATTATAATCTTTCCAATCTGGGGATTGTGCTAGTGGAATACAACAAGATTTTTAGGTAGGACATGGACAAACATTTAACAAATAATAAAGATTTATTTTCATGTGTATTAAAAATTTAATTGGCACCCTCTTTCAGAGACAGGTTTTCAGTACATGGTAGCATAGCAGATGCTGTCACTACCCTGCTCGCATTTCCTTGGCCTGAATGGATCTCACATACAGCTACTATGGGCAATAAAAACCTATTATTTCTGCCTAAGTAGCTGAGGAAGCATGTTTGACCTGTGCCTGAATGGGGCAGAGGGTTAAGTCCTCTCAGAGCAACCAATACATGGGGAGAGTCAGGAGTTTGTGGGTAACTTCCTTGCCCCTTGGTGATTCAATTCTGAGGTATATTCTACAGTTTCTCAGAGAATATCAGTTGCCTGCCATGATAATCTGCTCTCTGACATTCTGTTTATTTGCTTTCCTCCATTTCCTTTCACAATTCCCTACTCCCCTTCCCATGCTTCCTGGAATTACTTCCCAAGGAAATTACTTACACCCAGATCTTTGACTCAGGGCCTGTGTTTTAGGAAACCCAATCTAAAACACTTGGTAGCACAAGTGGTCTTAGAAAACAGACCCTTAGAATGAGTCTTTAATTTGATCATTCTCTGATAAAAGAAAGATCCCATTGCTGATACTATTTGGGATGGTGGTAATCCTGGCATGTTGTAGCATTGTTGTTAAAAGCTTTTCAGGAACCCTAAAGGTCTACAGAAGCAGCCCTTCTCTCCAGCTGGCAGCTTCTGTCACCTGGAAGCTGTGCAAAGGCTTCACTTGAAGACTTTCAGAAATGATGCTTGCCTTCTTCAAGATCTGCTTACACCTTTTCTCATTGTTCCTGGGCCAATAAGTAGGGTCAAGTCTTAGCATGGAAGCAGAACAGAAATATAGTCTCTGCTATTGGAAGAAGTGAATTGTTAACTAAAGAGCTGAGGTACATGGCTAATAACTGATAAGAACTGGGGGAAGAGTATGGAAATAGTGTAGGATGGTGGTGGGCACAAACCATAAAACTGTGGAGGGAAGAGTTTATTGCTATGGAGACGCTTTCTTATAACTCAGGGTTAATATACAGGCAATAATGCCTGGATCTGGTCCTAATATGCTGCTTGGATCTCTCCTTGAAACCATGGAGATAATGATCGCCTAGTAAATGAGATGGAGATGCTGTAACTGCCTTGGTAGACAATTGAGCAAGGGATCAGAAGCTCAAAACAGTGGCCAAGCTAGAATAAATTTATTACATAAAACAGCTATGTTCCCCTGTTGTGTGCAGATGACACTTCCTTCACTTAAGCAATGAAGAATGCACTGGTAAGGGGGACATTAGCATCACTTTTGACTGTCCTCTGTAAGCAAGTTGATATAGGAGTTGCTACTATGGAATTAACTGTAGTATCAATGGGGGTGATAGGATTCTAGACTAGAGGAGGTTCAATGGTGGGCTTAACCACCAGAGGTAGTGTGTTCATAATTAATGGAATAAGCAGCACAATTGGATAACAACCATGGGATCTATGTACAGGATCTGTGACAATGGCTGATGGTACATGGTTTCTTAAGAACAATAGAGATGGGCAGCCAAAGAGCTTGAATTATATAACCAAATATTAAGATCTTGCAAGTAAAAGATTGAAGTCAACTTCTGCAATAGAAAAAAAAATCATCCCTACCCATTTTCCAGACCTGAGCCTATTGACTGAAAAGAAAAGGCCAGTCTCCTCAAGGAAGAACTATGTATTTCTTCAACAAGTATTTCCAGAAGCTGTTTACCAGTTTATCATCAAAGGACTCTATGGCCATTTACTAATACACTTTATACTAGGGTTGGGGAATGCCAGATGCCTCATGTCACTCTGTCATGGATTCCTTATTAGAATTGCTAAATGTGAGGGCCAAGAAACAGATGGAATCCTGGCCCAATGTCAACTTACAGCAGGTCCAGTCCACAACCCTTCTGTGGTCCTTTCTTAAGTTCCTGAGGGTATAATCATGGTTACACTCAGCCACTGGCAGAATCATCACTTTGGTTTCCTCGCCTGTGCAGTGAGAACCATTCTGATAGGGAAAACAAGTGGAAGCCTCTGAAATTCCTCCCCCAAACCTTCCAACTTCCACCCTATACTCTGGTGAAGGTAGTAAACCAGAGTACTACCAAAATACTCCATCCCAGGAGGAATTGCAGGAATTCTACCAAGACTAAGAAGATGTGGGAGTAGCTCTCTCTACCATATCAAAGTTGAATTCATCTATATAGCCTTTATGAAAAACCAGATGGATCACAGCAAATGCAGGTGAACTACAAAATGGAGCAGTGGTAGCCTGTGTTAGTCATTATTATTGTTTTTATTGCAGTTATGCTGGAAGTGGAATGAAGAAACTGTTTCCAGGAAAAGGAAGTGATCATCGATGTCGTGTGCTGCTGATATGTCAACTAAAATGAGAACTGAGACTTGAGTATTGGGTTTAATAGCCTGAAGGTAACTGTTGACCTTGACATGAGCTATTTTGGGTAAAGTAGTGGTGGCAAAAGCTTGGTTGGGTAGGATTCAAGGAAGAGTGAAGGAGAATAACGGGAGCTAAGAAATATAGGCAACTGTTTTGAAAATTTTTTCTATAAGGGGAAGAGAGGCTAGAGGGGATGTGAGGTGAAAAGGGTTTATTTTTTAATGGGAGAAATTGTAGTATTTTTATATAGATAGGAAATGTTCAGGAAAAAGGACAGAGTTATGTGGGTTAGGGAAGAGTTGCAGCAGCAATTTCCTTGAGTAGGTAAAAAGAGTTGGCATCCAGTGTATAGCAGAGGGATTCAGTTTTTTTAAATTGCTTTTGAACAGATGAGGTAGTGTGTAAATGAATGAAATTAATTAAAAGTGTTCTCTCTAGATAACTGTGGTTGGTTAGTAGTAGGTAAACATGGCTTCAGAGAGTATCACTCTGGGGAATTTTTAAAAACTTAAGCATCTTATTATCTATAATTGGTCAAGTTTTGAAAGTTGGAGATGTAGTGCTGTACTTATGTTTACTTTCAACTTAAATAAGTGGCTGGGCCTTTTCCATTCACTAAATGTAAAAGGTAAGTACTTTTACCCTTTAAATTTTTTTATTTTTCTCTAACACATATTTCAAGGGAAACTACTATGGAATTCTAACAATCCAGATGAGATGAGACTAATATTTTTCTACATACATATGAGCATTTGTGTAACCATAACTCTTATGATTTCATGTTCCCTTGTTAATTTTTAAGCTATGTGTCCAGTTTTCAAGAGCAAATCTCTGAGAAGTGATAAGGTTCATGGTGGTTTTGTGTAAGTTTAAAGTAGACAGGGGAAGGAGAAAATCTCAGGAAGGTTGAGCATCTGTAAAAGCACTGAGAAACAGACTTTTCTGAAATCTGAAATTTCTCAGAAATCATCTCACTCAACTCCTTGAGTTTGCAGAGGAGGAGAGTCAGGATGATTAAGTGATTCACCCTAAATGACGTGATTAAATAATGGCAGAACCAGAGTTACAGGCAAGGTTCTAGAGCTCTATCTACCATACCTTTCCTTTTGAATGCAGGAGATTTGCAACAAAGTCAGTGTGCCAAATTTTGATATACATAATTATTTTAAATGAGGAGTTTATATAAATGACCCATCAACAGTTTCTTTTATACAGTCAAACATAATTTTTATTTTAGAATAAAATAACTTAGATTTTTAGAAAATGGTGTTAATTAGTTTTGTCAAAGAGTAAGCAGGTCTAGAGATATTTTTCCTGTTTTGCTAGAGGTAGGATGTTAGAGGCTAGGAAACCGTATTGTTTTAAATTGAGGAAGAAAGCAAAAATGCTTTTCATCAGCCTGTATGGTTAGATCACTAAGCAGGGATTTGCCTTTATCATGTAATCTTTCCAAAAGCTTTATGAATAGGCATTATTTCCAATGTACATGTAAGGTAACAAGCTCACAAAGGTAAGCAATGGTTCCAAGGTAAAAATATCCAGAAAGTGAGGAACTGATATTTCACTCGAGAAAACTTTATGAAAGAAAGGAAAACATTACTGATCTCACAATTCTATGCAGGTCTAGCTATTCTATATGAATTTGCTCATATTTACTGTGAATAATGGCATAGGGATAAAAATAGACAAGTATGGGCAGTCAATGAGTAGGTGATTGATTGGTTGTCTGCTGTATTTTCTTTCACCACCTTCTTTGTGACTGTAGAAAAGTCACTTACCTTCTCTTTGTCCTCATCTAATTTTTCAGATCAATTTCATGTTCCAATATTTATGAGTCTATGGGCTCATAAATCTCCTGACAATTTAAAATTTTCATAGAATAGATATAACCTTTGTACCATTGAAAATTTTGGTGACTATTCTGATTCTATTTCTATTGAAGGAATATTTGGACATTATACAAGCTAGTAATTTGATAGATGCATTGACTGATTCATATGCAATTTAAAGAGACACTGATAAGTAATATAGAAACAAAATATATGTGTGTGGGTTTTTTGTGAAAAGGAGAAGGAACAGAAATATATCTAATTTTTTAAAATGATATATATAGTAATTTCCCCAATTTTTCTATTATAAGAAAATAGCTAGTGCCTGCGAACCCAAAGGAACACTGGACCAGAAGTCAATATGAAACTTTTGGTGAAAACTCTTTTAAAATTTGGTGATATACAGATATCAATATCCCCGACTTTTTCTTTAAGTTTATTTATTTATTTTGAGAGAGAAAGAGTGTGAGTGAAAGGGGGGGGGGGAGAGAGAGAGAGAGAGAGAGAGAGAGAGAGAGAGAGAGTCCTAAGCAGGCTCCACGCCATCAGCACGGAGCCTAAGTGGGGCTCAAGCTCAGGAAGCATGAGATCATGACCTGAGCCGAAATCAAGAGCCAGACGCTTTAACTGACAGAGCCATCCAGGTGCTGCAATATGCCAAACTTTTACTAGCACTTTAGCCAGTTTAGGATATAGTCACTGATAACATTAAAAACTATAGGAAAAGAAACGAAACTGAGAAGCCATTCAACCTTGAAGTGCTACTTTATGAACCTATTTTAAGAACTCTTTCTAGGACAAATCATGAAAAATGGAAAATATACCTTCAAAATGTTTTTCCTCCTCTTCTTCAACATATATTTCTGTAAAGCACCTCTCATACAAGGCTTGGTGTTATTAGGTGCTCTGAGCAATTTTTGAAAATGGAAGAGACGTTACTATCCTCAGATGACTTAGGGTTTAGCAGAGTGAATAAGACAAATATACATATAAATGTGATGCAAGTGAGAAAATTTGAAAATCCCAGAAAAGTAGTAAAAAAATCTGACTGGAATTATGGTTGAGGTGACCTTGAAATTATAGATGTAGAGTCATCCAACCATGAACATGTAGTATCTACTCCATAAAGTTCTTGTACATTCCTTGTAAGATTAATTCCAGTTCACACTACTATTATGAATGGATCTTTATTCTGTAGTTGGTAATTGCTGGTGGGGAAGAAAGCTTTTGATTTTAAAAATCGATTCAATAGAATTTGCTGATTTATTTAAATTGCTATTGGGGCACCTGGGTGTCTCGGTTGGTTAAGCATCTGACTCTTGATTTCGGCTCAGGTCATGATCTCACGGTCATGAGATTGAGCCCCACATTAGGCTCCCCACTGAGTGTGGAGCCTACTCAAGGCTGTCTCTTTCTCTTCCTCTGCCCCTCTCCCCCGCTTGCTGTCTCTTTCTCAAAGAAATAAGTAAACAAACAGACAAACAAACAAACAAATAAAATTGCTCTAATGGTTGCTAATATTGCTATAGAATTTTGGTGGTCAGGCCTTAGGAAACTAAGAAAGTTCCAAGTTTTGGGGTACCTGGATGAATTACCTGGTTATTCATTTTGTCTCTTGGTTTTGGCTCAGGTCATGATAGTTTGTGAGTTCGAGCCCTGTATGAGGCTTTGTGCTGATCGCGGGGAGCCTGCTGGGATCCTCCCTTTCCTTCTCTCTCTGCCCCTCCCATGTTCTCTCTGTCTCAAAATAAATAAATTAAAAAAAGAGAAAGTTCCAAGTTTCTAGTCTTAGTCTCAGGAGATATTTTCCTTTAGTTTAGTTTTTAATTAATAATGTCAAATATTGTTCTGTATCATTGGAAAAATCACATGATTGTCCAGTTTGCATTCACTGATTTGGTGAATAATTGGTAGACTTTTCTGTTATTCAATAATTTTTTTTCAATCCTGGGTTAAACTTTACCTTATTGTTATTTTCAAATACACTATTGAAGTTAGTAGACTAATATGCTATTATGAATTTTAGCATCTATGTTCATAAGTGAAATGGTTGTAATAATTTTCTCTTATTATACAGTCACAAACTAATTCTGGAATCAAGGATATATTAGCATCCTAAAATCTATTAGGCAACTTCCTCCTCAACCACGTTTAAAATTACATTGGTATAATATTAATCTAAATTATTCAATTTTTAATAGAATTGTTCAAATTATCTGTTTATTATTTTAAAAACCTCTATTATGTCTATACTTATTTTCCCTTGTTTCTTCATTATTTTTGTATTTTAATCTTTCAGAAAAGAGAAAAGAGAAAAAGACAATTGCTTTAGGAGGCTAACAAAGGCTTCATGGATCAGTTGCCCTGGGGGAAGGCAAGATTGTAAGAACAAGGCGATATAAGTAGACAGATATATGTGAGCAGTCACATAGGTGAGAAAATTTTGTGTGTGTGTGTTTTAATTAAAGGAGTGGATAGAATATTGTTCAAAATGCTTGGAGTGTAGAATACATTTATAAGGAAAGGACCTGGATGAAAATGCCTTAAATAGAGATTTGGCACTTGGACTAGAGCAAAAGAACTTATCTAGGGATTAGTTCAAGAGGTAGTGACCAATGGAAGTTTTTTGACAAAGAAAGTAACATGACTAGAGGTAAGGATTTACCTGGCATAGGTTGTGGAATAACTGAACAGGGGACAACCAAAGAAGGACATTAGTCATTCATGCTTGGTTATTAATTATCTTAATTCAATAATTAAGAACCTCCTGAGTTAAAAAAAAAAAAAGTTTAGACTGCACTTACCTCATATAGCACTTATTGTTTGCTGAAGTTTTTGCTATCTGGTTTCTACCCCAACTGTTCAATATATCAAAGACATCATGGACCTACTGTGGCCAATTCAAATAACATGTTTCTATTTTTCATCCTATTGGAAATTCTGTTAGTCTTCAATGCTATGACATTAAGGCAATTTTCTCTTATCTTAGCTTCTGTGAGACTTGGTTATTTTGGTTTTCTTCTTTTCTGTAATTACTCACTGTGTGGCTCCAGCTTTTACCTTCTTCTCCTCCTCTACCCCTGCATGTTAATATTTACCAAGAGTTTGCTTTTGGGCAGTTAGGATTGGGTAAAGGATTCTAGGCAATTTTATTTCTTCTCATAGTCTCAGTCATAACTTTTACTCTGATAGCTCCCATATCTAGACTGTGAACTTAATGAGAGCCTGGCCCATACCTTCTTCACCATTGTAGGTCCATTGCCTAGCATTCATTCAATAAGTAGGTTCCAGGAGCCTGCATTAAACCAGGAATCTGATTGATACTAGACATACAATGTCAACAAGATGGGCACAACCCCTGAAAAGATGATAGTAATAAACAGTTCTTGAATGGATGAGTGAATACTTCAGTCTTAGTCTCACTCTTTTTTTTAAAGTTTTTTATTTATTTTGAGAGTGCAAGTGGGGGAGGGACAGAGAGAGAGAAGGAGAGGAAGAATACCAAACAGGCTCCATGCTGTCAGCACAGATCGTGACATGTGGCTCAAACTCTCGAACTGTGAGATCATGACCTGAGCTGAAATCAAGAGCCTGACAGTTAACCAACTCAGCCACCCAGGTGCCCCAGCCTTTAGTCTCACTTTTAAGCTCCACACCTGTCAGATATTTTTATCTGGGTATTCATGCTGAGGTATCAAGGAAAACATATCTAAAACTAGTGAATCATCTTTTCTAAATATTTCCTCTTGTGTATTTTTATTTCAGATGATTATACTACCCTTTTCCAGGTCTATTAAGTTAAAAAATGCCAATCATCTATGATTTTTTTTTCTTTTTTGACTCTCCACAGCCAGCTAATTACTAAGTTCTTACTGATATGATACTTTCCTGGATCAAACAATTGTCATGCGTTCACAAACATCCAAAGAATTTGCTAATGGATTTTCCTCCATTCAATTTTTGCCCTTAGTATGTCCCATTCATTGCTACAAATTGATAGTTCCAAAGCCCAGCCCTGAACACGTTACTTCACTGTTTGAATACCATTACTGACTGTAACCACTGCCAATTAAATCTCTATTAGCTTTCTCTTTTTACTGTCCTACAGGTACTCTGTGTTCTAGCCATCCAACTATTTAAATATGTTCCACACATTCCTCTCTCTAGACCTTTACTTTCAATGTTTCACCCACTTGAGATGTCTAGGTAGCTCTGTCTTTACACGTTTAAATCTTTTCAGTGTTCAAAGCCTACCTTAAATGAAACTTCTTTCATAAAACCTTTTTTCTTTTCTTAAGTTTTTTTAATGTTTGTTTATTTTTGAGAGAGAGACAGAGGACAAGTGGGGGAGGGGCAGAAAGAGAGAGGGAGACAGAATCCAAAGCAGGCTCCAGGCTCCAGGCTGTCAGCCCAGAACCCAATGCAGGGCTCGAACTCATGAACTGTGAGATCATGACCTGGGCCAAAGTCAGACGCTTAACAGACTAAGCCACCCAGGCACCCCGAAACCTTTTTCTTCTGTGATGCCCTGGCTTTTTATCTCTCCTGAGTTACACAGGCCATTATTAACATGTCATTTATATCATCTAACACTTTCTAAATTGAATTACAGTAAGTTTTATATCCATATATTATAGTTTGAATTATTGCCCAGCAAATAGTCACTCCCTTCCTCCCCTACTTTTGGATGGAATATATTTCTCTGCTCCATCAATGTTGGGTTTGACTATATCACTTGTTTAGGCCAAGAAATGCTAGTGGACCTGATATGAGTAGAGGCCGTAAATGTGTTTGTGTGGTTTGGCTTGGATCTTGTGCTTCTGCCTTTGCTATGAGATCATGTCTTGAGGAAAACATACAAAGCCGACTTGAATGCAGTATTTAGCCTAAAGTCAAGCACAGTTGAACTATAGCCTAAGGCAGAGCCACTCAACTGAGCCTCGACTAGATTACCTGCAGACCCTAGAGTATGAACTGGAATCAACCTGCAGATCCATGAATGTGAGAAAAAAGATGCGTATGTTGCAGGCCTCTTAAGATTTATTTGGTTGTTTGTTATGAAGCAAAAGCTAATTAAGATACTATCCTATACAATACATTTTGATTGAAAACCTGCTATGTCCCAAGGGCTAAGCTAAGCAAAATTAAGCATGATTCCTGTTCCCGTGGAAATTACAGTCTATTAGAGGAGACAGTAATTAATGTAATTATGTACTTCTGGGGGCAAAAAAAGCATACTTTGGAACATATAAGAAGTGAACCTCATCTACCTATGGACCTCAAAGATTTCCTGAGGAATCAGTTGAATCTGAGACTTGAATAAAAGTAGAGGTTGATGAAGTGAAAATTATGGTGTAAGCATGGATGAACTGGGGTTTGGGGTTTGGGATCTGGGGGAGATAGACTGAGTGGGAAAAATGTTCTTGAATTTCATACAGAGATAGTAGTCAGTGTAGCAACCATGGTGAATAGGCATGTAGCATGTCTAGGACCATAAAAAAAGACCAGTATGACTGGAGCCCATAGGGTAGGGGTGTTATAGACATAGGATAATGCAAGGCCTTGACAAAGATTTTGGGTTTTATTCTAAAAACTTTTAGAAGCCATGGAAAGGTCTTTAAATAGTGGCATGATCAGATAAGTGTTTTGGAAAGAAATAGTCTCTGGTTGGAGAGTAGATTGGGCAGGAGCTCTAGATTTGATTGTGGAGAGACCAACTAGGCAAATATTGCATGTGACCAGGCTAGAGGTGATGGTAGTTGCATTAGTGGAGGCAGTGGACATAGAAGAAAGCAGATAGTTTCAAGGTATCTATAGGAAGTAAATGTAGCAGGAAAACATGATGGTTTGTATAAGGGTCTGAGGGAAAATGAAATGTCTAGGAGGTTCCTTGGGCTTCTTATTTGCCCACCTCAATAAAATTTGGTTCCTTTCTGGAAGGTAAGAATGCATTTGTGGAGGAGTGTTCGCTTGGTCATGAAGCACCAGGGAATCACTACAGGTAACATCAAAGTTGGGGTATTGAGTAGAAGTCTGGAACTCACCTGCTGACCTCACTCCAAGACAACCACCCTTCTGAACTTTGTGTTCACCATTCCTTGAGAGTAGGTTTATTATTATCTTTTAAGCAGAGAGTGGGGAAGAATAGTTTGGAAGTGACAATGGGGTGCAAGGAGATCTTAAACCTGACTGCTGATGTAGAGGCTACTGGGAACATAGGGTCCTAAATGAAGAACCACAAGTTAAGGCAAAGAAGTGAAAGCATGTTCAGAAAAAAGAAGGGGAAGGTTGAGGAAGATTTTCTGACACTGGAGCAATGGTTCCAGAAAGCACAGATTCTCTCTTATACTGAAATTTCAGCCAATTGAGGCAAAGGATTAGATTACTGTAAACACACTGTAAACATAAATTAGGGAGTAAATCACCAAGGTCATATTCAGACACATTATTTTCATCTGTTTTACCACAATACTTCATTAGAGAATAATAATAATAATTTTAAAAAAGCTTGGATAAAGTGTGATGACAGATTTCAATGTCCTTGGAAAGAATATGCAATATACCATTGACCTTGCTTTCATAACAAAAAAAAATAGGATTAAAAGAGTATTTTTATGTTTTTTCAGAATCTGAATTTCAAGATATTTAATTATGCTATGGTTACTTAAAGGAGAAGTCTGAATGAAATTTGGGAGAAAAATTGGTTCACATTTGTTAGAAAAACATCCTTCCTCCTAGAGATTGCATGTCCCCACTAGCTTTAGGTACAAAACTTCAAGAAGTCCACTCATTTTAAATTCAAACCTGTCTTTCCAGCTTTAGATTCCTTTGAGGAAACTAAAAGGCTGATACCAACCAGAGAAGGGGGCTGGGACCCTGCGGGGAGAAATCACCTATAGGCAATCAGGATAGAAAATCAGGGAAACTTCTGAGCATATGGTAGAGGGGCCCCTGTGTAGGACCAGACCTCTATCTCTATCATTTCTTGAGGTTTTCTTTTCTGTTCTTACTAAAACAAGCAAACAAAAATTATTTGATTCCTCTAGTTTGTTTTCTATTAGGCACTAAAACAACAGAAAAGATTTTTGATAATTTTTTGCAGTAACTAATTTATCCTTGAGACCATTTAAAACCTACGTTGATCAAAGAGCTCCTCATGTTTCATGAACTGCTTTTGATGTTCCAGAAATACATTATGGTTTTAAAAATGTTTCGTGGTCAAATAAGTTTGGCTAACACAGATATACCACATCCTTCCAGCATCTGAGATCGACCACATCAAGCCCACATTTCTATTCAAGACTTCAAGATAAGCCATCTTTATGTGAATGCTTATTTTCAAACTGCCCTGTATCTCTCTTAACCTGCTCCATCAACCTTCCCCCCCACTCCCTGTGACATTCCAGAATTTTCCACTGGTGGCCTCCAGAACTCATGGCCTATCACAAATCCAGATGTAAATCCAGGCTTACATTTTCAGTCTTCTCCATGAACTTCCCTTTCACCTTCTCACTCTAACTAAAAGCTTCTCTGACATTAGTGTTCTCCCTGTGATTTTTGTCCCCACACTAAATACCTCAGAACCTGGAGTTGGGGTCAGTATCCTTGGTGACTCACTTTTTTGTGAAGATATTATTTCATTATTTCTTCCCTTCCCCTTTATTTGCACAACTACCCTAATTTGAACTCATTAAATGCCTCTAGATCCTTCAATAGTCCTCTAACTGCATTTCCTGTCCCCAGTGTGGCCTTCCTTCAATCCGTTCTCCACACACTGGTATGATATTGATCTTTTTAATCATGCCATTTCCTTGCTTAAAATCCTTCAATAGCTCCCCACAGCTTTCAAGGATCAAGTCCAGATTCTTTCATTTAGTGTATAAGGCCTTTTGTGACCCCATTTCTTTCTATATTATCAGCTTTATTGTCTGCCACTCCTTCATATTCACCCTTTGCTCCAGCCATACAGAGCAATTTTTAGTTCTCTGCAGTTTCCCAGAGAACCAGACAACTTTCCAGGGCCACTCCCTCCCAGGAAGACCATGCACTATGCCCGTGCTCCTCACACCCTCTCCATCTCCATCCATCTATCACACACTTATTGCACTGTGCGTGGTCTTTAGTTTGCAACTTCTCGAGGGTGAATACCATGTCTCAGTCAGATTTGAATCTCTGGTACTGATAGGAGTTTGTTGGATAAATGAATAAAGGAAGGGATAACCAGAGAGGCTCTACCAATATTCATGGAGCATAATTTTGAGTTGGTATATTCCCTTCAGAAGTGGAACTGACTTATGTTGACTTATTTATTTTCTTTCTATTGGTTTCTATAAAGTGAAGTATTATATGTGTATGTTGGCTGGTGTTGGTGATGATGGAGAGAGTATGTGCCTGTGTGTGCTATGTGTGTTTGTGGAGGAGAAGACTGAAGGAAAAAGTGACTTTCCTGAAGACATACTCAAAAACCTGGCTCTCAGGAACAGTGGAGAATAAATCCCTAGGACTAGCTATTGAATAAATTTCTGGAACGACTTGTCTCTTGTAAATGCCCTTATAGGGTTTAGGATTAAAGTCTTTTAGGGTTCTTCACTCTACTTTCTCTTAGCACATTCTTTTGGCAAGCCATCAAATTAACATGAGGTTCTCATTAACATCAAGACCTAATCAACCAAATTTACTGTTCACAGAAATAACCCTCCTAGATTTGACATGGACTAACCAGTTAATGAGGATAACGTGCTTTAAAATCAGACTGACTGAAAAATTAGGCAGTGAAGGTGTCTTTCATGCTCTTCCCTTAGCTGGGATGTCCTCTCCTTGCTTTTCTGTTTGGCAAACTCTGATTTGTTCTGCAAGACTTCCTTAAGTGGCCTTGACTGATGTAAGCATCTTCCCATGTTTTCCCCGCATCCTATGATGCTTATAGCGCTGACTGAACTGTAAGTTCTTCAAGAACAGGGACAGTGTGTGTGTGTGTATGTATCCCATTTCTAATATTGTGTCTAAAGCATAGTAGAAGCCAGCTAATATTGCTTAATTTCTGGATCTCAGGAGACAACAAAATCTGATGATGGCTATATGGCTTCACCAGAGAAATTACTTGCGTATGCATACAGTACTTATACACTTGTTTGTGTGACAATAGCAGATGCTACTTATAGAGAATTTGGGATACATATAAACATATGAAAAAAGACATTTAAATTCCCTATAATCTTCACATCTACTGAGGATCAATCACTGTGAACAACCTGAATACTTTACTTCTGTGTACACACAAAATTTGAGGTTCTAATTTAAATATTTATGACACCTTTAAACATTTAGCTTAACTTCAGATTGAA
This sequence comes from Panthera uncia, assembly GCF_023721935.1. Lineage (NCBI taxonomy): Eukaryota > Metazoa > Chordata > Mammalia > Carnivora > Felidae > Panthera > Panthera uncia. The sequence goes on from NC_064811.1 coordinate 56,554,513, forward strand.
TCAAGAATCATAAAATGTGATGCACTACTAAGAAATCAAATACTCCTTGAGGCAAAGCAGTTTCAAGGACGGGAGGGACATGGGAGATTAAAAAAAGGAAGTTCAATTTAGGGAACCATTTAGCCTTGAAGGAGCTATTTACCCTGTACGAGTGAGCATTTTATTCTGAAACCAGATTTTATTTATATAGGATTAGTCTTCTAATTTTTTCCTACTCTTCTAAATCTGTTTTGTAAAGATTGAAGAATCAGTTATTCTAATCTACAGGGACTTGTTTCTCTAGCTTACTAGCTGTGGGGTAGCTGGCAGCCAAGATGAAGACAAATGATTCTGAAACTTTGAGTAGAGATTCCCAGGTGGCTCTTGGCTTCCAGCCCCTGCAGTGATGCCCCAATTAATTATTCCTAATATTTCTAGGTAAATCCTGACTCCTCAAAATTTGGTTTGCAGACCAGTAGCAGTGACATCACTTGAGCATTTGTTAGAAATGTGGAAGCTTTACCCACTGAAAATGTACTGACCCAGAAACTACACTATAACAAACAATATTGCCAGGTGACCCGAAGCACAGTAAGAAGGAGGGACTAGTACACAATAGCACTATAGCTTAGTGGAAGGCAGCTATGCTCACCACTATCCCACCAATGCTAGCTACAGCTTATTGGAATCCTTGGAATTACAGTGGCATATTACTCATATTTGATGCTTTTGACTTTTAAGCCATCATCCAGATCCGAATTTGTAAACAGGGGCCCGTGTTGCTGTCTAGAGAAGTTGTTTGATGGCCACTTTTTCTTTTCTCCTACATACAACCCGATTATGTTGTCTGCTGCTGATTCCATCATCGCTGCACCTTTTATAAACCTTTGGTCATGTTGAAATTCCTGGCTTTCTTATTCTAGAAATTTCACTAGATGAAATACTTTCCCATTGGTCTTCTATAGTCAGCAACTATCTTTTACCTCCAGATGGCATCACTGTTGTGGTGCTGTTGTTCTTTTGTCTTGTTTCTCCTCTTTCCTTGTATGCTTGGAGCTCCACCCATCTGACTGTGTGAGATGAGGCTGTATAATTGCTATTCTCATTCTATAGATGAGACAAGTGAGGTTTGGAGGAGATACACAAGTTCCCCAAATTCACATGGCTCTTAACTGACAGAGTCAGAACTGAAACTGACATCAACAAAGCATCCTAAAAACACTTAGAGGTAGCTGACCTCCAAATTGGCCTGCTTCAATCTCTGCCTCCTGGAATTTACACTCCTGTGTAATTCCTTCCCACTTTGTATGAGGGTTGGTCTGTGTGACCAACTGAATATGACAGCAGTGATGGTAGGTCACTTCAGAGATTAGGTTATAAAAGACACTGTAGCTTCCGTCTTGGTTTCTCTCTCTCTTGGATCATTCACTTGAAGAGAGTCAGCTATCATGCCATGAGAAGCCCTATGGAGAGGCCTGGCTATTGAGCAACTGAAGCCTCCTGCTAACAGCCATGGGGGTGAATTTGGAAGCAGGCCTTCCATCCCTGTCAAGGCTTCAAATGACTGCAGACCCAGCTCACACCTTGACTACATCCCTGTGAGATACCATGAGTTAGATGTACCCAGCTAAGCCGCTGTCTCTGAAACTATGTGAGATTACAACTGTTTGTCATTTAAGTCACTACTAGAGCAATTTTTTAATGCAGCAATAGATATCTAATATGTGTTCCGTATTTTCTTTTTTCTCTATCAAAATACAAACACTCCGAGGACTTTGAACAGTCATAGTGGCCATATAATTTAACTGAACCGCAAGCATTATGGGAGAAAAAAATATAAAATTTTCAAGAACTAAGATAAGTAATCTAGGATTAGGACCAGAACTAGTGCCTGCGCATGCACCCCCCTCAGAGGGAGTGCCTCCCTCAGTGCTGCATCCCAAGTGCCTCACCTGACTCACTGTCCTCCCTCGACGTCTAGGATCAAGATACAATAATAAAATTGATATAAAAGTGCTCACATCAAACTTTAGAAAATCCCAAATCTTAAAGCTCTAAAAATTAAAAGAAGCTTACCATGGAAAGAGAAGCTAATATTTAGTGAATGTCTTTCATGTGCCACATACTCTGGAGAGCGTTACCCTATTTGCCGTGTCTTAGTTGGCTCGCACTGCTATAGCAAAGTACCAGAGACTGGGTGTCTTATAATCCACAAAATTTATCTTTCATAGTTCTGGAGGTTCGAAGTCTGAGGTCAGTGTGCCAGTGTGGTTGGTTTCTGTCAAGAGCCCTCTTCCAAGTTGCAGGGAGGGAGGAAAGAGCAGAGAGCTTTGTGGGGTCTTTTGATAAGGGCACTAGTCCCATTTGTAAAGTCCTCATGACCTAATCATGACCTAATCATCCCTGAAGGCCCCACCTCCTTATACCATCATGTTGGAAGTTAGGATTTAACATGTCAATTTTAGGGGGACACAAATACTCAACTCATGGCATTCCACCTCTACCCCCCACCCAAATTCATGTTCTTCTCACATGGAAAGTACATTTATTCAATCCCAATAGCCCAGAGTCTTATCTTGTTCCAGCATCAACTTTGTAGTCTAAAATCCCATCTAAATCAGATGGGAGTGAGACTCAAAGTACAATTCACCCTGAGGCAAATTGCTCTCTAGCTGTGAACCTGTGAAACCATCATGTTTTGTACTTCCAAAACAGTATGGTGGGACAGGCCTAGGACAGACATTACCATTCCACAAGGGAGAAGTAGGAAAGGAGAAAGTATTAACAGGTCTCAATTAAGTCTAAATTACAAGGCAAACTCAATGAGATCCTAAGGCTGGAGAATAATCCTCTAGCTCAATGTTCAGGCTCAGTGGAGTGCAGGTCCTACTTTCCAGACACAATGGAGTTGGAGGGGGGCATCCTGCCTTCTGCACACACTAAGGCAGCAGTCCTGCCCCCACAGCTTTGGGGCCCCCAAACATTTTAGATGGCTTGCCCCTCTGATGGTTCTCTGCCTGGGCCCCACTGCTGTCTGGGCTGAAATCTCAAGCTTGCTGCTCTGCCAGAAAGTCCTGCCCTTTGAAATCTAGGTGGAGGCAGTCATGCTCCCATGGTTCTACCAGGAGCAGCCCATGCTGCACCAGGGCCCATCAGAGCTATGCTGACAAGGGTGGCCAAGAAACTGAGAGTGGAGCCTGCAATGTGAGGTGGCCCAAGAAGGGTGCACTGAGGTCCCATGGGCACTGGTGGTCCCTCCTGTGAAGCCACTCTGTGCCCTGGGGCCCTTGTACTCTGGGTCTGTGGTGGGAGTGACAAATCTGGTGATCTTTGAATTGCCTTCATGTCATTCTTCTCTTTGTTTTGGACAATAGTTCTTAACCACTATTGAGATTGACAGATCCATGCTAATCTCCTTATCAAGTGGTTACTTGGCCTTACCCTTACCATTCTCTTTGGACCAGCTTTCTCATATTTTTACAATATAGATAGGCTGAGAATTTTCCAAATCTTTCAGTTCTGCTGTCTTTTGCCTAACAATTCTATTTTAAAATCAGTTCTCTCTTCTCATACTTCACTATAATTAGTCAGGAGGAACCAGCTTGCTCCCTCAACATTTTGCTTAGAAATTTCTTCAGCCAATTCTACAATGTCATCATTCACAAGTTTACCTTCCACAAAACACTAAGGCACAAATGTAAGTCAGCCAAGATCTTTGCCAGTTTATTACAAGATCACCTTTCGTCTAGTGATCTTATACAATATACATACATCTGATTTCTATCTAAGACTTCATCAGAATTTGTGTCAACATTCTGTTCAGGATTGCTTTGTTACTCTCTAAGAAGATGAAGGCTTTCTCCACCGCTTTCCTCTCTCCTTTGTGAGCTCTCACCAGAATTGTTCTTAATGTTCATTCAAGGCAGTGTTCAGTTTTTCCAACATGCATCTCAAAACTCTTTCAGCCTCTGTCCCTTAATTCAGGTCCACAGCTATGTCCATGTTTTTAGGTATTTGTTTCAGCAGCACCCACTTCTTAATACCAATTTCTGTCTTAGTCTGTTCACGCTGCTAAAATAGAACACCATAGACTGGATGGCTTGTGGACAACAAAAATTTTTTCCTCACAGTTCTGGAAGATAAGCAGTCCAAGAAGAAAGTGCTGGCAGGTTTGGTGTCTGGTTCATAGAAAACCACCTCTTCAGCTTTTCACTGTGTCCTCACATGGTGGAAGGGGCAAGGGAGCTCTCTGATGTCTCTTTACAAGGGCACCAATCCCACTCATGAGGGCTTATCCTCATGACCCAATCAGCTCCCAAAGGCCCACCTCCAAAGGCCCCACTCCTAACATTGGGAGTTAGGGTTTAATACACAAATTGGAGGTGGGAGGCACATTCAGTCTACAGCAAGCTTATTGAATCCTCATAATTTTGAGAGTAAGTTATTATTAGGTTCATTTTAGAGGTGAGAAAATTGAGGTTCGGAAGTGTTAATGTCTTTCAAGTTCTCACAAGAATTTGGGAGAGAGTTTGATTCCAAGGTTTTATGTACCCTCACCACTTTCACTCCTTCTGCCCTTGCAGGTTAAGTCTCTAGCTCAGTGAATACTAATTAAAGGCAACATTTCATTACATGAATATTTAGTGATAAGATCTATAGAAGAGAGAAACAGTGTAGATAATCTAAACAAATTTATAGTTGATTTGGAGGCAAACCATTTTTTGGGGGGTCCTACCTTCCAACTGTTATATTCCTTCTGATACTATTAAAATTTAGTTTGTTTACTATCCACCGAGTGACAGGAGTTGTTGACAAAGAAACATGTTGTTGCAAAGGTAAAGAAAAACCTGACTGGCCAATAGAAATTATTTTAGATAAATGCTGGCATAAACAGGTGTGGAGAAGTAATTTGAAGCTAGTGTCACAAATTCTTCTAAAATGTCTATGTTTGAGACAACTCATCTTAAACATGGGAAACAGAGTCCCATGACTTAAAAAGCACAATTTTATTGGGGTTTAATGAATTTTGAGCCACACTGTGACCAAATTAGATAGGTTTAATTAATGCAAATGTGCTACAGTGTAATTCTTCTCATAAAAGCAGCTTTATTAATAGAACTTGTACAAATTAAAGTTGAAGAACAGTTTGAGTGAATAACCAATAGTCTATGGAACCTGATCTCTAACCACTAATACATAGGCTATAGAGTCATTGAATTTCACGTTGAACCATCACAAGGGTGAACACACATTCAGTCAGCATTTAAACACTTCATGATCATTAATTAATTGATATTATATCCTATTTGATGGGAAAAATGAATTTCCTCCTTTAAAAGACAAATTGAGCTAAATTTGATTCTTTGAGCTAATACTGCTTTATTTTTTTTAATATGAAATTTATTGTTGAATTAGTTTCCACATAACACCCACTGCTCATCCCAACAGGTACCCTCCTCAATACCTATCACCCACCCTCCCCTCCCTTCTAACCCCCATCAACCCTCAGTTTATTCTCAGTTTTTAAGAGTCTCTTATGGTTTGGCTCCCTCCCTCTCTAACTTTTTTTTCCCCTTCCCCTCCCCCATGGTCTTTTGTTAAGTTTCTCAGGATCCACATAAGAGTGAAAACATATGGTATCTGTCTTTCTCTGTATGACTTATTTCACATTATTCTGAGGCAAAATTGAGGCTAAGAATGGAGATGTTGGGCTTTCAGTATAGGAAAGAAATAAAAATTAGATTGCCTATTAGGTTACCTGCAATGTTAGATCTCTTGATTAAAAGAGAAAGTGTAACTATCAAAGGAATTGAAGAATGATAAAAAGTGACTTTTTTTTTGTTAACATGAACACATCTAGTATACTTATTTAATACCTAGCCATGTATTATTTTTTGTTATTAGTTTCTCTTTCATTTAAGTTTGTAATCCTCTAGCTGGAAAGACAATATTTCTTGGATTTACCACGGTTCCAACACATTATCAAATATTACATATAATAAATATCTTAGGAATCACTACAGAAAAAAGATCCATGAAATTATAAGTGGGTATCTATCTCACTGTGTTGGATGCTGTACAAAGCAAATGACTTAATGATGCAGTTCTGTATTTTCTAACCTGAGAAATAGCATCAAAACCAGAAAAATGAAATTACTTGTTTGCTTATAAAATCATTCTGGGAATTTTATAACAAAAATGTGAATATTTTTCCTATTCTGGTTCTCAGTGATGTTTGAGGTGATTACATTCACAACAGAGAAAAAGCCTGATCCAAGAATAGTTTCAAGGGGAGGAAAAGTACTCCACAAAATACGATTAAAAGCAGAGATAACTAGAAGGATTGTTTCAAAGAAGAAACAAGTTCTTCCTTAATTCTCAATTTCCTTTTAAGCCCCCCTTTTGCTCAGGAAATGTAATATCCCTCATCCCACAGTTAAGACCAAAATCAATAGAAACCTTAGGCAGTTATATCTCATCTTGAGTCCAATGTCATTAAGTTCACCTAGAACCTTCTTCTGTACCAATTCGGGTACATAGAGTCATCTAAGGGTAGGAGGATTTGTGTGTGTGTGTAAAGAAAGCAATATGTGAAAAATATCAATATCCCATCATTGAGTTACTTGTTCTTTCAGCACATATTTATCATTCCAAATGCTAAATGTGAACAAAACTGACCAAAAAACCTTTTTTTTCCCAACTTCGTTGTGTTTACATTGTGGGGAGAAATATAATAAACAAGTAAAATACAAAGTATATCGAATATTGATAAGAAGACAAATAGAGCAGGGAGAGATGATAAAAGATGCCAGGTGGTGCCTATTAGGGGTTTGCCATTTTATATAGGGCTGTCGGAAGACCTCAGTGAGAAGCTGACATGGAGCAGGGATCTAACAAAAGTGAGGGATGGGACGTGTGGATAATTGTGCGATGTATGGTCCAGCCAGAAGAAACCTCACATGCAAAGGCCCTGAGGTAGAAGTGGATTTTGCATGCATGAGGAACAGCAAGGAGTCTCACTTTTAGAAGTGGAGGTAAGTGAGGGCAAGAGAAGTGGGAGGTGAAGTTAGAGATATGAGATGGACCAGGGCCAGGAAGTCCATTTTGAGTACTGTGGTTTTCCCTGACAGTGAGATGGTTTTGAGCAGAAAAAAAGTGTAATTTACTTTATGTTGTAGTATAGTCACTTTAATTGAGGTTTTGAGAAGAGGCTATGGAAGATCTGGTTGGGTTTGAATCCCAGTTGTGAAATCCAAAGGAAATCTCTCCTCCCTGGGCAGTTGAGACCCAGTGTGACTGCTGGCTGCATCTATGGATGGTGCTGATGTCTCTACAGTAGAGCTGACAAGAACACAAGCTTCCATGTCAGACAGACCTGTGTTTGATGTTGGCCCTTTGTTTATTTACTGAGTGATGTTTGCAAGTAATTTAATCTCAGTGAGTCTTAGTTTCCTCATCTGTAAGACAGAGCTTAGTGTGGAGTTCTTAGTGTAGCATTGTCACGTACTGGGCCCACAGTGAATATCAAAATTCTTGTGGTCCTTTCCCCTGTTACACCAAGCCTTGTTGCTTCCTCATGCTTCAGTCTGGCCCCCAACCTGTGCTCCAAATCACGCTCCCTTTACTGGTGCCTGCTATGGGGAGGCCAGTGCGCTGCCCTCCTCCCTCCTGACACCTCACAAAGTCAGATGGTGACGGTGTGGCACTGGGCTGAAACCCCAGCCCGAGAAAGGAGGCACAACTTTGGTCTGTGCCTCTCAGGGTTTCTTTTTAAATCTGTGCACTCTAACTAGGGGCACCGGGGAGAAAAGAAAAGCTTTTGGTTTGCAACATTCTCTACACCCCCTCCAACTAAATGTACTAAAAAGAAGTTGCCTAGACCAATGATTCATAAACTTTTTCATGGCACACATAGAAAATAATGACCTTTGCATAGGCCATTTGGGTAAATGGATCAAGCCCCCAGTGGCTAGAAGTTATGGATCCAGGAACATCAACTCCAGGTTCTGCCCCGTTATCTCTAGGCAGACCCAGTCATCTTATAGCACTGGGGTCAACAATCTTGGTTTATATACAACTTAGGAATTTTCTAAGACGTGAAATTTTCGGTGCCAAAACTGGGGAAGTCTCAGCCAAACCGGGACATGTTTGTCACAGATGTGTCTGCTGGGAAGCTTTGGACTAGACCACAGCCTGTACCATTTGCCTAGTGTGTGGAAGAAATGAGTAAATGAGAAAGGTGGAGAATCTAGAGCCAGCTGGGTTCACCCTGGAAAGGGCAGAGAGTCACTGGTGGAAGAGGTCTGGCAGGGAAGAGGAAAGGAGCCAAGAATTTTAAGATGCCTTTTGGGATGCATTCTAGAGAGATTACTTTGTGTGGAGAGCTTAGAGTGGAATAAAAGGAGACCTTGAGAACAGATGTTTTCCAACTATTTTTGGATCCTGGCACCTGTTAGCGTGACTGGGCCTCATGGTGACTCAGTTTTGTATAGGTAACCCTGGGAAGTAGACAGGAGGCTGTGAGAGAGGGATTAGGGGTTATCAGAGAAACCGGCTCTGTGAGCTTCTCAACATTGCGTTTTACTCTGATTTTGAAACGTTTTCTTTCAACTTGTGTCGCTGATTCTTACTTTCATGACAATATAGCATTTTGTTCTCAAGATGAGCCTTAGTTTGAAGCAAATGAAGTCCTGTTTCATCTGCTTTCCTCCTCCAGTGTCTTGAGTCCCCACTATGATACAGCCCAGGAACTTGCTGGCCCTTTCCACCCCTCTCCCTCCTCCCACATTCAGCCTTTGTTTCACAGGTGAAGATGCTGCTTTGGGATTTTAAGAGGCCTTATTAACTTCCTTCAAATGTTCTTTTTAAAAATTTTTTTAACTTTTTTTTCTTTTTCTTTTTGAGAGAGAGAGAGAAAGAGACAGAGTATGAGCAGGGGAGGATCAGAGAGAGGGAACAGAGGATCCGAAGCAGGCTCTGCACTGTCAGCACAGAGCCCGACGCTTAGCTTGAACCCACAAACCACAAGACCATGACCTGAGCTGAAGTCAGGCGCTCAACAGACTAAGCCACCCAGGTGCCCCTATATATATATATTTTTTTTTTCCATGTTTTTCCATGTCCGTCGCTTAACTTTAACACTCCTGACTCGACCAAAGGAGGGAATTACTGAACAGTCAGTTTTGTGATTCAAAATAAATTCTGCTTTACTTCTCTTCACTTATCATTTTGTTTTCTCTGGGCTTGGGGTACTCTGGGAAGGCTGCAGTGGCACTGACACCCAGCCAGGCCGTTTCTGGCCAGCAGTTCACCCCTCCGGTAAGGAGGAGAGAGTTGTGCAAGGTTAACACCATCTACTAAGTAGGAAAAATGGTGGCAGCTGCCGGAACAATTTCTAAAACCTCAGGTCCTGGAAATTAGGTTGTACTTGCTGTTGGTTTCCTTGTAGTACTGTAAGATTTATTGAAAGCAGTTAACACACTGACCTTCTTCTCCCTTTAGGAGGTGGTTGGTGGCATTAAGTTGGATGGAGAGGTGGTAATGCAGGAGATAACGATAGGGTTTAAGGAAACGTGACAGGTCTGAGTGAAAGGACAAAGGGAAACACTTAAAACAGGGAGCAAAGGAATGCTAATGAGGGAAGGAGAAAAGACATCCCTCACATTCAGGGAGAAGGGATAGAAATCTATTATTGGGGGTGTGACAGAAAAAGATCTTGGGGTCTTAGCAGACGGTAAGGTAAAGGGAAGTTGCGATTTTATACTGTCACTTAATGTGTTAGTTTTTCTCTCAAAATGTGTGAGTTTAAGCTGATAAAAGTCTGGTGGCATTTTCAGTAGGACACTTGATAACTTGTTGGCCTTTGCTAAAGTGGCCCTGAGTACTTTCTTCAGTGTTGGCTGAGAATATTTCCCATCAGCATCAGCTTTGCATTCCCTAATTCTTTCATAAAGGACGTGATAAGTCTGCTCCCTCTCTCTTCTGGTTTGTTTATTTCATAAAAATAATTCCTTCTGGCTGAATCCAAAGAGCTATTGGAAAGACCTTTGTCCTCTGATGAAGAGCAAGTCCTGAGGAGAGGAAATTCATTAATTCTTACTACACATTAAGGTATAGTTTCAGTGTGAGGAAATTCGAGACCATTTCCTGAAAGCAGCCTAGGAAGGTGGGAGAGAGAAGGCAGCATGAGGACAGGGCCTCAGGACACGGAAGGGAGGAGACAAGCTATTCCAGAAGGTAGGCTTTGTGCCACATCAGTTTTGCCAGCCTTCTCTGCCTGCCCTAGCCGAAACAGAAACCTCTGGATATCTCCCACGTGTTTTCTGCCTTCATTTTAGCTTTGCCATATTTTCTGCATAGTTCTCAATGTTTTTAGGCTTTGTTTCAAAATGGTATTTTAAATAATTATTTAAAATAATCTAACACAAACGTGTTTCTATCCAGATACCAAAAGGGAACAGGTTTTTGTGGGGTTCCCAAACTCTTCTACCTAGAAAAGTTATGTCAATGTGATTTTGGGATCCGTGAAAATGTTTTTAAAGGAACGTGAGCATACCCAAACTTATAGGTCAAAGACAATGCAGGAAAACCAGGCTCTCGAAAGGGCAGAAGTTCATTCTTGAAGACTGAGGGGTGGGCATGGCTATCAATACTCTGTGCGGCTGGTAGAAAGGAAGCAGGCAAACTTCCCTGGGCCAGGCAGACTTTCCGGTACAGAGTTCTTTATTTGGTTGCTATAAATATCGCTGTTCTTCCCTGGGGAAATCTGTCTAGTGTGGAAGAGAAAGTGAAACGGGGGGGGTTGGTGGTAGATTTGAAGATTGAGGTAGGATGAGGCTATAGATGACATATTATAAGATTTTCTCTCTTGGATTTATTATGGGAAACTAGAAATAGTTTGTGGGGCTTGTGGTCAAACATAATTTCCTCAGAGCTGCTTTAGATTAGAGGCAATGCCAAAATGAAAAGGGAGCCAGGATAAAAATGTTTAATAATTCTTCCTGTTATGAAATGTCTTTTTGCATATTTATTCTAGCCAATCTTGAAGAAAATATTCTATTCACTTCTGAAATTCAACCTGTTTTGGGTTGAAAAGAAAGAAATCCCATCCTCTTTCATTTAATCAGTAGATCAGACAATGGCTCATTAAAAAGGTATTTGGGTGCCTACTAAGTGCCTACTAAGGCATGATGCTAGACATGGAGAAACAAAAATCATGTCCATCATATACTGTTCTAAGGAATTTAGGTTTTATCCTATAAGCCCTGGGGAACCATAAAATATTTTTTTTATGCACTATTTTTTTAAGTTTATTTATTTTTGAGAGAGAGAGAGATAGAGTGTGAGCAGGGGAGGGGCAGAGAGAGAGGGAGACAGAGAAACCAAAGCAGGCTCCAGGCTCCGAGCGCTCAGCCCAGAGCCCTATGCAGGGCTCGAACCCACGGACTGCGAGATCATGACCTGAGCTGAAGTTGGACGCTCAACCAAATGAGCCACCCAGGCGCCCCAGTCATAAAATATTTTTTAAGTGGGTAAATTACATGATCAAATCTATAATTTGGAAAAGTCACTTGGGTGGCAGAGAACACACTGTAGGAGGGCAAGACCATTATAGTATTTGAGACCAATTTGGAAAGAATTGTTATCTAAAAAATATTGAATCTTCCAATCCAAAATCATATCTCCCATTTCTTTTGATCTTCTTTAGTTTTTCTTAGCAGTGTTTTGCTGGTTTCATTAAACAGTTCTTTGCACATATTTTATTACATTTATTCCTCAGCATTTCATGTTTCTGATTCTACTATAAATGTTACTGTTTTTACATTTCAATTTCCAATTACTTGTTACTTGTATATTGAAATGCAGTTGAAATTTGTGTATATTAACATTGTACCCTTTGATCATGTTAAGCTAGATTATTGGTTCTAAGAGCTTTCTTTAAATGGATTCCTGGGGCGGCTGGGTGGCTCAGTTGGTTAAATGTCCAACTCTTTATTTCGGCTCAGGTCATGATCTCATGGTTCAAGAGATTGAGCCCCTTATCACTTGTCAGTATGGAGCCTGCTTGAGATTCTCTCTCTCTCTCTCTCTCTCTCTCTCTCTCTCTGTTTCTCCCTCCCTCTTTCAAAATAAATAAATCAACTTAAAAAAAAAAACATAAATGGATTCCTTAGGAGTCTAAAAAATGAACATGATTATGTTTTTGGCAAAGAGTTTTTCTTTTCTTTCAAAATTGCTTATCTTTTTTATTTCTTACCTTTTACACTAAAACTGACAAAAAATTTTGAGTAGAAGAGGTAGTGGACATTCTCACTTTCTTCCTGAATTTAGTGGGGAAGAATTTAGCTTTTTACTATTAAGTATTAGGCTTATTCTGGCCTCTTAAGATCACTAAACAGTTCTTTTGTGTGTGTATATGTCAAACTCTGCTTCATTCTAATAGTGAAAATAAGTAACAGGAATCGTACTTGGTACTGGCAGCTCTAGGTCCCCTGTCCCCATCCCTCTCAGCCCCAAGGCTTGGGGTACTCATTCCTGCCCTCATTGGCCTCTCTTACTAGTTTGGACCAGGAGAGGCCTCCACTTTGGAAAACTACACTGGGTAAGATCTTCCAGTGTGCACCAGCTTCATGATTAGTGACAAACTCTCTCAGTGGCAGCAACAGCAACGAGCCTGGACTTTACATTTCAGGAAAGGATGCATTAAAAAAAAGGAAGTCAGACTCACAGCACAATGTATTAACGACAGTTCCACTGCAGAAGACATGACACTGGTGTGCCCGGCCGGGCCAGACCAGGAACAGGAGACACGCCCAGAGGAGGCTGAGGACATATAGACAGCCATGGAGGGGCCCTACACTATCACTCCCAGTATTGGAAAGAACTAACTGAGTACCTATGTTTACATTCTCTGGAAAGACGATCAACTTGGGAGTTAATTCTATTTACTGAAAAAGTACATATAAGATTGATATTATTTTTCTGAATGTTCAAAGAATTCACTAGTGCAGTCATTGGGACTTGAGTCTTCTCTATGGGAAGAATTCTATATATATATTATTATATTATATACTAAGTTCTTTAATAGACTTAGGGTTATTGAGATTTTCTATTGCTTCTTTTTTTTCTTTAATGTTTTATTTTTATTTTTGAGAGAGAGAGAGAGAGAGAGAGCGCGAGCGCACAGGCAGGGGAGGGGCAGAGAGAGAGGGAGACACAGAATCCAAAGCAGGCTTCAGGCTCTGAGCTGTCAGCACAGAGCCTGACTCAGGGCCTGAGCCCAGGAACTGTGAAATCATGACCTGAGCAGAAGTTAGATGCTCAAATGACTGAGCCACCCAGGTGCCCCTAGATTTTCTATTGCTTATGAAGGCAGTTTTTGGTGGTTTGTGTTTTTCAGGAAATTTGCCTATTTCATCTAAGTTGTCAATATTTTGCCAAATGTTTTTTGTGATATTCTCTTTTTATCCTTTTAATGTGTACAGAATTTATTTGTTTGTTTATTTTTGTTGATTACTTAAAAAAATTTTTTAGTTTACTTATTTTTGAGGGGGGGCGGTGAGCAGGGGAGGGGTGAAAAGAGAGGGAAAGAGAGAATCCCAAGCAGGTTCTGCACTATCAGCACAGAGCCCAATGCAGGGCTGGAACTCATGAACCATGAGATGATGAACTGAGCCAAAATCAAGAGTTGGTTGCTTAACCAATTGAGCCACCTAGACATGCCTAATGTGTGCAGAATTTATAGTAATGTACTCTGTTTCATTTTGACATTGGTAATTTGCCCTCTTTTTTTTCCCTAATAAGTTTCAGCCATAAGTTTTTCAATTTCATTGATTTTTTTTCAAGCTACTTCCTTTTAGTTTTGTTGATTTTCTCTATTTTCTTGTCACATTTCTATTTTTCCTGATTTCTACTCTTTATTTTTTTCATCCTTCTCCTTACCTTGGGTTTAATGTGTTCTTGTTCTTATTTTCTAACTTAAATCTTAATGATGATGCTTTGGCCATTCATTTGAGATCTTTTCTAATGCAATCGATTAAAGTTATAAATTCCTCTCTAAGCAGTTTTAGCTGAATCCCACAGATTCCAGTGTGCCACTTTTTATTTTCATTTACTTTAAAACATTTTCTTATTTCTCTTGTGATTTGTTCTTTTACCAATATGTTGCTTAAAAGTTTAATTTTCAAATATTTGGGGATTTTCTAGATGTTTTTTTTCTTTTCATTTTTAATTTAACTTGGTGTGGTAAAGTAATATATATGATATGATTTTAAACCTCTTAAATTTTTTGGGGCTCCTGGGTGGCTCAGTCGGTTGAGCATCCGACTTTGGCTCAGGTCATGATCTTGCAGTTGATGAGTTTGAGCCCTGCATTGGGCTCTGTGCTGACAGCTCAGAGCCTGGAGCCTGCTTTGGATTCTGTGTCTTCCTCTCTCTCTGTCCCTCCCTCACTCATGCTTTGTCTCTCTCTATCTCAAAAATAAATAAACATTAAAAAAAGTTTCAAACCTCTTAAATTTCTTGAAACTAGGTTTTATGGCATGATGTTTGGTCTACCTTGATGAACATTCCCTGTGCACTTTTGTATAATAACATTTCATGGTAACATTACAATGTTCACTTTGCTATTAATATAGCCATTCCTACTTTGTTATCATTAATGTTTGCATGCTATGCCTTTCTTCCGTCCTTTAAATTTTAACCTATCTTTGTCTTATCTTTAAAATAGGTTTTTGGTAAACAGTATATAGTTGAGTCTTATTTTATGATCTGGTCTGACAATCTCTGTCTAACAATTAAAATATTTAGACTATCTGCATGTAATGTAATTACCGATGATTGAGTTTAAATCTACCATTTTGGTATTTGTTTTCTCTGTTTTCATTTTTTTCTGCCTTATCTTGGCTTGACTCAATATTTTTAAGGTTCCATTTTACCTCCACTAGTAGTTTATTCATTAGATTCTCTCAGCTTTCAGTTTTCTGATAAAATTTTAATTTTTCCTTTTTTCCCCCAAGGATATTTTCACTGGATGTAGATTGCCTGTTGATAGTTTTCTTCTCTTTGCATTGTCCCATAGCTTGCTTAGTTTCTGACAGGATGTTTATAGACATTCTTGTTGTTTCTCTATGTATGTGTGTTTTTTTCCCCCTGTGATTCCTTTAAAATGTTCTCTTTAATGCTTGCTTTCAGCAGTTTGATCATAATATGCTTTGTGTTGTTTACTTTATGCTCACCCTGCTTGGGTGTCTTTGAGTTTCTTGGATCTGTTTGTTGATAGAATTTGTCAAATTTGGAAAACATCTGGCCATTTACTATTCAAATGATTTTTTTGCCCACTCTTCAGACTCTAGTCATATCCATGTTAAACTACTTTATATTATTCTATAGGTCACTGAGGTTCTGTTGATTTTTTAGTCTTTTTTTTTTTTAATTTTTGTGTTTCATTTGGATAGGTTTTGTTGCTACGGCCCAATTTCACTGAGTTTTCATCTATAGTGTTTCAAGTACTATTAATTGCTTTTAGTAGATTATTAATTTTAATTACTGCAATTTTCACTTCTACATGTCCCATATGGTTCTCTTGTATGTCTTTTTTTTTTTTTTTCATTATTATGCTCATTTCCTCCATTTGCATCCTTGAGTATGTGGAGCAAATGTAGGATATCATTTTAAGCTCTCAATCTTCAATTCTGTTATTTCTGGAAGTTTCTATTGACTGATTCTTCTGGTCACCTGTCAAATTTTCCTGCTTCTTTGCATATTTAACTAATTTTTTTAAGTTTACTTATTTATTTTGAGAGAGAGAGAGAGAGAAAATAAGTCAGGGAGAGGCAGAGAGAGAGGGAGAGAGAGAATCCCAAGCAGGCTCTCATTGTCTGCATAGAGTACAACACAGGGCCCAATTCTACTAACCATGAGTTCATGAACTGAGCCTAAATCAAGAGTTTGATGCTCAACTGACTGAGCCACCCAGGTGCCTCTCTAACTTCTTTTAAATGACTGTTAGACCTCTGATTTTATGTTGTTGAGTGCCAGATATTTTTGTTAATTTAATGAGTTTTGAATTTTTTCTGAAGAAAGTTAAGTCACTTGTGGATTAGTTTGATCATTTCATAGCTCCTTTTTAAGTGCTTTTATCTTGTGTGAATATAGAGCAGTTTCTATTCTGTAACTAAATTTATTTCCACCTTTAAGGCATGGTCCTTGTACAGTCTACTGGATGATGTATGTATCTGTCAAAGTCTCTCCATTCTGGATGGAGGGAATTCAAGCTGTTCCTGAATGGTTCTTAACTCTAGGAACTACTCCTCTTTAGCTCTCTGGTGATGACTTTTTCCTCAGAAATTGTTCTTGTCTGTCCTTATGAGATTTCACTTTATAAACAGGCAGATTGCTGTGTAGTTGAAGATTCAAGGTGAACCTTAGACAGATTTCTGAAGCTTTACGTATGTGATTTTGTATTCTGAAGTATGTTGCCTTGCAAATTCTAGCAAGTCTGGCCTCCCTGAACTCCAAGCTGTGTTTGCACTTTGCTCAACACAGTGAGATTGATTTTCCTCCCTGTATCACTTCAGTGATGGTAATGTTCACCTAGTTCCCCACTCAGTGCTTCCATTTTCTCAAGAGTTGTAAATGGTTGTGCAGTAACTGAAAATAGTTATTTCTTGTATCTTTTTTTTTCTAGTTTTCTACTGGCGTGGAGGGTAATTCCAGACTGCTGTAACTCTCTTATGGACAGAAATAGAAGTGTATTTTGCCTCTTAGCCTGTTCCCTGTTGTCATCTTCTTTTTTTCCACTATCTAGGCCACCACCATTTGTTTTTATCTTACTTTTTTGGGTGAGAGTGGTAGAAAGGGCTTAGAACTTGTGCACAAGTAAAGATCAATAAGGAGAGGAGAGCAAAGCATCAAAGCAGGCAAATGTTTCTCCTTCTAAGATTGGTTCCTCCATTAACAAGATTTTCAATCATTATTATGCTAAAGGATTCTCTGCCCCCTTTTCAGCCTTTCTTAATATTGCTAAGATTGTCTTCTTCTCATAAGTCTGGTATATTATTATGCTAAAAGAGTCTCTGATTTTTTTTCTTCTGTTTTAACAAAACTTTTTTGTTTTGTTTTGTTTAGTTTCTTATGGCTTAATATCCCAGAAGGAGACCCCAGAATATAGTGAAGAGTGGAGAAAGCCCTAAGATATTACAAAAGTGGGAGAAAAACTGGGTCTTGGGCACTGTGGTTATGAGAACATTCTTCTTGCAGTTAATGTTTGCTTCTCATGGAAGCATAGTTTTAATGTCTGCCCACAATCATTTATCATTCATATTTCTACCTGGGAGAGTATTTATTTAAGAGCTAGGGAGGCCAGCATGAATACCCTGGGGAATGGACCAAGAAGATAAAGTAAATTTTTCCCATATGACCTGTTTTTTGTTATTTTTTATTTTATGACTTTGACATTACTGGTTCTTCCTTTATTTATCTCAAAATATACTAAGGTTATTTTTCATAGGCACTGCTTTCTTTAGGTAGAAAGAAGTCACTTTATAAACTTGTTAAACACAATATTTATGATGTTTCCACACTTCTGTGTTTTAAGAAAATGATAGTTAATATTGACAAATTGTCTTTAAACTATGTTGTAATTTTATTTTATGTAGTACCTCTTATGCTATGTATTCAACCAGTTCTTACAGAGTTACTCCTGCTCCCCTGCAGCCTGTCCTGTTTGATCTACACCCTCTCTTCCAGGTTTACTCTCTACCCTTTGCTGCCCTGCTTTGCCCCCCAGGTTTATAAAAACATTGTCTGGCTCTCTTGCCTTGATGGTTGGATCTGAAAAATTAAGAGCCCAAGTACAAGATTGGAGGGAGAAAGAGAGAAAGGAAAGTATATTTATTTTGCCCCCTCTTCCTTCTCACAGTCTGGCAGTGGCTCTTGAAGAGTCATTTTCTTCTCTTGCTTCAACTCTCCCAGGGTTCAGGTACCTTCCATTTGTCCCTTCAAGTGTTAGGGTAATATCAGCTCCTCTCTGTTGTAGTCCCTAGGCAATTCATTAATGCACCGACTCCCTCAGTTCTACTCGTGCCTCTATAAGTAGTCCCTTCATTAAACTCCCTTCAGTTAAACTCTTTTGAGTGTGGCTCTTTTTCTTATAGGGACCCTGACTGATATAAATCCCTTTCCATATATTGTTCAGAGATCGCTTTTTAAAACCTAAGTTAATAACATTACTCCTCTCTTCCAAACTCTTTAAAGATTTTATTTATTTATTTATTTATTTATTTATTTACAGTTGGAATCAAATTCAAGTTCCTTGATAGAACCTCATGATCTTAACTCTCCAATTTCATCTCATTCCAATGTCTTTCTATTTTAACCTGCTCTAGCCACATGGTCCTCTTTCTTTCCCATGAACATTCTAAGCTTATTCATGCCTTGGTGCCTGTACAAGTTACCATTCTCTCAATGTGGTAAAGCCTTCCCTTGGGTCTTTACACGACTGACCCCTTCTCATCATTCATGTTTCTCCTCAATTTTCACCTCCTTAGAGAGACCTTCATTGATCAACTTATCTAAATCAATCTCCTCCTCTAATATTCTAAATCCTATAACCCCACTATTTGTTATTTTCAAATAACAATTGTTACTCTTAGAAATAATTTAACTTTCAATTTGTTTATTATCTGTTTATCCTCACTAAAGTATAAGCAATTATATTCAAGACCTTTGTATGCTTTGTTCACCATTGTATCTTCAGTCTTAAACCAGTGTGTGGGCACATCATGTACCTTCAATAAATGTTTATTGATGAGCGAATAAAGGGTTAATTTAAGGAAAGACTGAAATAATAAATAAAACTGAAGACGTCAAAGATTTCTTAATCCCCTGGAAAGTGAATTGAGTATATAAATCTAGTCTTAAAAGATGTATCCTGTTCCATCTATAGTTCTGGATAAAGGAACAGAACCATTGGTATCAGTGCAAGCCAGTCAGACTTGGAAGAAGAAAAGAGGATTGAGAAGAATGGAACTGAGACTGTGACAAAGACTGTGAGTAGGAGACTGATCATGCACCAATGCTTTAGTGAGCATAACTGCCCTGTTTTAAAGGGGAAAATGCAATAGAAAATAAAATCAAGCTAGATCCAGAATGGGCTGTCTCAGTAAAGGCCAAGAAGAGCAACAGGAGCCATAAAATCAACCTGATGTGAAGTCATTGGAATAGCTAACCTCATGGGAATATGAGAGAAATACCCACATAAAACCCAGACAAACATTACCTTAGATGTTGTAAGTGTAGTTCTGTAGTTCTTTGCTTCTCCAGTCTAGCATCTGTGCTTAGTAGATGTTCCCTCTCAAGTCATTTGGTCCCCTGCAACTATCTTGATCACCTAGATATCAGCAGGGAAGACTTGGAATTTCTCAGTGGGATTTGTCAATGAGTGCCTTCCCCCGCCCCCCTCCATCCCTGGCAGGGTCAACAATTCTAGCAGAAGGATTCCTTCTCTTGAGATGCTACGCTTCTGTTTGAAACTCAGTGTACCTGTACATATGGACTAATTCAGGAGCAGAGCCATGGCGTCTCTGTAGAGTGAAGTATGCTACCTTTTTACCTCCCATTTGAAAGTCAGTTTTTCTGCCTGGCTACATCAGACTCTCAAACTCTGGTTCTTCTCAGTCATACCAAACATTATGCTGACTGTTAGGTCCATCCTGTCTTTCTACAAAAGGGTGGTTCATCCCTTCTCTAAGCCCATTGCTTATTTATCCAGAGGCTATTAGGCTACTTCACTGTCCTAAAATTTAATCTCATTAGTCAAGAATATCAGATCAGCTAAAGATACCAATAAAATATGTTGATTACTTATCCTGATACCAAGTGAAACTGAGCCCCCCTCAGTGGCTCCTAAAATTCTTAATTGCCTGGAGAACAGTCTTTAAGCCTCTTTGGTAGGAGTGAGGAAAAGCTGTGCTCAAGGAGTCAATTTCCAATACTTCCTCTCCACACCAAAGGTAGTAGAATTACTTTTAAAACTCAGGTAAATATGTTTCCCTGAAGGAATTCTTCTAGAACAGCACTGTTTAGTATGACCTTCTCTGATGATCGAAATATTCTATATCTGTGGTGTCCACTGCAGAAACTACTAGTCACATATGGCTGTTGCGCATGTAAAATGTAGGTAGTGTGGTGAGGAACTAAATTTTAGATTTTATTCAAATATAAATATATTTTTTTAAATGTTCATTTATTTTAAGAGAGAGACAGAAAGAGTGTGCAACAGAAGGGAAGAGAGCGGGGGTGGGGAGAGAGAGAGAATCCCAAGCAGGCTCCCAGCTGTCAACACAGAGCCCGATGTGGGGTTCAAACTCACAAACCATGAGATTATGACCTGAGATGAAACAAAGAGTCAGATGATTGATTGACTGAGCCACCCAGATGCCCCAATAATTTAATTTTAAATTCAAAAAGCCACATGTGGCTGGTGGCTACCATATTTGACAACTCAGTTATAGAATCTGTCTACAAATACACCACAATACAAGTACAAAAATTTGTGCTTCCACTTGTTTATGAGGGATGATTCAGTGAAGGGATTGGCAAGAATCAGAACTATGTTGGAAGGGCACCACACATAAACAAGAATATATCTTGTTCAGGCACCAATTTATAAAGGATGTGACTTCTTATTCTATTCAGTCTGGAAACCATACTAAATAGAGCCAAATAATGTGTTTCTAGTATTAATCCCCAATTAATTTTTTTATGTGGTATTAATAAAACTTGTAGTCAATTTGGTTAAGGAAGTCTATGACATTTTTTTCTTTGTTTTGAGATGGCACTCCCAATTCACTCTCAACTAAACCCCATGCTAATTCTTCAATATACATGCGTGCTTGAAAAGTGAGTATAATTCTGAAAAATCCAACTGCTGTTATTTCTCTCTGACATTGCTCAAAGCCCATCCTTTAAAGTACAGAGCCACTCTCCATTGGTTGTAGAGTTGCATTAACTATAGTCTAAAGCTTTAGCTGACTGTTAATATTTCATGAAGTTTTATAATGCTGGTCTCTGTCTCTTTCCCTGTGTGAATGGACTCTACTTACGCTGTCTATAAAAGTTTCACTCAGTGTCCTTCAAGAAGCAGACACCAAGATGGGATTAAACATGCATATCAGGGTTCTATCAGGGGAAGGTGCTTATGTGAAAGAAAGTAGGGAGGTACCCAGAGAAGGCTGGGAGAACCATCTGACCACTATTCCAAGTTTAACCCAGAGAGAAAGAATGTTGGGTGGAGTGCCACACAGTTTCAACAAAGTCATCAGGGAATCTCCCAAAGTTAGCCAACAAAAATCTCATGTCTCTCTGGAATGGGATCTGTCTTAGTATCACTACTGTACTCAGTCACTGGCTGGATATGCATGGAAAAAGCCCATGGAGGAAGCAGCTTTAAAGCAAATACTGGTATGGATTTCCAAGCTAGGGCCATTGGTTAATTACACTCGCACATTGTCATGGCCCCCACACCTTGTACAATGCTTGTACAGTGCTTGCTTCAGTTATGATGGATAGGCAAGAAAATGAAAGATGAAAGATAGGATGGCTAGAAAATAAAAAAGTCTGAACATTGCATAGGAAACTCTACTCCATGACTCAGAATTATACCGCCTCCCTTTTCCCCTAAGGTTAATTCCAATTCTTCTTTATCAAATGTTTCCATTGGCTCTAAAACTAGGGTTAGCAGCCAACTTCTCACCATCTTTCTGGGCTTTTCAGTTAAACTGTTAACATACCCATTTGCAAATGGATCACAGTGGATCTGGCCAAGCAGGGCTACATTAGTAATGCTTAGGGATGGAAAAACTGAACCAATATTATTTTTAAGTCACTTCTGTCCAATTCTAGCTTTTTTTTTTTAATTTCCAGAATATACCAAAGAGAAGTTTTTTCTTTTTTTGTGTTCTACTTGCAAGCTACTATTGTCAATTTACCTGTAGTTTTGAGGTCTTCGAAGGAGGCTAATAAATAATAGCCTGCTTCCTCATTCAGTTTCAGAATAATTGAGAAATAAGAAGAAAGTCAGTAGATAGAGGTCAAAAAATGCACTTAATTACTGATAAACCTACCATTGGGGAGTTTGACTTATATCTGTGGACAAATTGGCTTCTTAATGTTGACTCTAAATTAGGAGGTTCAACTGTTCAGCTTTGCTTGCACTAGAACAGAGCAGAAATCCCTGTTGCCAAATGTATAATCTACACAAACTGTAGAAGAGAGATGTGTTTCCTGAAAGCCCTCACAGTTTCTCTCTCACATTCAACAATACAGTTAAGTCACTCCTACTCTACCAGGACTGAATTAGTTAAAGAGGCAGAGAAGTGGGGAGTGGGGGTGCCTGGGTGGCTTAATTGGTTAAGCATCCAACTTCGGCTCAGGTCATTATCTCCTGGTTCATGGGTTCAAGCCCCGCATTGGGCTCTGTGCTGACAACTCAGATCCTGGAGCCTGTTCTGGATTCTGTGTCTCCTCTCTCTGCCCCTCCCCTGCTTGTGCTCTATCTCTCTCAGTCTCTCAAAAATAAATAAATGTTAAAAAAAAAAAAAAAGAGGCAGAGAGGGGCCAAGAGTGTCAAATTAATGGAAGGCAAGGTCAGTGGTGAGAAGATGCATGCCTTCCCCAACATGAAAGACAAAGTACCATAGTGACACAGGTGGGGGCATACACAGACTCAGTAATGAAACAGAGGCCAATTATTCTCTTGTTTTGGGGTGTTCTTAAAATTATTTTGAGAATACCGCATTCAGCTAATAGTTATATTTACATACCTTTCTCTCTAGACACTTGAAAATATATTTTCCTTTTCTGTTTTGGCTCAAAATTTTGGGTCAAAGTGTTTTTAGAGAAGCTCATGAGAGCTATGGATTCTTCCTACCAAAAATGTATGCAAACTCAATTACTGCCTCAGTGGTTAAAAAACAGATTGGTTTCTTTCTTGACTGAAAACTCCAGGTCTCTTTTCTTTTTCTTTTCTTTTTTCTTTTTTTTATGTTTTATTTATTTTTGAGAGAGAGAGACAGGCAGACATAGAGACAGTGAGGGCATGAGCAGGGGAAGGGCAGAGAGAGAGGGAGACACAGAATCCGAAGCAGGCTCCAGGCTCCGAGCTGTCATCACAGAACCCAATGTGGGGCTGGAACCCATGAACCGTGAGACTATGACTTGAGCCAAAGTCAGATGCCCAACCAACTGAGCCACCCTGGCGCCCCTCCAGGTCTCTTTTCTACACTGTTTTCATTTTGCATTCACACACACACACACACACACACTGGACTTGAGGTTCTAAAGGCCCTTTCTTTCATTTCTGCTTTTCTTAAGCTCACTTGAGAGGCACCAAAATCACTGTAATCCTGACTTTTGACCTTGGGGAGCTTATGTGAAATGGCCCATAAACTCATTCTAAGAAAAGATTACTTAATGCCATTTCTGTATTATTGTGGAATTAAATCCTCTTTCTCAAACTCATTTTTACATTATCTTTCTCAGGTCAGAAGCTTAACCTGAATTTTATGGATTTGGGGAAAAATTATAGCCAGTGAGACATTCTATATTGTGAGATAGTATAATGCATTGGGTAGGAGCTCATAGCTATACTTAAATCTTAGCTCTTTGACCTTGTTCATACTACCAGACCTCCCTGTGACTTAAGTTCTTCATGAAATGAGGACAAAGACAGCAGCTATGTTACAGGGCTACGGTGAGGATTATATAAGAGGATGTATGTAAAGCATTTAGTATGGTGCCTGGATATAATCAGCAGGCAATAAGAATAAGCTGTTCTTATTGTTACTATTATTTTTATTCAAATTTACATTAACAGCATCTGCCACAACAGTTGACACAGAATAAGCACTCAAGAAATATTTATGAAATGAATGACTAGGACAAGTGTAGTCAGTTTGTTCTTTCTGTGCCCTAGAGTAGAGGCCTTACTATAGTTTAGGTCATTCTATGATAGAATTCAAAATGGACTTGCTACTCTTTAGTCCTTCTGTGACCAGAAGAATCCATCTGAAAATATGATACTAAATAATGTAGTATCTCTAGCTGTTATCCTATTGAAAGACTGTTCACACTGTTGCACTCACATTTACTCAGAAACTTCTCTTTAAAATAAAATGCTTGCACACACTCACTGAGTGAACACACTCAGAACTCTATTGCAGAGAGATTTCTGATCTATTTGTTGGAGCAGATTCTTTTCAAGAATTGGTGCAATTTGTTGAGAGTCAAAAGTCGAACTAAGTTAGGATTGACTTGACAGGTAGAAATAATCATTTCTAGAATCATTTGCTCTTTTTTTTCCTTTTTACAGATATATCCATATCTATAAAGATGATAGATGATAGATAGATAGATAGATAGATAGATGATAGGTAGATATGCATGTTTTGAGATTAACTTTTACTATTCCATAGATTATGGATAATTATCACCAAGCCTCTCACCTCAGGACGTCAGGAATTTTCATATCAGTAAACACAGGTTAAGCAAGTGTCTTTTTAAAAAACTGCCCTATTCTGTCAGTGTTCTTTCTCACATGATTTCCCTCCTCTGCCTTGTTGGACAGATAGAATCTTATGAGAATGTCAGCTTGCCAAATAATTGAAATTCTTTTCAGTAATATAGGATCCAAATCAAAAACATTCCTGGAGACTAGTAAATTTACAAATGTTATTGCTTATACAGATGTGTGTTGGAATGAAATAAAATGTTAGGTATGACAACGACAAATTATAGAAGTATGAGGCTGCCTTCAGGCACATGAATATATACATGAGGGTAGAAATATTTTGGTGGGAATTATTACTAAGGATGTGGGATCTTTGAAACAATATTTGGGAACAGAGGATTCCAAGTTAAAATCAAGGGGCCCAGTCAATAAATATTTCTTGAGCACTAATGTGCCAATCACAGATGATATAGCTGCGAATGAGACACACACAGTCCTACTCTGGGCTTATAGCCAGATGCAGAAGACAGACATTAAGTAAGCAAATAAATAATTCAGGAGTGTGCAGTGCTCTAAAGAAGTTCAGGGTCCTGTTGGATTTATGGTAAGTGTAGGTTAGGGAGGAGAGGGATCTTGCTTAGTCTGGGAGGCTAAGAAAGGTTTCTTTCTCAAGGAAATGGTGCTTACAATAGGACTTAAGGATGGCATGGCTAGGAAAGAAGGGAAATTTCTCTGGCTAGGTGAAGAGTACAGCATTGACAAAGATGCCTGTGGAGAGTTGAGAGAAATCTAGTGCATTAGGTTGCTAGAGCTGTTGTAACAAAGAACCGCACGCTGGATGGCTTAAACAACAGAAATTTATTGTCTCACAGTTCTGGAGTCTAGAAGTCCAAGATCAAGGCATAGGCAGGGTTGGTTCCCTCTAAGGACTATGAGGGAGAATCTGTTCCATGTTTCTTTCTGTTCATGCTGGTAGATTGCTAGCAATCTCTGGTGTTTTTTGGCTTGTGGAAACAGCACTCTGATTTCTGCCTATATCACATGGTGTTCTCTCTGTGTGTGTTTGTCCAAATTTCCCCCTTCTGTAAGAACACTAGTAATATTGGATTAGAGGCCCAGCCTGCTTCAGAGTGACCTCGTCTTAACTAATTACATGTGCAATGGCCCTATATCCAAAGAAGGTATTCTGAGGTACTGGGAGTTAGAACTTCAACATATGACATTTTAGGGGAACTCAATTCAGCCCATAATGCCCAGCAGGCCTAGTCTGGGGAGAGGAACAAGGATTGTGTTTTGATGTGGTATCAGAAAGATAATTAGGGTCCGGGCACATAATGCGTTTTTAGGTCAGGTTAAGATTTTGTACATTTTTCTAAGGGCCATGGTAAGCCATTTATCAATTAGTTTTTAAAATTAAAAAAAATTTTTTTAATGTTTACTGATTTTTGAGAGAGAGAGAGAGAGACAGAGTGTGAGCAATGGAGGGGCACAGAGAGAGAGGGAGACTCAGAATCCAAAGCAGACTTCAGGCTCTGAGCTGTCAGCACAGAGCTGGTGAGGGCTAGAACCCACAAACTGGGAGATCATGACCTGAACCGAAGTCAGACCCTCAACCAACAGAGCCACCCTGGCGCCCCTATCAGTTAGTTTTAAGTAGGGAAATGAAAACTATCAGATTTGTGTTTTTAAAGGATTGCTCTGGCTTCAGGGTGGGAGACCGATTAGTAGGTAGGTGAGACACTAATTATATCACATCCCTCCACTTCTCTCCTTTGGCATCCCTTTAGTTCTTCCCTTAGATCTACTTCTCCCTACCCTGATGCCATGAATGCCATTTACCTGGTCTTTGGGGTGCCCAAATCTCTTCCTTGTGAGAAATGCTGTCTTGGGAAACTTTCTATGTTACTGACTTGATCTGTATTACAAAGTTTAGCTTGGCACAAATAATTTAATTAACTCTTGATCTTTTGAGATCACTGATACTTCACATTGAAGCTCTGATGAACATATTGCTAATAAAAGTATTTCACAATTAATAAAAAGACAATTTGTGTGTGGTTATTAAATTCATATAAAATCAAGTATTTAAGTCTGGGCTTTTACAAAGCTATGGGAAGGTTCCATGAGTTCCTTTTTGGTCAATGACTTGCATAAGCAAAAAGCAAGTCTGATTCAGGTGACTTTCCCAGAGCTCCTTCTGGCTGCCCCATGTAAGCTGCAGGATTTCTGGTTTCAAACCCCACATCATCTGCAAGCCCTCGTGGGTACTTTATGCTGATAGGCAGAAAACTACTTTTAGTGATCTAATCTTCTCATAGGATTATGCCTGGGGATAATAAAACTTCACTAAATGCCCGTGGGAATTTAAAGATAGCCTTTGTAGTGGAGGTAATCTATTGTCATACTGCATGGTAGTAAATTGGAAGGATATTGAAAGTGATTAACAGAGAAATTAAAAGATATAATGAAGGGGTCCGTGAGTCTAAATTGCTAAGACAGAAGAAAGAACTATTATTTAAAAATTGATTTGAAACCTTAACATGTGCTTCTGTGATCATCACTGTCAGGATACATGCTTTACTCTTTTTGTTTTGTTCCTAAAACAAAACTTCTCTGTTTCTTCTGTTACATGCGTTGACATTCAGAACTGGAACATATTGAGCAGTTATTTGTTCAGGACCTTCTGTGTTAGACAGGGGTCATGTTATAAGCTAACTTAACAAAGAGAACCCAAGCAGAGAGGTGCTTTTTCTTTTCTCTCCCATAGGTTGTGATGTAGGTCCAGAAGTAAGTGATGTAAGTTGTTGGACTTTGATGTTCAGTGATGTTCATGATGCAAGTGGTTGGACTTCGATGTTCAGTGATGTCCGTCAAGAGCCCAGGCTGGTGGGGAGGCTCCACTATCCCCATCCTGTGGTTCCCAAGCTGGGTCTAAGGTAGTGATTGCAGTTGTCATTTCCCAACCAGTGGGAGCAGGAAGAGTACAGGTCAAGTGGCTTCATCTTTGAAGAAATGATATAACGATTTTGGTATTCATGACCACTCCTAGCTAAAACAGGGTCTCACTGGGCACCTCTGTGCCTAAATAAAACATGGGGGGGGGTTATTACTAAAAAGAATTCTGGGGGAATTAATGGTTTACACTGCACTTTTCATCCTATGATAGGGGAATTAAGACCCAGAGAGGGGAAGTGATGAGGCAAAAGTCCCATGGCTATTGAAACTTAGATTTCCAGATTCTCAGTAGGGGCCAAACTTGACTAAAAGTCCCTGGGAATTGGCCCTTGTCCCCTTGCATTCATGTTGCTGATATTTTTTTTAAAATGGTGGACAAAGGTCAGGAGTTTGTCATTTGATTTTAAGGGATTTATAGGAATTAATTAAAAAAAATTTTAATGTTTATTTATTTTTGAGAGAGAGACAGAGCGTGAGTGAGGGAGGGGGCAGAAAGAGAGGGAGGCCCAGAATCTGAAGTAGGTTCCAGGCTCTGAGCTGTCAGCACAGAGCCTGACGTGGGACTCCAACTCACGAATTGTGAGATCATGACTTGAGCCGAAGTCAGACACTTAACTGACTGAGCCACCCAGGCGCCCCAGGAATTAATTAATTTTAAGGATTGGTCTGAAAGGTCTTTCAATGTACTGAGTTGTTTGTCAGAATAGAAAGATAATGGTAAGCTTTTCTTTACTTGCTTTAGGATAGTTTTCTCCATACCAATGTGCTGCTCTCAACCCTAAATTCATATTGACCCATCTTGCTTCTTTTACACATTTTCAAATTAAAATCTAGCTTTCTGAGGAAGTCTGTCCTTGATGACACTAGTTAGCATTTTCACATATTGTCTTTCATTCTGATATTATCACACCATTTGTTCAGATAAACAAAGTATGGGTAACCTGACATAGAATGTGATCACTCTATTTCTATTAATAGAAACCCTCAATTCCTACTTGCATAGATCTCTTCTCCACCACGTCACTGAGGGAAACATGGATCAAGCAAACTGAATAGGCAAGTATCGGGTATGAGATTTTGTGAGTGTGGAGACAAAGAACTATGTTTCATTATGTTGTTAATATCAGTATTGTAAGTAATACTTTTCAAAAAGATCTAATTTATCCCTGTTTGGTTCTTAGAATCGTACTGCCTTTGAGGGAGTTTCTGACTAATGTTAAAAAAATCTGTGTCTAAAGGTGGTGCTTCAGATTCTCTTGGGCTTTGTCAGGTAATAAGATTTCAGTTTCTGTTTTCTCTTGATCAGTTCTGGGCAAGATTGCTTCCTCTTTACAGCATAGCAACATTTTAGCTCCAGAGATGATATCTGTCTCAGTTACACACTGGAGAAAGCCTGCGGTTGTTATTTTTCTGTGATGAAGATGCTTTAATACTACATATCCCCTTATACAACTATTCAAGATGTGTTTGTGACTAAATATTAAGACTTTGGAAGGCCCTTAGGAGAACACACGTTAGTAATGAAGTTGTTTTCTTTAGATATAGTAAAGCTAGTTTTTCTTGTCCTTTTCTTAAATTTCCTAAATTTGTTTATCAAGTCTTGCCAACTCTAAGAATAATGTACAAAGAGGGGAGTGAGAATGCAGGTACTCAAAATAATGCTTGGATTATTTTATTCCTAAATTCAAACATTTGAAATTTTATTTTTCTTATATTGGTTCTTTTTTATTTAAGAGAACTTTGTTCTGTAACTTCCTTGCCCCACCTCCAAACAAACCGATAATTTTCTACCCTCTCTTTTCTCACTTATATATTTCTATTACATACTCCCTTATTCAGACCTAGACACATCATGATTGTTTGTCTCTGTTTAAGTAGGAACCACATAAAAACCCAAGAGGTGAGACAGGAAGCTGGCAAAATGGAAAACTTCTGCTTGTTACTGGTACCCAGGAACTGCACTCACAGACTAGCCATGTTATCAACCTCTGCTTCATAGACTTTCCTGTTTGCTCTGAACTGATTCTTGACCCCTTTGTCTAGTAGAATAAGTGCATCCTTCCACTGCCCATGGTTCATAGGGTTTCAGAACACCTTAACTTATATGCTCTGGACCCCTTCCTGAGTCTGACCCAATTCAATACACCATCCTAGGTCCTTAGCCTTGTCTCAGCTATCCTAGTGATCTCATGTCCATGATCAATATCATTTCTTCTTTAAAAGGCTATGAGCAAGCACCTATGCCATGTCAGAAATATCGAAAGGAACGCCTAGGTGGCTCAGTTGGTTAAGCGTCCAACTCTTGATTTCAGCTCAGCTCGCGATCTCATGCATGAGGCCTGCTGGGGATTCTCTCTTCCTCTCTTTGTGCCCCTCCCCTGCTTGTGCACCCTCTCTCTCTCTCTCAAATTAATTAAATAAACTTAAAAAAAAGAAATTTCAAGAATTCAAGGAATATACAATAATATTGCTCATTCCAGCAAAAGCATAACAACAAAATCGAAACACATTAATTTAATTTAATTATGTATATATAATTCATTTAATTACATGCATGGTGTTTATTGGGCTAGGAATAACATTTTAATAGTAAACTATTTATTCAAATGAAAATAGTAATATTTCTATACAGCTAAGGTAAATATGATAGTCTAGAAAGTGGTTCAGAGATGGGAGAATACAAGTCTGTTACTTTAGTTTTCTCTTGTTTTGATCAATTTCTTCTTCCCCAAATCCCAAGGTATTATTTTAAGACAGTTTGTGCCCTTACTCAAGCATTTACTTTGAAAACTCCCAGGACAAGACAAGAAATCATTATCTACCTGTTCTAGATTTCTATAAGCTAGGGTAGGTAAACAAGTCAGCCAAGAATTAAAAATTTAAGCTATGCTCAGTTTGGTTTTCCAAGAAACAAAAGGAGAATTGTCTCCTTAGAGAAACTCATTCAGATGGTTAGAAAGCTGAGTTGGCAGATGATAATAAAGAAGGAAAAGAAATCATGTCTATTGTAGTATTTTTTTAAATTTTTTAATGTTTATTTTATTTTCGAGAGAGAGAGAGACAGAGCATGAGCAGGGGAGGGATAGAGAGAGAGAGGGGGGCGGAGACACAGAATCTGGAGCAGGATCCAGGCTCTGAGCTGTGAGCACAGGGGCTCAAACTCACAAACTGCGAGATCATGACCTGAACTAAAGTCAATGTTTAACCAGCTGAGCCACCCAGGCGCCCCTGTTTTTTTTTCAGTCTATTTTTATTTTGATTTTTTTCCTTTTTTTTCTTTTCCTGAAATTTATTGTCAAATTGGTTTCCATACAACACCCAGGGCTCATCCCAACAAGTGTCCTCCTCAATGTCCATCGCCCACTTTCCCCTCCCTCCCACCCTCCATCAACCCTCAGTTTATTCTCAGTTTTTAAGAGTCTCTTATGGTTTGGTTCTCTCCCTCTCTAACTTTTTTTTTCCCTTTCCCTCCCCCATGGTCTTCTGTTAAGTTTCTCAGGATCCACATAAGAGTGAAAACATATGGTATCTGTCTTTCTCTGTATGACTTATTTCACTTAGCATAACACTCTCCAGTTCCAACCACGTTGCTACAAGAGGCAATATTTCATTCTTTCTCATTGCCAAGTAGTATTCCATTGTATATATAAACCACAATTTCTTTATCTATTCATCAGTTTATGGACATTTAGCCTCTTTCCATAATCTGACCTCAGCTGCAGCAATTTCTTACTTGACACATACCCAAAGGCAAGGGAATTGAAAGAAAAAATGAACTATTGGGACCTCATGAAGATAAAAAAGCTTCTGCACTGCAAAGGAAACAATCAACAAAACTAAAAGGCAACCAATGGAATGGGAAAAGATATTTGCAAATGACATATTGGACAAAGGGCTAGTATCCAAAATCTATAAAGAGCTCACCAAACTCCACACCCGAAAAACAAATAACCCAGTGAAGAAATGGGCAGAAAGCATGAATGGACACTTCTCTAAAGAAGACATCCAGATGGCCAACAGGCACATGAAAAGATGCTCAACATCACTCCTCATCAGGGAAATACAAATCAAAACCACACTCAGATACCATCTCATGCCAGTCAGAGTGGCTAAAATGAACAAGTCAGGAGACTATAGATGCTGGAAAGGATGTGGAGAAACGGGAAACCTCTTGCACTGTTGGTGGGAATGCAAACTGGTACAGTTGCTCTGGAAAACAGTGTGGGGGTTCCTCAAAAAATTAAAAATAGATCTACCCTATGACTCAGCAATAGCACTGCTAGGAATTACCCAAGGGATACAGGAGTGCTGATGCATAGGGGCACTTATATCCCAATGTTTATAGCAGCACTTTCAACAATAGCCAAATTTAAGTCTATTTTTAAAAGTAATGTTTTCATTTTGATTGTAATTTCAAATTATCATTAAAAATTAGAAAATACAAAAACAAAAAGGAAAATGTCATGCACAGAGTACTACTGTTGTGGGGAATTTTAATCTTAAGAACTGAAGAAGGAGGTGACATGTCATTGGGAAATAAAGATGCAGTAAAGATGCAGGGCACAAAAATAGCATTTTTACAACACTGTCAACAACCATTCAATCAGATTGCTTTCCTAAAACCAGCCCTTAAATATGGAAGTGTCGATGAGTAAAGAGGTAATTTTGGTAGGCAGACAGAGTATAGAATTAAGAATCTTTTTTTCTATAAGGATACATTTTTTTAATTTTAATTTTTAAAAAATGTTTATTTATTTTGAGAGAGCAAGGGAGTGTGAATAGGGGAGGGGCAGAAAGAGAGGGAGAAAGGAAATCCCAAGCAGGTTCCATGCTGTTAGCACAGGGCCCGACACAGGGCTCAATCCCTCGTCCCTGGGATTATGACCTGAGCTGAAATCAAGAGCTGAATGCTCAATAGACTGAGGCACCCAAGCATTCCAGGATTAGGAATTTTTATGGATAGAATCGTGAATGTGCCATGGAAGGGAGCCCAGAGACTGGAGGCAGTGCAAGCAAACTACCCCTATTTGGAAAGGTTGCTTGTTACTCTAGGCCTTGCTCACTCTCCTCTTAGACACTTAGATATCTAATTCTTTTCAAGTCAGTTCTTATACTACTTCTTCCTCTTTTTAGTACCGTCTCCTACACAACTCTTCCACAACCTTGGCTCTCACAGAAATAATAATAACAACAACAACAACAATAATAATAATGCCTAAAGCAACTACTATTTATATAGCACGTTACAGCTTACAAATGTTTTCAAATATATGTTCTCACTTAATATGTGTATTAGCATTCATTCATTCAACTAACATGTAAAAATCAGTGACTAACTTTCTAAGTGAAATGAAAAGGCCTAATGAAATAGATGTTATAATCCTTTTTCCGTACATGAGGAAATAGTGCATAGGAAGAAGACCTGGCTTTTATTTAAATCTAGGATTCAACTCTAGGACTTCCTACTCTAAGTATTCTATTTTTTTTCCATGGTGCCTTGAATACTGAACTAAAGGATTAGTGAGCTTGAGTTTCTGTAACCAGGATCTTTAGTGCTCTATAGAAATAATTTGTTTCTGATGAAATTTTAAGCCCAGACATTTGTTTGGACCTAATTTTTAATGGATGCCATGTCCTAACTTCATTTGTGTGTAAATATCTTATGCCAATAGACACTGAAGAATTTCTTTGATTCAGACATGATATCTTGCTGTCCAAAATCCAGGGGGCTTTTCTAAGATCTATGGACAAGAATAGTAAATAACCTACACAAAACAGCACACTTTAATTTCTTACTCCTTATTTTTGAATATACTATATATAAATTTCATTAGAGCAAGGCTTTGTATGTTTTACTCAGAGCTGTGTTCCCGGTATCTAGAACAGTGATCCATAGAATATGTTCAATAAATACTTGCTGAACGAGTGACGACACATTGCTCTTTGTTGGTAAGGAGGTAAAGATGAATGTAGAGCACTTTGCATACATTATCTACTCAACATGTTAACCACCTGGCCAGGCACTGCGCTAGAAACTGAGGATTAAAGATAGATTATGACCTGGTCACGTGATTTTTTTAAGTCATAAATTTTCGATCGTAGGTGATGGAAATACAATAAACTTTCTTAATCAAAAAGAAAAAATGCGTTGGCTCAGGTAGCTGGAAAGTTTGAGAAATGTGGCTTTAGGTAGGGTTTACTAAGAGGTTTGTGTACTACGAGAGGTATCTGCTTGCTCTTCACTTTTGTGTTCTGCTTTCTTTGTGACAGCTTTATTTTTAGGTAGGCTACCCTAAAAGAGCAGCAAGGAAGGAAAACAGTAGCCCTACACTATACTTCTGACATACACTTAGGTAGTGACTGCAGCCTCTTTCTAGGGTGGCTGTGATAGAGATGAGAGATAATGATGATCTGAACTGGATTAATATCAATGAGAATGATAAAAAGTGAACTGATTTGAACAATATTTAGAAAATAGAACTGATTGGATACAGAGGAAGAAGAAGGAAAAGTCTAGGATGGCTCCAGGTTTTCAACCAGGAAAACCAGTAAGCCATTTGCTGAGACTAGAAATACTGAAGATAGTCTGAATATTTTGAAGAAGAAAGGTTTAGTTTGGAAGATACTGAAGTTCAGTTTTCAATAAAAACCTTAAAAAAGGGTAGTCTTCTGACCTGAACACGAGGAACGAAATCTGGGTTGGAGACATCTAGTTGGAAGCCATCAGCATGAAGATGGTAATTGAAGCCATGGTAGTAGATGAGATTATGTAGGAAAGGTTAGGAGAGTGTGAACAGAAAAATTCTTAATACACAGCCTTAAAGAACACTTATGAATAAAGGATGGTTAAAGGAGGAGAAGCCTACCAAGAATATGGAGGAAGAATAACCAGAAACTTAGAATGTGGTATCATATCTCTATTGCATTGTTGGTGGGAATGCAAGCTGGTGCAGCCACTCAGAAAACAGTATGGAGGCTCCTCAAAAAACTAAAAATAGAACTACCCTACAACCCAGCAATTGCACTACTAGGCATTTATCCAAGGTATACAGGAGTGCTGTTTCGAAGGGACACATGTACCCCCATGTTTATAGCAGCACTATCAACAATAGCCAAAGTATGGAAAGAGCCCAAATGTCCATCGATGGATGAATGGATAAAGAAGATGTGGTATAAATATACAGTGGAGTATTACTCGGCAATCAAAAAGAATGAAATCTTGTCATTTGCAACTACGTAGATGAAACTGGAGGGTATTATGCTAAGTGAAATGAGTCAGTCAGAGAAAGACAAAAATCATATGACTTCACTCATATGAGGACTTTAAGAGACAAAACAGATGAACATAAGGGAAGGGAAACAAAAATAATATAGAGACAGGGAGGGGGACAAAACAGAAGACATTCATAAATATGGAGAACAAACTGAGGGTTACTGGAGGGGTTGTGGGAGGGGGGATGGGCTAAATGGGTAAGGGGCATTAAGGACTCTACTCCTGAAATCATTGCTTCACTATATGCTAACTAATTTGGATGCAAAATTTTAAAAAGTAAAAAATAAGTTAAAAAAAAAGAGTGTGTTAGGGAGCTAACTGAAAAAAAAAACAATGTGGTATCATAAAAGGGGAGAAAGTATGGAGAAAGAGAGCACTACCTCTCAAAATTATCAAACGTTGTTGAGAATTTAAGAAATACGAGGACTAAAATACATTGGAAACAGTGTTTGAGATCTTGTTCAGAGCACTGGTGATCTTGTCAAAAGCACCTCAGTGGAATGGTGGGGGTGGAAATCAGACTGCAGAGTGTAGACGTGTAGCTAAAATTGAGAAAACAAGTGGGAAACTTCCAATGCATTTTTCTGTAAATAAGAGGCAAAAATAGGATAATGTCAGAGCAGGACATGGGATTGAGGAAGGACTTTTGTTTTTAATGAGAAGAGATTGAAGAATATCTAAATGTCAATGAAAAGGAACCAGTAGAGAGAGAAGTTGGAGACAAGAGAGAAAGGACTGAAAAGTTGACAAGGTGAGAGGAGATGGGTCAAGAGCATAAGCAGAGGGATGTGCCATTAATAGAAGAGGCAATACGTTTTTCACCCTAACAGAAGCCAAGAAAAAAGAGATGGGTGCAGATATAGGTGGGCATTAGTTCAGCTTGGTGATTGGAAATTGAGGGACTGTCTTTATAATTAAAGTAACTGTGTGTCTTAGTTTTGGAAAATCTTGGTTGATACCTATTGTCCTGGTGTAATTATAAGAGTTTCCTGCTTACTCTCAAAATTGTTTCACTTTGGATGAAAAATTATATAGTCATCCTACTTAGGTTGGCTTCTTTTTTCCTTAGTAGCATTGGAGGTGAGGTGCAGGCACAGGTTCGAGGAGAGGGAAAAGGTATGGAGTAGTAGCTATGGAGGATGGAGAATAAGCTGACTAGAGCCAAAAAGGCTGTAAGATGGCATTTCAGGCCCAACTGAATTGGGGTTTGATTTTCTAGAAGCACCACTATATCTCTATCACTGTACGATAACCTTCTAAGACTTGTGTTAATGTGCCTATTTCCAGGTCTGAAAGCTGACTCAGAGAGGTCATATAACTTGCTCATATTCACAGTAATAAGAAGTAGAGCTTGGATTTGAACCCACATCCTTCTGATTCCAAGATCTGTATACTTAACTATGCCTTGTATCATCACTAAAACTCTTGGGATTTTAGATAGTATGAAGCACTACTTATGCTACCAATTGCTGTGCTATATTGTGTAAGCTCTATTCATTTACAATATACAGTTATTATTGCTTTGATTATATACATGTATGTGCTTTCTATTCCAAATCTGTATATATTTTGGAAAATGTTCCTGTCACAGCATGACTAAGTTTGGAAACAAAGCTAGGAGAGAGAAGATCTTAGGTTATAAGGACTGCCTTGTGCTTTCAGCTGAAATGTCATAACACACTGGATGGACCATTGGTTTTGGGGGAAGATCAGTGGTGAATAGGTTGCTAATAACAGTCTCATATGACAGTTTGTGTACAACTTATTTTTAAAAATAAAAAGAATTAGAGGATATTCAAAATTATTTTTGCATGTATGTGGTAGGTCAGGGGCTGGGGAGAAGCATGACCGCTGTGATTCCAGAAACAGACAAATTATCTCTTTCCCTTCTCTTAACAATGAGTTGGGAAACATTTTCCACTGGCAAGGCTGCTGTGTGTGTGTAGGGGTGGGGCTGGGGAAGGCAGAGAACTCATCTGGATTCTTTGCAGTGTTAAAGGAAAAAAATCCTGGAACTTCAAAGTTCTCATTGGTACTTTGTGTTGCTAAAGATAAGTTTCTTATCATTTTGGGGATAGATATAGATATAATTATAGATGTAGATGTAGGCGTAGATGTAGATGTAGGTGTAGGTGTAGGGGTAGATGTAGGTGTAGAAGTAGATGTAGATATAGATAGATGTCATTTTGGTTTGGGGAGCAAACATTTGCATGAACCTGTAGTTAAACAAAGGTAAAATAATAAGATCCTATTTGAGAACACTGGATTTGGAATAAAAGAAACCCAACTGCTCTACAAAGCAACGCCAATGACTGTTTTCTGTGGTCAATAAGAGCATTTCTGTAAGATTATTATGGGGTCAACTGGTTTGATTTCTCCTGAGCGGCCAGAACAAAGTAAAGGTGGCATTTTCCTCAGTGGAAAGAATGAATGTGTCCTAGGAATTCAGTTGAGAGTTGAGGAGTGACTTACAGAGTTTAGGAGTAGCATTTCCTGCTCTTTTGCACCATAATTGCCCTAAGTCTCCATAAACTTTGCAACAGGCCTTTACAACCATTTACTATGGGTCAGGTAACGTTCTAAGTGTTTGAGATACCTCATGGACAAAACAAAGATCTCCAAATGAGGGTAACTTATATCATAGCAGGACTCCTTTAGTCGTGCCATTTGAAGAATAAAGTCTCATGTCAGCTGTGTTTTGGAGAAAGGAAGGCAGTTTCTAGTTTCGGAGTAAGGCAGAGCAGAGACAACTTCACTAGTATGGAGACTAGTTATTAGATGGTGGGGGTGGGGAAAAGTGGTGAGGAAGCCTGGCATAGCCCAAACCAGAAGAACATAAGCTCCATTTGCGGATTCTCAGAGCTTCTAAAGGGGCACTTTGGGTAGTCACACATAATGGAGACCCAGATGGTAATTATCACAATATTGGAAAGAGAGAGAATCCAATAGAGTAGTGAGCTCCTGTGTTATGCCTATAATAACATGAATTTAATTCTCAAATTGTTGCCCATATTACCTGGAGTGGAAGAAAGAGGTGGTGTCAGAAATAATGTACAGGGAATTGAGCTTAAATCTCATTTACGTCCATTTCATGTCTGAATGCTGTCATGTCTCATGAGTAACCTCTGTGGAAGAAAGGTTGAGAATCATTGGTGTATCTGCCCCCCAGGAATATACTTACTAATATGGAGTAACTGTCACTTGTCAATATAGTTTATTGACAAGTAACATAGATGTCCTTTATCTAATAGAATCCTAGATTACATTTCTCATTAGCTATTGCCAGATGAAGATGTTTTTATTTTCAACCCTAGGGTACTGTCCTTGTAAACATTGCTTCCATTCATCCTATATGGTCATAATTATATGCTTAATCAAATGATTGTTCTTCAAAAACACACATTGTGTAAGAATAATTTTGGTAATTATGGTATTTTTCTATCCATTATTCTATTTTCTTCTCAGAGTTTTCCTCCACTAATGAAATTATATTCATTTTACTTCAGGTACATCAATATGTTATGCCTTTTTGTGTTCTCTGATTACACTTATCATGTTAAGCTGCACTTCTAAATTCAGTTTAGGCTTATATTTTAGAATATGTGATGCACTCATTCAGTTTCCTAACCACACAGAACACCAAATGGACTTTTAATTCAACCTCATGCCTATGGAGTTATTGACCTAAAATAGTTATTGACCTTTCGGGTCATGTTAATGAGATATGGAGAATCTATAAGAACAACATAAAAAAAAATCAGTTTTTAATCAGCTTCTTTGGCTGTATGAAACTCTTCCTTAGCTTCAGCTTTGCCTTAACTCTCCCAAAATCTTTTCAATTCCATGTCAGATTCTTTTTTTAAAAAAAATTAATGTTTATTTATATTTGAGAGAGAAAAAGAGAGAGGAGACAGACTCTGAAGCAGTCTCCAGGCTCTGAGCTGTCAGCACAGAGCCTGATGCAGGGCTTGAACTCACTAGCTATGAGATCATGACCTGAGCCAAAGTCGGATGCCTAACCGACTGAGCCACCCAGGAGCCCCTCCAGATTCTTAAAATTCATGTTAGTAAGGTCTGCTATGCCAGACACAATTATGGCCCCCCAAAGACGTCCATGTCCTAATCCCCAGAACCTGTGAATATGTTAAATTACATAGCAAGGGGGAATTAGGGTTGCAAATGGAATTAGTTGCTAATCAGGGGGATTTAAAATAGGGGATTATCCTGGATTATCTAGGTGGGCCCAATGTGATCACAAGGGTCCTTAAAAACTGAGAAGGAAGCAGAAGAGTCAGAGGGAAATGTAATTACAGACCAAAGACACAGGGAGATACAAGGTTGGGGCTGGCTTTGAAGATGCAGGAAAAGGGCCATGAGCCAAGGAATGTGGGTGTCCTCTAAAAGCTGGAAGGGGCTACATAAAGGATTCACCTCTTGAGCTTTAGGAAAGGAAGACAGACCTGCCAATGATTTTGGCTTCTGACCTCCAGAATGGCTTCATCTTGGACAAATTCAGATAGTATGTGGTTTTTGAGCAATTAATTTATTTTATCTATGTTGTCAATTTCGTGTGCCTAGACATCTGTGTGGTATCCCCTAATTCTTCTTTCAGTGTCTACAGAGTCTGTAGTGACATCCCCTCTTTCAGTCCTATTTTCTAGGTCTTTGCAGTCCTGTTTGGATCTGACCTGTGCCTTTACCATGTTTGCAAGTCTGGGACCTGGGCAATGATCTAACTTTTAGTTTTTGAGTCTTTTGAGTCTTTCCTAGGCCACCTGAGGTCAGATCCATGCATGCATAGCTTGGAGGTGAGCTCAGCAGTGCACAGCCAACTCTGTAGGATTGCTTCCCTGAGCTCCTCCCTCTCTGTAATTTCTCCATTACTTCCATTTCCCCAAGGTCCCTCTTTTCAGTCCTGCCGCCAGAAATCTGAAATTTGATTTACTCTGTTCTGCCAACATTTCTGGTGACTCCAGCAGTGTTTGTGGCTTGGTGGTTGAAAGATAGGGAAAACAACTGTAAGATTTTACCCTTCTCACCCCACTCTCTTAGGTCTTAGGACCACAGCTTTTCCAACTGGCAAGGAAGTGTTTTCTCCTTCAGAGTTTTAGGCCTCTGTTGTACCTCTTGCACTGTACTGCCAGGTGACTCCTTAACCACGACGTAAGCCTAAACTAGAGCTCTTTTTCTGGAAACTTTTCTGCCTTCACAGGTGCTTACTTCTAGGTTTTAGGCAGGTTGGTGGTTAGGCGTGGTGACAGCAGTGGTAAAAAAAGGTAAATACACTACTGTTTCAGTGGTACTCCAAATCTTGTCTTTCTTCCTAATTTACCTGCTCTGTTCTTCAAGGAGCCCCTCAATGAATCCTGTCTTGGTTATTAGCTACATTCAGTGGGAGAAACAGAACAGAATGTTTATCCTGTCATACTCCAAATTGGGACTGGCTAGAAAGCTTTTATTAGACTGGAAGGTAGCACACTATAAAGCAATGAACGTTTGCAGTTGTAAATTTGGTGGAGGACACTCGCGCCCTGATGGGATGGTGGTGATGGGCAGGTATGACTGAACGTTAAATGGCTTTTCTTCATGACTTCACCCAGGCTGCCTCAGCTTCCAAATTCATCATCCCCTATCCCTGCCCCTCCTTGCAGGCCCCACCTTAAAGGGTAGGAGTCCCTTTCAGCCCTGGGACACTGTTTACCATCAGACCCTGTGTCACAGGAGTGAAAACTGAGCATCCCAGAATTCCCCCTCCAAGGGTCTATTTCCCTGCATCCGTTGTCTTCTGATGATTTCAGTTGTCAACATTTGCCCAATTCATCATCATTCTCATGTGACATCTGTGGTAAACTTAAAGACCATTACATATAACATACCTTGGAACAAGTATAAGGATCCTTATATTTTTATAGCTTCACTTTAAACTGTTTTATGTTTTGTGCCCCCAGCCTGTTGGTTAACCAGTTCAGGGACATGTTGGAGCGGTGAGAGTTCACACTGCTCTTCGGCACACAGAAAGATGATTACATGGAATTTGCTGGAATCCTCCTTGAGTTTATGTCACTAGTAAATCTCCTGTAAGCAGTTTAGTCGTTCACACACTGAAAAGTATGTGGATTAGGGAGAGTAAAAGACTGTGTGGGAATTTATACAAATCAGGAATGCTGGCTGGCCCTTGTTGAATCCAATTTTCTCTTCTTCATGATCAGCTTAGAGTCAGAATATTATTGCTGAAATGGACTATTATTGCTGAAATTAGACTGTTAGTCTAACTGATGAAAAAAAAATTAAATGACTTGCTTCAGGTCACACAGCTAGTGGATGCCAAGACTAGGTGTGGGCTATAGGTCTTTGGACTAGCAGCCTATTGTATCATGTTTATGAAGCAATTCTAAAGAATTCACCAGTAGTGGGAATGGTGTTCAGGGTGCCAGTGGCCCCCAGTTGTAACAGGCATGTAGGGAGTTTATGTCCTTTGAAGCCTATATCCTGATTTCACTTGTTTGGGGCGATTGCATTCTTTTGCATACTAGTATATGCACTCAGCTTAAAGAACAGCAGAGGGCTAAAAATCAGAGAGTTTATGATTCTACACTTTGGTCACTCAGCAGGACACCACCACAGACTTTTGCTTTTGGTGTATACTCAGTCGGTCATCTCCAACAGTAACAAAGTAACAGTAAACAGTCATTGAGAGCATATGAGTGCAAAGCACCAGACTGGTCTCTGGTGATAAAAAGGGCAGGCTAGGTTTGATCTCTGCCCTTAATGAGATCAGTGTAGTATGGTCTGTACCAGAAGAATTGTTTTCTGAGCTAAAGAATATGTAATTGGAGGTGGGCCTTTTCTCCCCCTCCCCTTCTCTTCTATTTTGTGCTCATTATTCTTTCTAAATGTGGGATATGCACTGAACTATTTCAGTCTTAACTTGCCTTTTTGAAGGCCCTTTGGCATCATTGGTGTAAGCAGACAGATTATTAATACTGCCTCATTGACAGTATAACCACTCTTCTTCTGGTTTCTCCAATACCCCAGCAGCTTCAGATCTTAGAACACTCCAAAGGCTCTAGGTTCTTGTCCTCATCCCTTCTGGGTGTTCTAGACCCAGCTCATGCCTAGTTCTGCTTTCTCATCACCTACCCTGATCTTGGGTGGCTGGGTCATGTTCTGTAATTCACCACTGCCTGTTAGCACTGGTATCTTGACTGGACTCACCCTGTTACACAGAACAAGTTATCAACATATATCTGTATATGGAGATATATATAAATAAATTATGTATATTAAACACAGAATTACAGAAAAAAAAAACCCAGAAATTTTTGACAGTGTAGTTCTTTGGAAAAAGAGATGAGGTATTTAGGGGATGGTTCCTGGTAGTAACTATAACTAGTTGTGCTTTGCTTTCCACCTTAATTCTGCTAGGTTATAACATTAAATATATTCTTTAAAAATTTTTTAATGTTATTTTTATTTTTGAGAGAGAGAGAGAGACAGAGAGAGAGAGTGTGTGTGTCTCT
Organism: Panthera uncia; assembly: GCF_023721935.1. NCBI lineage: Eukaryota > Metazoa > Chordata > Mammalia > Carnivora > Felidae > Panthera > Panthera uncia. The sequence goes on from NC_064811.1 coordinate 56,596,748, forward strand.
CTCAGAGGGGCAGAGAGAGAGGGAGACACAGAATTTGAAGCAGGCTCCAGGCTCTGAGCTGTCAACACAGAGCCTGATACGGGGCTCAAACTCCCCAACCGTGAGATCACGACCTAAGCCAAAGTGGGGTGCCTAACCGACTGAGCCACCCAGGCACCCCTACATTAAATATTTTCAAAGTGATGATAGCCAGTGAGGTCAAAGAAGCACAGTGACTGTTGGGAATTTAGTTTCAATGACTTGATGCGTTTGGCATCCTCAGTATTTTATATATTCAAGGCCATAAACCAATATCTGAGAGAATGTGGCAACTCTTGTCACATAATATATAACACAATGTTTTAACACAGAAGTAATGCAATTGATGATTGTGGTGAATAAAGAGAGCCAGTTTAAGGAGGAACCAGATACACTGGCATCTGTGATCTAGGTTAGAGGTATCTTTCAGTTACTAGTCTTTGCAGTGTTTTGCTAAGATTGGAAACTCACTGGGCTTGCCTGGTGACCTTCAGGTTGACTGCATTTCTTAAGGAGGAATCCAAGAGACTACGGGTTACAACTCCATATCAGAGGGCCCTTAGAGGACTCTTTCAAGAAGTTTTAGTGAGGATTGACTGAGACTGAACACCTAGACTCCTTCAGGACTTAGAGATCCAAGGCCTGGAACTTTTTGTAGCAACTTACACTAACATGAGAAAATTCTGTAAGGTGTTTCTGGACGCATGTGCTGTTCTGTGCAGACTCTGAACCCGTGAGTGAGAATCAGGCTAAAACCACTGGTGTATACCCTCAAATATCAGGAAAAAGGGGTAGTATGAAATGGTCTGCAAAAATCCAGATGCCATGGAACAAAACCATAATAATAAAAAAAATATGACTAATGTTTATGTCATATCTATTTACTCATTACAATACCCCTTAAAGATACTATTTTTCTCACTTTACAGATGAGGAAACAAAAATATTGTTAATTGTCCAAGGACTTAAATAGAGAAAATGGAATTTTTCTTTAGGCCAAATGGAGATGGTTTGAATGGCTTAAAGCAGGATAAGAGAACATTACTATTTAAAGGTATCATGTTTGTGCTATGGAAACAAAATTCAATCATAGTGTTAGATCTGGAAGGTGCCCTTTGATTTTGTGGCAGGTAATCAGAAACCTTAATGGGCTCATTTGCCCAAGGTCATCCAATTAATAAATAGCAGAGGTGACAGTAAAACTCAAATCTTTCAACAACCAAAGTCCTTCCATTAACTTTCTGATAGTGGAATTCAGAATGATGTGAAAGTTGGCTTGGCTGCCTGCAATCTTACAGTAATCAGGATTCTGCTACCATCTAGTGGGTCAACTGAGTAATATTTTCACAGTTTTCAGATCTGAGCTGCATCAAACACACACAGTATATACTGTTGTCTGAAATACAAGGTGAAGAAGGAGTTGTAGAGGCTATCTAGTGTGCTGGGAACATTTTTGCAGATGAGAGTATGGAAGGATTGAATGAAACTTCCAAGGTCGCACAGTGTGATGGGGAGACTGAGGTAAAACCCTGGTCTCTTCACTTTCATTTAGTTCAGTGCTCTTTTCCTCTGGTACTCCACTAATGGGAAACAAAAGTTCCTTTCAATTTACAGAATCCAAAATCCGTGTATTTGCCTGAAGTGCTGTGAGGGTTTCAGCACATGCAAGATCAGTCAACTTTCTCTTTTGGCTATCAGTTCTTAGTTATATAAGGGAAGTATATGGTGGGAAATATATATGGAAATATATAAGAGAAAACTGGTGTATGTAATATGGACATACATCTAAGTCTCCATATCTCTATATATGGCTATGTCTCTACCTCTATCTAGAACTATAATCTTTTTTTTTATGCTAACACTAGAATAAATTTCCATTTCTTGGGCACTTGATTACCTATGATAACCTAGAAGTACACTGGATGGCATTAGATGGCTGGTCAGCATTTTCTAAAAAGTTAATGAGATTAAAAAAAGGTTAATAGAGCACACATAATAGAATATACAGTATAAATTAATAAAATATATTTTATGCCATTATAGGCATAGCCGTAGAGGAGTTTTATAGCAAATTTCAAAGATGCTTATTTCAAAATTAGATTTTTGTTTCTACTTCTGATAAGTTCATTTTGCATATCAGGTACCATACAAGGTCTACCACAATAAGCCTTTAAATATTCTTTAAGAATTAGATTGTTGAATCTATGCATGAAATGGACAGTGAGTGGAAATGGTGACTCCTTCTCTCTTTGTCACGTTTACTCATTTGTTTCTTCAATTCTTTTACCTAAAACAATGTACTGAGTATCTGGGGAAGAAAGAACTGTTTATTTGGTGACATTGTTTTTGAAAAACTGTATGGGAGCTGGGACAGAGAAAAACAGACTTCTATCTGGAAAAAGGAGTTCTTGTCATTTTTGGATGATTTAGGCCATAGGGGAGATTTTAGAGATTTTCTTGATTTTTACTTCTTTACTATATGTTCTAGATATAATTCTCCAATAGGTGGAAAACAACATCAAGTTTATTGTTTGGTATCATCTTCAATTTTGAAAAATGCTTGACACATTTAAAAAATTCCACCATATCTTTAGCAATGTTATAACAGTACTGGAGAGGAAAGAAAGAAGGAGAGATGGTGGAAGGAAACTAAAATCTTCGGACCCAAACAAAAATATATAAAATGTACCTGGCTATTAGAATATATAGGTAGAATAGACTGGGTAGCCTCAGTTGGTTAAGCATCTGACTTTGGCTTAGGTCATGATCTTGTGGTTCATGGGTTCGAGCCCCACGTTGGGCTCTGTGCTGACAGCTCAGAGCCTGGATCCTGCTTCGGATTCTGTGTATCCACCCCCCACCCTGCCCCTCCCCTGTTCTCAATCTGTTTCTTTCTCAAAGATAAATAAACATTAAAAAAAAAAAAGAATATATTGGAGAAAATGCCTTCCTGGCCAAACATAAATGTTTCTTTTATCATAACTTTGGGCATAATTTAGAGAAGCTGCTTTTTTCTTAACCATTATGCCCAGTGGACACAGACAATGAGGTGTACAAGTTGAGTACATGGGCTCTGAGGTCAGACTGCTTAGCTTTGAATCCCAGCTCCACCACCATTTACTAAAGTACCATTTAGCCAGTCACTTAATCTCATATGTGTCAATTTTCTACTTTATAAAATTGGTATAATTACTGTAGCTTTTTCATAGAGCTTTTGTGTGTGTGTTGGAATGAGATAGTGCAGTTAAAGTGTTTTGAACAATGCTTTGCACATAGTAAACACTAATCTTCAGCTATTAAAATAATTGTTATTAATGGCTCCAGAGATCTTGAAGAAATTAAAGTCTAGGCTTAACTCAGTGGAACCATGAATCAGATAACATTTCTCTTGGACCAATCTCCATTTTAACCACTTCGAACTAATTCTGTTCCTTGGAGAATAGTTCTTCAATGTCTTGAAAAGATCATAGTTTCCTCTGAATGTGTTGAATCTGGCTCCACTCTGTACTTAATGTGGGGGCTAGGATGCTACAGCAGGACTCCAACTGGGGAAGTCATTATCCCTTTTCTTTCTCAGCAGTTGTCACAATTGGTTGGTATTACAAGAGTAAGTGACAATGTAGGCTACTCTTCAACAGCACATGGAAGATGCTAAGTTTTGCCCTACTCATTGGCTTACTGGTCCCTGGGCAGGAGACTATGGACACACCTGATCTCTGAGAGTGATATCTTTATGAAATGTTGGGCCTGTGCCAAGGAGGCATGGGTATTGAGGCCCTAGATGATTTACACTGGAGAATATTTTGGATACCACATAATATCTTCCTCATCTCCCTCAACAATTATCACAGACCATGGGAGAGCTCTTGGAAAAGCCATGGATAGTATGGAGCTAGACTATATTTCACTTATAGGAATGAGGAAGTCTTGGTATAGCATTTTGACATTTCAGGTCTCAACTCCATATCTTAGTTGGAATCTTTATGCTTTCTCATTGGATCTCAAGGATAGAAGGTAGTTAATGATGTTAATCATACTTTTCAGTTAACATACATTATCATCTTTGGTTCATGTAAGGCTCAGCGTTTAATATATCCCCATAACCCCATATCCCTCTGCCTATGACTAATCATTCTATGTGCTTCCTATGTATACTTTCACAATGTTTCTGTTCTTGTGAAATATAAAAATTGTGTTTTGCAGGTATGTATTTTTCATTGGAATAGATGGTATTGTGTAAAAAAATGTCATTGTATTTTTTTTTACTTTTTTGTGTGAGCACTATGATTTTAAGATCCATCCATGTTGCTATATGCACATTGTTTGGTGTTTTTAATGTCTGTGTAATAGTCCATGGTGTGGGTCCATTACATTCTACTTGTTTATTCTTCTAGGCTAGGGCTGGATAGGCAGTTTTTGTTTGACTCTCTACCTCCACAAACAGCACTACAAAAGCATCCTCCTCCATGTTCTTTTTCAGACCCACGTGATAATTTTAAATGTATTTATATGTTTATGTATTTATCTCCAAGTACAGAATGTGGGGTCAGAGTTTACGTCTATGAGTAATTGGCTAAGGGCCTCTATATTCCTCCCACAACATATACACCAGACTGCACTCCAACCAGCAGTGATGAGGGGTCCTTTGTCCTCAGATCTTCACCAACTCTTGTCATTACACAGCTTTCCAAGTTTCTTCAGTCTCACAGAGGTAAAGTGATATCTCATTGTGATATCTCATTAATATCTCATTGATCGCTTTTCTCCGATAATTAATGAGTGTGATTATCTCTTTATATGCTCACAAGTCTTTTGGGTTTCCTCATCTGTATTTTGTTTATTTAATTTTTTATTAATAGGTTTAAATTTTTTTTTATTACTAGGCTTTATCTTTTAGAGCAGTTTCAGATTTAGAGAAAAACTGAGCCAATAGTACAGTTCCCATACTTCCTCCCCAACTCCCATATTGTTTCCCCTCTTCACACGTTACATTTGTATGATACATTGGTTACAATTAATGAACCACAGTTGATTTAGATTTCTTTAGTTTTTACCTAGTACACTTTCTTGGTTCAGGATGCCAACCAGGATACCCCATTGTATTAATTTTGATGTATCCTTGGGCCCCTCTTGGCTGTGACAGCTTCTCAGACTTTTCTTGGTTTTGATGACCTTGAGAATTTTGAGGAGTACTGGCCCAGGTATTTTGTAGAATGTCTTTCTATTGGAATTTTTCTGATGTTTTTCTCATTAATAAACAGAGTTTATGGATTTTTAGGAGAAAGACCACTGACGGAAAGTTTCATTTTCATTCCAACATTATCAAGAGTACATTCTATCTACATGACTTATGATTATTGATGTTGATTTTTATTACTTGGCTGAAGCAGTGTTTTTTAGGTTTCTTCCCTGTAAAGTCTCTTTTTTTCCCCCCTTTTTACATAGTATACTCTTTGGAAGAAAGTCACTATTCAAAGTCCATACAGAAGGAGTGGGAAGTTATGCTTCCCCTCTTTTAGGGTGAGAATATTTACAGAATTCATTGTAATGCTTTTGCAAGGAAGTTTTGTCTCTCCTCATTTACTAATTTATACAATCATTTATTTATATTGGTATGGACTAACTTATCGACATTTATTTATACTTTGAGCTATAATCCAATACTACTGTATCTATTTTGTTCTAGTTTTGACCACTAGAAACTCCTTACATTGACTCCTGTGTCCTTTTAACTTATCCCAATGTTCATGGTCCACCCCACCATACTTTTTTTTTTTTAGCACTTCCATTCTTTCTGGAGATTTTCTCACTTTGAATATTTTCTCCCTTGGTTATGGGATAGCCATTTCTCCAAGGGTGTCTAGCTCCTTTTATTGGAGGATGGTATTAGAAACTAAGATCAGAGTGCTAGGTATTTTCATTGCTTCTGGGTTATGGTTTCTTTTAGGCCTTCTCAGCTGGCAGAACAAGCACACACACACATATATATATATATATATATACACACACATACATATATATATTCATAAATATTTCTATGTGTAACAGTCTGCGTCCATTTTAAGCTAAACATGAGTTCTTATTGATGTTTCCAACTCTACTCCATTGCCACATGGATCATTTCAGCCTCCTTCCCTCACTTATTTGTAAATGTCCATCCCAACAGTGAGAAACCTGGCTCCTACTATCTTCCATCCACTTACTTAATTATTCAATTCTAGTATACACCTATAGCAGTATCAGAATTGTTAACAAGTATCCTCATGGGAAGTAACTTTATCAACTGGAACACAGGGCTTATGTGCAATTCCTTTTGCCCTTAGTTTTACAGACTTTGTTTCTAAATTAAAAAAAAAAAAAGTCTACTTATTTTTGAGACAGAGAGAAAGAGCGCAAGCTGGGGAAGGGCAGAGAGAGAGGGAGACACGGAATCTGAAGCAGGCTCCAGGCTCTGAGGTATCAGCACAGACCCAACATGGGACTCTAACTCACGAATAGTGAGATCATGACCTGAGCCAAAGTCAGACACTTAACAGACTGAGCCATCCAGGTGCCCCCAGACTTTGTTTCTAAAGTTATCTAAGTTGACACCTTTCCCCCTAACTCTGTTGGTGAAGTTGTTTCTTCTCTTGTCGTAGTCTGGATTCTTTCTTGTGGTCCTTGACCTCATAAATGATGTTTTTAAAGTTGCGTGCTTTAAGGTTCACCATTTGGGTTGTACAGTTCTGTGGATTTTGATAAATGCATAATGTCATTTATCCACTATTACAGAATCATACAGAAGAGCTTCACTACCCTAAAAATGCCCTGTGGTTCCCCTAGTCATTTGATCGACAGATATTTATTTTTTCATTTATGCATTTTGTCTGCATGTGTCTGTGAAGTTTACTCAGGGTATACTTTGTTGAACAGAATTCTTTAACCTTTATGTAATAAAATCCATCACTATTTTGCCTATGATTTGTCCTTTTTGAATATTTTTTAAAATAGGCTGTTCTTGATATCATGTTATGAATATGTTTGCTTTCATTTTTCTCTATCAACTTCAGAGTTTTATAATTTTATCTTAAAGACTTTAGTCCATTTGTATCTTTACATATGTTCTTTGATAGGATTCAGATTTAATTTTTCTACACATCAAAGAAAAATTCCACACCATGTACAAAATAATCCAATGTTTTCACATTGATTTATGATGCCATTACTATAGTTTTAAGTTCCCATATATGCCTGGATTTGTATTCTACTCTGCTTAACTATTTGTATGTTATTATATTGTTTATTATTTGTATGGCTTTGTATTATGTATTAATATCTGCTTATGCACATTCCCAGACATTACTCTTCTTTTTTTAGGCTTCTTTGTTATCGATGTTTTAAAATTTCTACATATATTTTCCAACAAGGATTTTGAATGATTATTTAAAAAAATTCACCTGGAATTTTAATGGGGTATTGCATTTAATTTATAGATAAATTTGAAGAAAATTTATATTTTTATGACAGTCATTCACTTCAAGAGCATGGACTGTCTTTTCACTTATTCAGCCCACCTTTAATGATTTTATCAGACTTTTAAATTTTTCTGAATACATGAGCAGAGTTTAGAAGCTTTCTTCTGCATACTTTGCCTGAGGTTGAATCCACTACAATTCAACCTTCTTCCCCTACTATGTTCCCAAGTTCAAGACAGCCTTTAGAGAATTCTCCAGCCTTCAGACTCTCCAAACGTTCTCATAATTATTGTTATCATGGCGGTTAGTTCTTCAAATCATTTTAGTTTCCTTTCACATTTATAGTTGTTCAGGTTTGGAGGAAAGAGTCAGCAGCTTGCTTTAAGTCACCATCCTGATAAGCCTGGTGCAATTTGTTGTTAAAGGGGCCTGAATAAGGCTGTGTATTGCTTTTGTGTGTGGGGGGAGGGGAGGGGCGGAGGAAAGAAGTCTCTTACTTGATCCATTTCGGTACCTGTATAATACAGACCTGACCTGAAAAACTGCAGGCCCGTGTGGAGGAGCACAAATGGAGGCCCACATAGCATATGTCTAAATATTTGAAGGTTTGAAAGCAATCTGACAAACTGTTAAATAAATAAAACATGTTGTATCCTCCTTGTTTGGCAAACATACTTTTATAACAACCTGAAAATCCAGGTTTAAGCTTAAAATCCTTAGATTCCTCTGAATTCTGTAACAGAACTTGGCAAAATGCAAAAAGCCAGCGTCTACCCAGTGGCCTGTCTCTGTCCACCTCCGTGGCGATCTCACACATATGCATATGCAGACCTTGGTCTACAAAACTAACCCCTGTCCACATCCTCTAGAGACAACTGCCTCTTGGGCCACCAGTGTGGTCTTTCTAGTGAGGAGAGCTGTGCAAGTGCTGCAATGGAATGGAATTCTGGCATCCTGGGTACTAGAATGAGGTGTGGAAGGAGGAAGAGTAGATTCTAGGGTTGGCATATTCCTTTGGCTCCATGGATGTCTGGCTCCATGGTGCCATGGGAGAGTCCTGGCTAGGCAAAGGCAAGAACAAGGTACCCTAAAGTGTGGTGCCCAGAGCTGGAGTTCTGTGTGCCTAGGTCTAAGGGAGGTAGTGGTCAAGTACTGTTGCTTTTTTTAGGCTTAGGCTTTGAAGAAATATCATCCATTCCATTTCAGTTCTGAAGAGGTATAGTTGTTGCCTAACCTGATGTAGGGGAGAACTTTCTGTTTTGGGGGTAAAATGAACTATGGATTATGAGAAGAAAGACATCTCCTCCCAAATTGCTTTTCTTCCTGTTCTACCTGCAGAATGTAGATATGAATCACAAGTTTGCTCTTAGCCTGGCTCCTAAAAGAGCATGGACTGACTTAAAACAGAGGCTGGGAAGTGTGGATGGTGACTCGGGAAAGCAAGCCCTCTTTTATTTATTTTTTATTTTATTTTTTAAAAATATTTTAATGTTTTATTTATTATTTTCGAGAGACAGAGGGAGACAGGCAGAGCATGAGCAGGGGAGGGGTAGAGAGAGAGGGAGACACAGAATCCGAAGCAGGCTCTAGGCTCTGAGCTGTCAGCACAGAGCCCCATGGGGGGCTCGAACTCAAAAACTGTGAGATCATGACCTGAGCCAAAGTCAGATGCTTAACTGACTGAGCCACCTAGGTGCCCCAGCAAGCTTGCTTTTAATGAGACTTCACCAAGGATGGATCATATAGTTGTTTTGAAGTTGTGTTATGGTTAGGATTAAAATCAAATAATGTGTTTCCTTAATTATCTGTGCATAGAAAAAAAGGGCTCAATCCTGAAAAGTCCACATCACTGATGTTCTTAGCATTTTATTTAATGGGATAAAACAGTCCTTTATTAAGGAGGGGAGGGTGAAGAGGACAAGATGCAACCTTTGTTCCTCTTTTGTAAGGACTGTGTTCTGGACTGGCAGAGTCATGAATCAATCTCTGCTTGGGAGGGGTGAACAGTACTGTATTTTGCATAAAGTAGCAGAAAAGGTGCAAATCTCATAGGTACACAAGTCAGAGAGACAGTGGAGTTTAAACGACTGGCTACTTCCGGTCCCTGTTGTGTCTCAAATCTTCGTGAAGTAGATGAATGATAAATAGTGATGGCCTCATCGCACTTGCAGCACAAGGGATGGGTGGGTCTAGGTCGTGCTGCTGGTGTGCTCTGATAACCTGAGTTTCTGGGTAGAAGTCCAGTCCTTTCATGTTTTCTGCATACGGCTCAGAAATGTAAGCAGTGGAGTGGAGGCAGTGACCAGTTTCATAGACAGGTGCTCCTGAGGGAAGTGTCTTCTTTTTAGTTATGTATTAAACCACAGTACATCCTGCCTTCGTGGTTGTTTTCCACGAACAGCTAAGAAATAGAAGAAAGATCTGGGAGGTCTATTTTCACAAACAATGATCTGGTCTAAATTTACGGCAAGAATGATGCGGTTCTAAAATTTTTAACATGTCAGAAAATTTTACTCAATGTTTGCGTTATATAGCCATGGAAGTGCTTAGAGCAACCATTTTGAAATACAGTTGTGCTAATTAAAAATTATATAATCGACTATAATTGCCAATTGGTGACAACATTGATTTTATTTGAACCAAAATTAATCACAGATTTCATCATTGCAGTCTTTTGAGTTAATAACTGATGATGCTTCACTATATAATTCTGTGCTTTTTACATAGAGACATTCTATTAGAAGTTAGATTAATAGCTGAGTGTATTTGTCAGCTTGACTTGAATATATTAGACATCATAATTGGGAACATATGAATGACAATAAGCCAAATATGATAAACTGGACGAGAAAAACTCATTGTAGACTAATTCACTTTTTTCAATGGTAAGTTTGTAGTAGTTTTGACCTTATTCTGAGTTTATATTAGTTTCTTATTTTCATCTGATTAATTTTATAATATCTAAATTTATTCTATGCACTACTTCTCAGATTACTGATCTAGAAAGTAATTTTTTAAAAATGGTGATTTTCTTTCTGTTCAGCAAATCTATATTTGGCTTAGACTCCTATTTACATGATTTCTCCAAGCTTAGGAGTGCTTTGTCATATTCTGCATAGCCATTGCCAATGACAAATAGGTTGATCTACAGATTTTATCTGGAGGGTGGTTTTAAAATGTTTGCAAATTATTTGATACTTCATTCAACAACAAATGCAGTCTATCTCATCTTGTCTTGAAGCACTGCCTGTTAAAATAGAATGCAGTGGAAAGAGAAACTCAACAGGTGAACACAGGGGAAAGGAAGGACAAATAAGAAAAACAGAGAGGGAGGCAAACCATAAGAGACTCTTAAATACAGGGAACAGACTGAGGGTTGCTGGAGGGCTGTTGGGTGGAGACATGGGCTAAATGGGTAATGGGCATTAAGGAGGACACTTGCTGGGATGAGCACTGGGTGTTATATGTAAGTGATAAATCACTGGGTTGTACTCCTGAAGCCAAGACTATACCGTATGTTATCAATATAAATAAAAAAAAAATAAGTAAAAAAAAAAATGCAGTGGGAAGGATGCTGCCTGACATCGAAGGGTTGATTAGAAAGGGCAATTTCCAGGGACACCTGGGTGGCTCAGTCCAACTTCAATCCAGGTCATGATCTCAGTTCACGAGTTGGAGCCCCGCATGGGACTCTGCTGACAGCTCAGAGACTGGAGCCTGCTTCAGATTCTGTGTCTCCCTCTCTCTCTGCCCCTCCCCAGCTCTCTCTCTCTCAAAAATAAATAAAAACATTAAAAAAAAAAAAGAAAGAAAGAAAGGACAGCTGCCACCATTATGTCTTGGGAAACTCAGGAATCTGTAGCCACCTAAGAAAGGTCTGGCTGTCCTGAGGCTGCCTGACAAGACCACCTGACCAGACTACCTGGAGCCCGCCCGCTGGTTCCTTTCTGGCCCAGTCCAGCTTATGTGAATGGAACCACCTTCAGGATGGGCCCCACTGCTGCCTGACTGCAACTGCACGAGAGAGACCCTGAGCTCAGTCAACTCGGATAGACATGAGCAAACTTTTAATGATTGCAATTGTCTTCAGCTGCTCTGTCAGGGTGGCTTTTGACTAAGCCATAGTAAGTGGCACACTTACCAAGTAGTACATGCTGTACCTGACTTACGGGAAGTGCTTAGTGCATGTTCAGTATTGCTAGATCAGTCTTCGCTGTTAGCTTGTGTTCATCTCACCGAACCCATGTTACCTGTAAATTAAATGTGTTAGGATCTGGATTATCTGCTTCATGTAAATGTGAAGATTAGTTGAGATCATAGAGGAAAGTTTCCGAAAAAGTAACATCAAAACTGCTTAAAAGCATGAAGTTGAACAAAAATCAAGATGGCTGCACTATTCTTCAGAGGAGCTTGATTTTAAAGTAACCTTTTTCCTCTCTTCCCCAAACCTCTCCTCCTCTTTTGGTCTTTTGTTTCAGGAACCACACAGCCTGAAAAACCACTAAGGAGGCTGGCACACACACACAATTCGTGTATAAACCGACTAGGTCCTGTATTTCCCTACCCACCCCACCGCATCGTCAAGCCCCTTCCTCTGGGTAGGCTTGCAGTTTCTGAAGACCTTAGCCTGCTTCAGCCTCCTTGCCCCACTAAGCAATACACCTCTTGTTCCTCTTTATCCCAAACTCTGTTTTCGAGTTATATTTTGGCCCCGAAGCACACAGGTCAGTTATAGACAACGATACAGTGTGTAAAAAGTGAAGTATCATACTAGTTTTTGTTTTTTTTTTTTTTTTACATGTTCTTACCTAGTCTTTTACAGGTTCTTACCTAATTCTTACTCCATCACTTATGCTGTATTTAAAGAGAGAAAAATGGCTTAATTTTTTTTTTCTCAAAATTTTAAACATTCTCAGGAACTAAATGAAAAAATTAGACTGATCATTCGGTTGTGTTGAGTACAAAGTTGCCAAATTGACACAGTTGTTAAAATCTCCTAGAAAAGTTTAAACTTCTATATCTTGTTAACTTGGCTTTTCATGTTGTTCTAAATAGAGCTGTAGCACAAAGTAAGCATATTCCAGGTGATTAGTACTGTCCGTTTTATGAAAATCTGATTTCAGAATAGATTTCTGCACGGCCATCTGTCTTTAGGCCTGTCAACCACAAGGTGGAGGCAAAGATTTTTATTTGAAACAGGCACGCCTTCCAGAGGCTTTTCATGGTGCAGCACACAATGTGACAAAGATCCATATTTCTGATATTGAAGCGTGGGAAGAGACACTAGTTCATTGTTGGAAACTTTCTTACTGGGATAAAAACAATACAGGACTTCTAAACCGCTCATCTGTGGATAGGTAAGTAGGTACTATTGTTAATTGCAAACTAGAATTTGCTGAAAAGCATTAGTTATACAACAGGAAGATTTGTGGTGGTGGGTGCAGTGCAAGGAATAATTAGGTACTTTTCTTGGCCTAAGGGGAAAAAAAAGCTCAGATCCTGGAAGAAATGGATAAGGATGGAATAGCTTCTGGAAAGGGGCATCTTTTGACTTGATTATCTATGACTAGGTTTCTTTCTTTCTTTCTTTCTTTCTTTCTTTCTTTCTTTCAAGTTTATTTATTTATTTTGAGAAAGAGAGAGAACACATGACAGCACAAACCGTGAGGGGCCAGAAAAGAGGGAATAGAGAGAGAATCCCAAGCAGGATCTGCACTGACAGTGCCGAGCCCCACGCAGGGCTCAAACTCACGAACTGTGAGATCATGACCTGAGCAGAAACCAAGAATCCTCCCCTATGACTGGGTTTCTTTAATGGGAGACAAAAATTTCACTGAATAATTAAAAAAAAATGTTTATTTACTTTTGAGAAAGAGAGAGAGAGAGAGAGTGAGCAGGGGAAGGGGCAGAGAGAGAGAGAGGGAGACACAGATTCCGAAGCAGGGTCCAGTGTCCCCACTATCAGCACTGAGCCCAATGCAGGGCCTAAGCCCAGGAACAGTGAGATCATGACCTGAGTTAAAGTCAGCCGCTTAACAGACTGAGCCACTAAGGTGCCCCGCGTTGTATAATTGACAACATTTTCCTAATGCAATGGCAGACCTAGAGAAAATGATGTTAGAAATTTACCCTTGCCCCAGGTACCTGGGTGGCTCAGTTGGCTAAGCATCTGACTCTTGATTTCGGCTCAGGTCATGATCTCACAGTTAGTGAGTTCAAGCCCCGAGTAGGGCTCTATAGTCACAGTGCTGAGCCTGGCTAGGATTCTCTCTCTCTCCCTCTCTCTCTGCCCCTCCGCTGCTCTCTCTCTCTCTCTCTAAAATAAACTTAAAAAACAAATAAATTTACCCTTAGCCTAAAGGTCCTTAACTAGTTAATTTCAGATGTCTCCCTTTTCCTAATGTGGGTGAGGGTGTCAAGCTTCTAAGGCAGTGATTTGCAGGCTTTTGCACTTCAGGTTCCACTCAAGACTGATTACCCATCTAGCCCCTCTCCCACCCACCTCCCTCCATCAATCCCCAGTTTGTTCTCTATCTTTAAGAGTCCTGTGGCTTATTTTCCTTGCTCTCTCCCGCCACCAATCCTCCTTAGGTTCATCTGTTTTGTTTCTTAAATTCCACATGAGTGAAATCATATGGTATTTGTCTTTTTGATGAATCACTGAATTCTACTCCTGAAACCAATATTACACTATGTGTTAACTAACTAGAATTTAAATAAAAATTTGAAAAGAAAAGAAAAAAAAAGACTAGTTAAATCTGTGTCTCTGGGAATTGTTGGTCTCTCATTTGGGTGAAGGTGAGGCTTTCGTGGTGGGAAGATCAGAGTCATAAAAACACAAGCTTCTAAGCCTTCAGATTTATTTTTAGCTATTTGGAAATTGGGTACACTGTCAAGTTGATGGAATTCTTGTTTCATGAGAGTTTATTGCTGTTGAATTAAATGACATCATAGACACAATGCCTTTGCTATGTTTTTAAATTAAAATCTCCATAAAAAAAGAGCTTTGTTTTTGTTGAAGGATTTCAGGGAAAAGGTATTGATGGCGTAGACCAATTAAGGTGATGGTTCTCAGGTGACAGTTCTGAGAATCACCTGTGAAGTGACTTAGGCATCTAGAAAAGCACAGGGGGTTAGTACTACAATTTGAAAGACAGTAAGCCTGATAAAGGACAGTGCAAATAAAAGAAGTTTTGTGTGATGGCCACCCTTTTTTGTGTCAGTTTGGCTAGGTTATGGGGGCCATTTGTTTAGTCAAATGTTAGTCTAGACATTTCTGTAAATGTATTTTGCAGATGTGATTGACATCTACCATCAGCTGACATGAAGTAAAGGAGATTACTCTTGATGATATGCAAATGCCTCATCCAATCAGTCAAAGGCTTTAAAGGGAAAAACTGAGACTTTCCAGAGGAGACTTTTACCTCAAAGCTGCAGCACGGAAACAAATCCTTTGTGGTTTCCACTCTGTTGGCCTGCCTTGTGGACTTCAGGCTTGCTGGCTCCATGACTATGTAAGCCAATTCTATAAAATCTCTTTATTTCTCTATCTCCTCTTAGTTCTATTTTCTTGGAGAACCCTTATCGATATAGTGTGTAAGTGCCATTTTTAGAAATACACAGTTTTATTTGTTTTATCATGGTGAGTATTTGGTTTCTGGAAGAAGGTGATAAGCAATGCATAAAAAACTGAGGATTATTTAATAGACACAAGTAAATTCAGCTATGGTTGACAGTATATGGAAATTCAAAAGCATGTCTTTAACGATGAGAAGCACTTAGGAAGTAAGTGTAAGTTTTGGCAATATCTTCTCAAAAGACCTCTGCTTCCCATAAAGTGGAACAAATACAGGCATAATTATGCATATAAAGTCTAAAATTAAAATTCTTGCATTAGAACGATGGTGTATTTGGGTCAGATATGCTTAATATAAAAAAATAATGAAAGGTGTTCGGAATTGGCTGGAAAATCTATCCACAGGAGCCCTGAAAACACTACTTCAGCCCATCATGTAATACTTACTGAATACTTAGTGGTAAAAAAACACCCGGTGCTGCTTGGTCAGGCATAAAAATGCTTGACGAAAATTGACTTGTTTGTAGTGATTAATGAACATTTTGTGAATGTAATTTCTCAAATAAGAACAGTAGAATTTTCCAAGATTAAATTTACAGAGAGATAATTCTGGGTGACATCCAAAGAAAAAGGTGGTCTGTGGTTAAATTTAGGGAAAACTGAATTGTACACAGTAAATTGTGACTCTCCAAGGGAGCTAAACTAGATTGTTTCCAGAAGTAGTTTAGTTAAGGAACACATTCTTCAAGTATGCCCATTAATCTTGCATGGCATACTGGACCTTGAAAACGAAGTCTCTTCTTCTTTATTGTTGCATTGGGCCATTCATTTGCCTTTTGGAGTTTCATTCTCTCATTTTTATCTGTGATGTTTACATATCAGAATTGGTTTTGAAACTTCAGCAAGGTACTTTCAGAAATGATAAAGAACTTTAAGAAATCTAAAATACTGCCTAAGTATGTAGCGTATAGTTGGTTGCCTCTTTTTTTTTTTTTCTTCATTGTATCTGAAGAACTCATTTGAGGTTAATTTCCTAACATTAGGGAATATTTGTGTAAGGTAGGACTCAACCTTCTACTGACACTGCAAAGGGACAGGCATTTTACTTCCCAGATACTGGCAGCTAAAGTCTTGAGCATTTGACCTTGACTTAGTTAATGAAATTCTCCCTACTGGGACTTAGAATCTTGAGGAGTGACCAGGGATGACTTTGGTTAATGTGACTCCAGTTACATTTGCTATAAAATCTATATCTCTACCATAGAACTCTATATCTACCATGAGATAAATGTAAAGTCCTTCAGGTAATTAATTATAAATATAGAAGTTTTCCTTGGCTTGTATTGGTTTGAGATGTATTTATTTGAAAGGTATGATCTTTTTTTCAAAACTAAATATGTTGAGTTAGAACACCTTCACTTTCCCTGAGCAGAGAAAGCACATAGAAATATTCTCTGCAGTGTACACATGATAAATTGGATTAAGCTGAAATCAGGTTTTTAGAATTTTGACCCAATAAATTGCTCTGAGGAGTCATCTTTAACAAAAACTTGTTCAGGCCACAGAGATTTTCTTTTTGCAAGGTAGATGTTACTTAATCCCATACAACCTGCACCTGGGAGCAAGGTTTTCTCCAGAAGGTGGTGGTGATGGTTCTTAAGGAAGTGAGTAATCCCAGGCTATTTATGATAGAAGCCTGGCTAACTTTTCCTTAATGGTACCTATTAGGCCTGAGGAGCAATTAAGGAATGGAACTTCGTGTACTGGGAATTTGAAAGTGGATACTTAACGTTGTGAATCTTCTAGAAATAGATAGAAAACAGGTGCTTGTAAGGTGGGGGCTGCCTATCTCAGCATTTTTGTGAAAATCACAGGGACAGCGCTGAAGATCAACGTGGTGACATCCTTGGTGACATTTATGATCTGCATTGTTTTTATTTTATAGCAAATTATCATACTTCTCATTGTATAAAGATACTGTAGTTAATAAAAAGCAGGAAGTATTCTACTGGTCTCCCCAGGAGCTCTGGTTTTGCTTAGGTAAGGCCATCAGATGTTGTTCCCAGGGTGGTTCCAGCACTAGATCTAGGAGAACAAGGCAAATAAATGTTAGACAAACAGCTAATGGGCACAATCATAATATTGCTCAGCAGAAGTTTATAAGATCAGGTTATTTTTATGTTTTAAGAGAAACCTGTCTAGCATGACCCATATATCCACTGTGACCCACCTGATGGGTCCAGAATAAAAATGTAAGAAAT
This sequence comes from Panthera uncia, assembly GCF_023721935.1. Lineage (NCBI taxonomy): Eukaryota > Metazoa > Chordata > Mammalia > Carnivora > Felidae > Panthera > Panthera uncia. The sequence continues at coordinate 56,614,057 of NC_064811.1, forward strand.
TCCCAAAACCTGTACCTAAGGCCATCACTGTTGTTATGCCAAGGTATATCATAGCTTTTCTTCTTTGAACTAAGGATGTATGTAGCTTTGTGCTCTGAGAATGTTCTCTGCCATAGCAAAAAACACAGCAACCATGAGGCTTCTTAGTCATGGGATTGAGATGATACTTTTTTATTTTAGTAAAACACTTAGTGTAAGTTCTTATCAAATCCCCTTCTACATTGTAATGAGCCAAATGTGTCTCCGTTTTGATTCCCACCCCCCCCCCCCAAGATACTACAGCAGTTATACCATAGTTCTATTTGCACCGTGCAAGAAATTCTACCTTTCATTGTCCTGTGTGAGGTTATGTCTGAGGATGAGACAGACACACCTGTGTTTTCCTCACTTGTTTCTTTCAAAGTGTAAGCACCTGGCTATGCTGAGTTCTTAGGTTTCTCTCATGTAAGCACCTGCTGAGTGTAATTCTGGTAGTGCTTTCTACCCAACTTGAATCTTCAATGTGGACCAAATCCTTTATCTGTTGACAACTCGGGGAACACTATTTCCAAAGCTGAAGAAAAAAGATAACTAGATTTATGGGATTTATTAAGAGACCATAATTCTCCAGTGAGACCTACAAATGTGGCCACAATCCATCAATTTTGGGGCTTGAAGAAAGAAAATGATCAAGGGGACCAGTAACTGTCCAGATGACAACTCAGGTTTACAATGGTTTTAGTTAATCAAATAGCATCACACTGTTGACTGGAAGACCTGAATCATAGGTGTCCTTGAGGATGAGAACACCTTGAGACAAAGGCTTCTGCTTCTCCAAGGCCAAATCTCTGACGAGATGAAGGCTTTCACTGAGAAGGCAGGCAGCGCTAGCCAGTTGGTTTAACAGTTGTAGGAACTGCTTCCTACTAAAAAATATGTGCCACTTCTGTCATTGGAGAGCTGATGTGTTCTAGTAAGAGAAAAATCAAAAGAAAATGGATCTATTCTAGAGCAATTTAAAATCTGAAAAGACTCTCTGGGGGAAACTTGTTTTAGTTTAGATTTACATCTGTAATAGAAGCAACTGTAGCAACTTTGCTAATAGTATTTCTTGGCATTTTATACACGTCACCTCACCTTCATCGTTACAACCATGCTGGGAGGAGCAGTTGTAATTTTCTTTTTACAAAAAAGGTAACCGAGCTTTAGGGGGTATAGATAACTTGCTCATAGAGACGGATAGTTGGAGTGGAGATTCTAATGTAGACTGGGCAATTCCCCAAATTTCTGTGACCACCACCCCCTCCATTGTACTGCCTCTGAGTGTTAATTTTCTTTTTTACTGTTTCAGATGCAAATAGTTTATATTGAAAGGCTGAATGTGGTAGAAGAATTTAATTTCCTTAGTCAATGGTTTTTGCTTCCACATCATTCTTAAGAATGTTGTCAGTAATTTAGCAAAATAAAAATCTTACAGTGGTGAAAAGCCTCAGTTCAAGTAAGGTCTGAGATAAACCCAAATGATTGTTTTCATCACTTTAAATCTCAGAAGTAATCTCTTTAAAATGAATATAATTAAATCTGGAGAGAATAATTTTGTTAATTTGCAGAGTTGAGGTCACCTTCAGTTTAAAGTATGGGGTTCTAGCTTCTGTTCTTAGCCTCTTCATGTATTTTTTAATGGGTAAAAATGTAATACTTAAAATAAGCGAGTGAGAATATTTCAAACATGCTTTAATTTGAAAAATGCCTTTCTCCTCCTAAGAGCCCTGTGGTCTTTAAGACTTGATGGACTCGGTCTTTAAATCTTTAAACTTTTAATTCATCAAAATCCCTGAAATGATCTCTGTGCTGTCATTACCTTAGATGTGAGGTTGTAATAGGTACATATCAAGCTGGAGACCTGTTTTCTAGTCCTAGACAGGTCAGAAGTTGGTTGTGTATGCTTGTATAAGCTCTTTAACTTTTTCACATACTTAATATTTTCATCTGTAAAATCAGTTTGAATAGCTAACAGAAAGGAGACTATTCAAATGCTGATGTTTAAAATACATTGTATAAATCTACATTCTTTGCTGCCTTCAAAAACTATACTTACCTAAGACAATACACCTGCATCAGGACTATAGGGTATTTTTCATTTCAGCCTCAATCTGCAATGAAAAAAAATGTCTTCTAAGTCATAAAGTATTTTGTAGACTGTTGCAGATGGTATACAAAAATGTGAAACTTGCTTGGGGAAAAGATTCTTGTCAAAATGTCGTTTCATAATAAATTATTTATTGGCCATCATTCACACTGGGTTTTATACTGTCTCTGCTCTTAAATTTACAGTGTCCCAGGAAAAACAGACCAGAAAAAAAGTCAATAGTTAATAAGATCTAATTATTGGGTGTGCACAGAGGACAAAGAGAAAACAGAAGAGCTTGAGTGTCAGGGAAGGACTCCCAGAGGAGGTGAGGTTTAAATTGTATCCTGAAACTTGAAAAATTTAGTCAGGATGAAGTAGAAGGATTAGGCAATAGGGGATGAGTCATAATGTGCAAAATCCTTGAGGTAAGAGCAAGCTTAAGGTAATTGAAAACTTGCAAATAGTTCAGAGGAGTCAAAGGAGGAAGAACAAGAAGTAATGGTAGATCTGACTGAAGGGGCAAAGGTCCAAACTCTATTTAAAAACAAAACAAAACTTTAGATGCAATGGAGAGCAATTATAGGAATGTATTAACTATTTGGTAGTTTACAAAGATTATTCTGATCTCTGTATAGAGATGAAGTTAGGTGTAAGAAAAGGAAGGGGGGGGGATACAACCAATCGGGATGTTGTAATCCAGGCAAAGGATTGCCTCAATTTAAGTACCAGTAACTTAGAAGTAGATAGGGAGACCAAGATACTGAGGTGTTAGAATCCTAGAATCAGTAGGATTTGGAATTTGGACGAATATGGAAAACAGGTGAAATACAGGAGTATTTGTTATCTTAGACAGTGGGTGAATTGTGATATTCATAAGTTTAGGAAATACAAGAGGAGGTTTTTAAGGGGAAGATTTGGGTCACGTTGAATTTGAATTTCTTCTGGAACAAGAGAGCCCCATAAAGTTGGATAAAATGCTCAGTGCTGAAGGAAGAGATCTTGGCCTGAAGGTAGGGATTTGGAGATTAAAGGCATGTCTTTGGATGAGAATGCTCAAGGAAAATGTACTATAAAGATCAAGGAAGAAAACTCTGGAAAGGAGGTAAAGGATGGCTAGAAGAGGACAGTATAAAACAGCATGAGAAGGGAAAACTAGAAGGACAAAAGGTAGAAAATGATGATACAGATGCCAAAGAAATTGTTTCAAGAAGGAAGGAATAGTTGTGGGTGTCAAGTGTTTTTGCAGAGAAGGCTGGTAAGAAAAGGACTGAAAAACGTTGGTTAGATTTAGCAAGAAGGAGATGGTCAGTGTAATGTTATTGTTATGGTACCATCAGAAGTTCTGTGAAGAACTAAAGAATTAACAGGTGTGAGGAAAGAGAACATACTATTTCAAAAATCTTGGCTGTAAGGGGAGGAGAAAAGAAAAATAATGAGGGAGTAGTGTCTAGAATGTCTTATTCAAGGTCAGGAGAGAAGTAACTTTAAATTGGATGAAGCCAGTAAAAAAGGATTGTTGAAGCAAAATAAGTATAACTAATGGAAGAAGAGCAAGGTAGTGGGATGGGTGGCATTCAGATGGACAAAGCTGACCCAGCACAATTTTTGTTCAACTTCAGAAATAATTTTGGATTTCAGTCAATAATTAAGTCTTTTGGTATCTATACTTTGATTTTTTTATCATCATTAGCTAAGTTGGGGCTGAAGTCTATGACCATGCCTGGAGTGAGAGTAATGGACTGCAAAGGAATAAACATGATTTTCCTAACATCTGGTAATCTTTGCATATTTCCTTAGACCCATCTGTAAAAGGGAAATTAAAAATCGTACCTTTCACTTAGAAAGGTTTTAGATAATTTTATAAATACATGCACGTAAGGCTATTATCCTTCACATTTAATAATGGCTTAATAAATGCTGGCTATGATGTTGAGGATCATAAAAGCTACTTCTAAGAGCTAGGATAAGCTGTAGTGGATATGCCAGTCTCCCCTGTAGTATGGGCGAAAGAAAGGGGGAGGAGAGAGTCTGTCTCCTCCTTGCCTGGCTCCCACTTGGCCATTTGCGGTTGTCTTTGTTGTCAAAATTGTAATGACCAACTCCAGCATGTAACAGAGACTTTCTGAAACTTTCTGAAACCATATTTAATGCCCCTAGCACTCTGTTGGGATCTTAGAGGAGCATAGTAATGAGTTCGCAGAAGAATCCATGGTAGTGCCTGGACTGAATGATGGGTGGAGAGGAAAAAAAATTACAGTCTAATTTTACAACTGTTTCTGCAGCTAATGAGCTTCTATGGGATAATAATAATATAATAGAACTAGTTCTGAGGGTACCATGGTGAAGCTAAAAGAAAATTACACTGGTGGCTATTTGCTGGTCATTTCAAGATCAGGGTGAGGGGTAGGGATAGGTCAACTCCTAATGTTAATTTAGTCTGGTTCAGAAGCCCCTTGGCCGTTCTTCTAGTGGCTGTGCCAAGTATATTTAGAATGGCAGATAGAGGCAGATCCCTGGATATAAATGACTTTGGAGTCAGTGTAGTAGATAGGCATTATTTTTCAGGAAAAAATTTGTCAAATATAGGACAAGGGGATTTAATAAATTATACCCCAAATATTACAGAGTCACAGGACAAATATGCATACCAAGCATTGATCAAAGAACATGCTGTTGTAAGCTGAAGTCAGAAAGCAGAGGCAGCTTGGTTACCCAGCTGTGAGATGAGTGTGGAAAGACCATCTAAAAGGCTCATACAAATAGCAGAGGTCTCTTCTGAGTGCTCCAGACCATCAAATATGCGCAAGTGCCTCAACTCCATTTATCTCCCTCTTTGCTAGCAATTACTGAAAGACTGGTTGCTCAGCAGCACGGCTCCACACTTACTGGTTATAAAGCAAGAAAATAGTTACGAACCTGCCTTTTCATCATTGTAATTGAAAATACAAAGGTTTTAAATGGCAATATGTTATAGAAAGTAATGGAAAAGCAAGTCAAATGAAAAGCAAGAGACTTGAAGGAAGCCTGTGTTGTGTGCAGTTCAGTTTGTCTTTTGATGATGTCAAAAAGGAAAGTGTAATTGGATAAGCAGATAAAAGGGACTAGGAAAGGGTTGTAGAATTGCTATTTTTTGACAGAATGTAAAAGAAAAATATTTCTTAAAATTGAATGAGACTGTCAGAGCAAAATCTGATAACAACTCCTAGGTAAGGTAACTTTATTTTCCTGGGATAAGGCAACCTAATGCAGCTGTTGTATCACCAGCACCCCCCCCCTCCCCCTCTCCCTCTCAAAAATAAACATTAAAAAGCTGTTAATATGTTACCACCTACAGTTGGGAAAAACCCTGCCCTGTACTTTGTTGTATTCACAAACCTTTTGTTAAAAAAGTTTAACTGCCTCATTTGCTTTTAAATTGGCATAATCAGGAAACAACTTTTGTCTTTACAATGAAAATATCAGGAAAAGTCTGCCACATACGGGCATTTCAATAACAAAGGAATGAGTAAATCTGAGTACACAAGTTCTTAAAATGCTGTTGGGTGATAAGGAGGGGGTTAAATTTTCTTACCTCTAAATCACAGTAGAGAGGAGGTGAGTTTACGGAACAGCACTTGGAGGCAAAGTCTGAACGCTTGTCAATCAGCCCTTGGAGTTCCAGGGCACTGACGTCAGGCAATTTTGCTCTTAATCGTTCTGCTAGTCTGAAAAACCATATTTATGTAAGGTTTCCATACTTGTATTTTATAAACCTTTCTCATACAAAATGATAACCCACTTCTGGTCTTTTACAATACAAAGATGGAAATAGTTGTTCTTAAATTACGGGTCTGTGGAGTGATTCTTAGCGACTCAATTTGAGGTTAGAAAATGAAATCTCCAGCTCTTCTCAGATCCTAAAAGTAAATTTACAAATTGCTGCTAGATTTGAACTCCAGGCTTCCCCCTTCATTTGCTCCATTATATCAACATAGAAGACTTCCTCTCCTATTCTTGCTGATGTTCTATCTTCTCTCCTGTACTACATTTCAAGTTCCTTAAAAAGCCTTTCCCTGTCAGGACTTTATGCCACCTTAATCTTTTTTCTCTTTACTCACTTTATACAACTTCCCCCTCAGCGCGCCTACTTTCCAACTGGCTATGTTGGAAAACACAAAGAAGGTCAGAAACGGGCTCTTGTTTTTAGCTCTACTATCCATTATGTCTCCACCTCACTTTCAAGATGGTGCTAGGACTTGAGTTCTCTAGATTCTCTCCCAATTTGAATGGTCTATAATCTTGGTATCTCTCTATTGTTATAATGGGCAATTCAGTCTGGTTTTCCTACCTTCTCCAGGAACTGTTTGCCAGCCCAGTTGTGGGCAATGGGAGGTAGTAGAAACCCGAATTTATCTAGTTGGGGTAAGGTGGATCCTGGGAAAGCACAGGAGGATGAGGGGGGCTGGTTTGCTTATAAAAGCATTACTGAAATGAGTTGGTCCCAGCTGGAAGGGGAGGCAAGTCAGACCAGGAGGAACTCAGAGGATGGAGAAAGTGTGTGTGTGCGCGTACCCTGGTGCAGTGTTTCAAATACCTAGACTCTAGTCTGTCTTGTGATTTTATAACCCTACATGTCAATTCCACTATATTGATAATTTCTATAATCTCAGTATGTTAAAAATATCAGTAATTGTCCCATGCGACCCTGGAGTACAAAACTTGGATTATCTGTTTAATGTTATTCTATACTATTTTTTTATAATTGGGGAATATTTTGAACTTCAGGCTTTCACAGTTTTTCATTTTAGAACTTTGCTAAAGTAGACTTCATTGGGGTCCTACTTTTGGGGATTCTTTGGTCTTTTTGTGGAGTTCTATTTGTGCTTGCTTTAGGCCTATGTTGAGCAAGATGATTTGAAATGGATGTGAGCAATCTACTTAATGAAACTAGGAATGCAATGGGTCTTTAGGAACCCAGCAAAATTTCTTTCACTTTTATGGCCGTTCTTGAGAAATAGGACTACTGACTATTGTACAACATTATTGATGATTAATTAACGTTTGTATCTTCAATTTATAGAGAATACATGCTGGTCATGGGTGGTACTACACTTGATTGAAAGTTTGGGTTGTTTGTCAGACCATCTGCCATGAAGTTAGATAACTTCAGTAGTTTTACAGTTCCTCAGTTATTGATAGCAATATCTACATGTGGCTTTAGGGCAAGAATGTTGATGAACTGTGGGCTAATCTGTTTTTGTTTTTTTTATGAAGTTCCTATAGGTCTTATAAATATACTTTTGTGGCTGTGTTCTAATTGATATCTCACCTGATACACATGACCATTTTTCCCCTCCAAAAAGAACTCCATTTAGATAGAACTCCATATAAATATCAGATTCTACTTTTTAAAGTCTCAAGTCTTCAACTATACTTTCAAATCATAATACCATGCTAATATTTTTGATAAATGTGGAGGAAACCGAAAATTTCCTTACTTCTTCTTAAACTCTGTGAAAGTGTTTTCTGAATAATCTGCACATAGTTTTTGTCCCTTGTCAATGAAAGAAGATAATTCCTTTTTCAGTTGAGGGCCCTGTAAGAAAACAATTACATAACAAAATTATTTGTCTTGAAGCACTGTTCTATGAGGCATTAATCAGAATTCCGTGTAATGTGTTATTATGTGTGTTTATTATCTACACCAGACATTGGCAAACATTTTCTACATAAAACCAGATAGTAGATATTTTAGGTTTTGTAAACCATATAGTCTCTTTTATAATTATTCAACTCTGCCAATAGAACACAAAAGCAGCTATAAACAATATGTAAACAAGGAGTGAGGCTGTGTTCTAATGAAACACTATGAATCCTGAATTTTGAGTTTCACATTTTAATGTGTCATAAAATTAAAAAAATTAGAAGACCATTCTTGGCTCATGGGTCATGTGAACACAGATATGGGGTCAGATTTGGCCCATGAGCTACAGTTTTCCAACTCGACCTAAACCAAGGTTGCTGAAGAAAATAGAGCATATAGTACCTGTGTATTAATGCAGGCAGCAGAGTCCTCAGACTCACAACATTCAGCAAGGCTTTTCAGGGTTGGCTCAAGGATTTTACTGAGGAATACTTCTGGAAGAGGAGTTCTCCTACTTAGTTCAAATATATATCTGGTATGAGAGAGAAAGGAGAGAATGCTCTTTAACATGTGTAGATTTGTGTAAATGTTCTCTGTATTATAAAAAGGCAGATCACCTGACTTCTGCATCTTAACTAAAAATAAAAGATTTAAGTAAATGTGACTCCAAATTGACAGATTTTGGATTAATATTCTCATTGAAATGCAAATTATTAGCAGTTGCTTTGTAACTATTCTGACTAGTTCATAATGAATTAAAGCTGTGTGTACTATATATGCATATGTATATGTTCTATAGAAACCTATCTATTTCAAAATAACATGGAACTAGCTTTTGTGCAACTATAACACCATGAATCTCACATAAAGCATCAAGTAAAAGCCTTAATTGGCTTTTCTATGAAAACAGATTTCTATAAATTCTTCCATTGTTTTATTCCATTGTTATCTATGCATTTATAAAAATCGTACTTGGACAAATACAGACTTCCAGCCTAAAGTTAGTCTCCATTCTGCTCTCTAATATTGATAACTTTCTGACCTGTTAATACAACCTATTTGTGAAATATTTCTATGCAATGAATATGCATATACTTGTAGCTTATGCAACTTAGGGTATATGCAGCAAGGGTGTATTTTTAGTTTTTGTTGGATCAAAACAGATAAAGGTTTACCCTTTCTTCCATTTAATTTCTTTGTCACTTAATGCTAGTGAATATCCATACTGTCAAGAAAGAAAGTTACTCCAGTTAACTCACTGATCTATGGCTTTGGTGTTTCCTTTATCACATACGTCTTGACCTGTGGGCAGCTCAACAGCTGGCAGCTCTGGTGTTGGGGCAGCAGGCATGAAGTAAGCGCACATGAAAACGTCCATGGGCGTTTTTTCTTGACAACAGTCCTTAAACTTAGAATTCTTTGTGGCTAAGTTGTCACAGATCTTTACTGTGTATTCAGGCAGCTGCAAAAGCAATTGTGAGTTTGTGCATTGTTAGTTTCTTGGTTGGCCTAATTAAAAACAAGGAAGGCTTGGGTGCCTGGGTGGCTCAGTCGGACTTTGGTTCAGGTCATGATGTCGCAGTTCACAAGTTCAAGTCCTGTGTTGGGCTCGGTGCTGATAGCTCAGAGCCTGGAGCCTGCATCAGATTCTAGATCTCCCTCTTTCTCTGCCCCTCCCCTGCTTATGCTCTGTCTGTCTCTCTTTCAAAAACAAATATTAAAAAAAAAAGAGGAAGTCTTATGTAGGCTTACAAACCTTGGCATGGTATAGATGAAAAGTTATAAGTCAGGTTATAGAAAAACACCTATTAACGGAGACCTGTTTTCTTAGGTTGTTATCATCTGTTTTTTTCCCCACTATTATTTCTAAAGCTGTCCAGACTTGGAGTAACCCTTATCTAAAGCACCAGTTCAAATTCCTATCTAAAGGATTATGTAAATGAAAAATGATGGAAAAAAATTGACCATCAAGTTATAACAGGTATAAACATGAGCAGCTTTGAATAATAATTGTTGCAGTATTGTTCAGTAGAACTTTGATGAAATGATCTGTATCTATGCTGTCTTATGCTATTGTACATTTAAAATGTGGCTAGTAGGATGCCTGGTTGGCTCAGTAGAGTATGTGGCTCTTGATCTCAGGGTCATGAGTTGGAGCCCCATGTTGGGTATATAGATTAAGTAAACTTTGTTAAAAAAATGTTTTTTCTTATGTGGCTAGTGTATTGAACTCAAGTCTAAATATTATTTAAGACATTAAAATTAAGTTAAATAAGTGAAGTTTAATGATAATTAAACTGCATTGGGTTGTGCAGGAAGAGTAAGGAATTCTTAGGAATTAGATAATCTTGTCCTTGTGTGTGGACTTTGCCATTTACTATTTGCAAGACTTCAAGTTATTCATCCCTGTTAATCATTACTCATCTGTAAAACGGAGTTAATGACACACTTAAATTTCATGAGGATTCACTGAGTTGATGTATGTAACCAGCAATTTAGAGTGCCTGCCACACAGTACATGGTACATGATGATGATTCTCTTACCTCCTTGGCCATACAGTCCTCAGAGGTAGACTCACAGCACTTGGAGAGGATTGTGGTGATCTCTTCAGCTAGTGGCAAAACATCCTCCAGATCAGCAGTAGGCACTTTCTGGGCTAATTTTACGAGATGGCTAAATGGTTAAAAATGGATTGTTAGGTTACCCATATTCTGTTCTCTTTTTCCCTATGACCATACAGTCTGGAGGAAAATTACCATAGTTTCAACCCTTTGTCCTTGATAGCTGCGTGGAACACATCTGCTATGCAATGCTTCCTATGTGCTAGAGCCGCTACTCAAAATTCAGTCATCCTAAATAAATCATTTTGTATTTTTAGTACTGATACACAGCTTTTCTTCTTGTCCCATCCACCTACTCGAAGCACGCCTTTAAAATGTTAGATCTACGACAGCAATAAAGCACTAAGTCCCTATTCATAAGACCAATAGCCTATTTTTGTGGCCCCTCATTGTACTTTTAAAGATGGTTTATAAATTCTCTTAGAAACTACAGATAAAAGGAATATGAAGACTTATAGCCCTAGATCACAGAATTAACAAATGCTGGTATTTTGGTATATAACCCTGAAGCATTTCATCAGGTTTACCAAGTATTTCATAAAGGATTCTGCTCTGCTACACTATTTATATATTTGCCTTTTTCACTTAATGATACAGAAAACATTCCTGATTGACAAGTATTCTTTTAAAATTTTGGCAAAAACACATAATAGTATTTGCATCTTAACTATTTGAGCATATAATTCAGTAATGTTAAGTATATTTACTGTAAGTAAATATCTGTAAATACAGCAGACCTCAGAATCTTTTCACCTTGCTAAATTGAAGCTCTGTACCCATTGAAAATTGCCTCCACGCCAATCTTGTGGCAACCACATTTTTCCTTTTGTTTCTATGATTTTTCACTGCTTTAGATACTACAAAGTGGAATCACACAGTATTTGTCCTCTTGTGACTGCTTATTTTGCTTAGCATACGACATTTAGGTTTCTTCTACCTCTTGGCAATTGTGAATACTGCAATGAACGTGGGTGTGCAAATATCTCCTTGAGATTCTACTTTGAATGCGAAAGTGGGATTGCTGGATCATACGATTCTAATTTAAAATTTTTGAGAACTCCATATTGTATTTCATAATGGCTACACCATTTTGCATTCCCATTAATAGTGCACAAGGATTTCAATTTCTCCACATTCTTGCCAACACTCATTTAGAAAGTGGCCATCCTAAAGGGTATGAGATGATCTCTTATTGTGGTTTTGGTTTGCATTTCTCTTCTGATTAGTGATATTGAAAATCTCTTCATGTGCTTGTTGGCCATTTCTATATCTCTTGGAGAACTGTTTAAATAACTTGATTAGACAGAATTGAATACTTTGTTATTGTTGAGTTAAATAGTTAAATAGTTAAACAGAAGCTTAAGTTTGTAGTTCCATTTATCTATTTTTGCTTTTGTTTTCTATTCTTGGTCATTTCCAAAAAATCCTTGTCAAATTCAGTGTTCTGAAGCTTTTCCTTTTGTCTTCTAAGAGTTTTATAGTCTTAGGCCTTATGTTTAATCCATATTGAATATTCAAATCTGTTGTAAGAGTTCAATTTAATTCCTTAGCATGTGGATATCCAATATTTTCAGCACTATTTGAGAGCATCCTTTCCCCATTGTGTAGTCCCAGCACCTTTGTTGAAAACAATTTGGCCAATTTGGATCTGTTCCATTGATCTACCTACATATATATAAATTTATACATTTATAAATTTATATATTTATACATTTATATATATGTATTTATGCCAGTACCATAGCATCCTGATCATTATTGCTATTAGTGTGTTTTGAAATTATAAAGTGTGAGGCCTCCAACTTTGTTTTTCTTTAAGATTGTTAGGCCTGTACAGAGTCCCTTGGCATTCTATATGAATTATGAATTTTAGGATGCCTTTTTTTTTTCTGCTGCTGTCAAAAATGTCACTGGGGTATCGATAGGGATTGCATTATATCTGTAGATTATTTTGAATAGTATGAGCATTTTAACCATATTCTTACATTAATGATCATGGAATATCTTTCTATTTATTTGTATCTTCAATATCTTTTACTAGTAATCTATAGTTTGTTTTAATTATATTGTAATAAGATATTTAATCCAAACTATGGCATTCTTCTATGGATATACCACAATTGATATAAGTATTCTCTATTTTAGGGAAATTTTGGAAGCTTCTAATCTATTCATATTTAAAAAGAAATGTTGCAGCAACATATCTACTAAATCTTTGTTCATGTTCAGTGCTATTTCTGTGGGATAAATTCTAGACACAAATGCAAGTATAAACTAATGATTAAGATCTAATACATATATATTATATATATAATATATACTATAGGTGGTTTTATATTATAAATCCTTATGTTCTACTTCCTAAATATATTACCTTAATGCAAAAGGAAAACTAAAGGGAAGGTCTAGAGAAAATGCCATTTAGTATTTGAGTATTTCTATTGGAAGATTCTTTTTAAAGGACTCATGAAAGTAGTTTCTATTACCATTAGAGAACCTTAGGATCTGATGCCAACACAAAATAGGCTTTTTCATTACCATTAGAGAAAAAAGTCTTGTGAATTATAGACTGTAAATACTGAAAAGATAAACCAGCAAAGTCTAGAAGTCTGGGGAGATGAGAGAAGTGTTAACCTAGAAACTGTCAGAATTAAAATATAGTGTTAACAGTAGCCACACAAAAATCAAAGTGAAGGTTATAAATAAAGTAGCTAACTAATTAGAATATATTCATTAAGCTTAAGAGATATGCATGATATATAGGACAAAGCTTCATATAATAAGAATTCAGGAAGTCTCATCCCAAGAAAAAAATAGGTCAAGGAAATAACAGGTGATGAGTAAAGAGTTTTTGTGTTTGTAATATATGCTAATATGAATACTGAAGAAACCATTTCTAGTGGTCTACCAGTTTTCCCATAAGTATATGGAAAAGGTTGATTAAAAGTAAATGTCATATTTGACAATGTATACTTGTTCTTGATTCATATTTCATGTAGAGAAAAAGAACCGGACTATATTTTGAGAATTACAGGAACATAAGACTATAGTCTATATATTCTATCACAAATATTTTCTTAGAGAATTCTAATATTCTAGATCGTGTAGACACAAACAGCTAAACATACTGTTAGTGCTTAATCTTTACCTGAGCCTTGATTTCTCCTTCCCATAAGCAGCGTATTGTGAACAGACTCTGTTTGACATAGTGGTAAGAAGTGATAAATGTTTCATCTGGAGTCTCTAGGAAATAAGTGAGAGAACCTTATTAGATGGTCAAGATCCATTGAAAGCAGTTTTCAGAAATGGCAAAAAGAAACTGCTATCTTTTATGACTATAAAACTGAATTCTGACCAAAGGAACTTACTGATATTTCTTTCCTAGAGGTGGTTATATTTTTTCCAATGAATGAAATGCAAAGGAGCCATTTTAGAAAGTTTCTCCTTCCAGAATCTGAACTACTATTACTTAAATTGAATGACATTAATAGAGGAAAAAAATAGAACATAACTACATAATAAAATGATACCTACCTCTTTCAAAAAGCATACTGTTGGGCTTGGTGAGGTACAGCAGGACCCTACCATAGAGAGATAACTCTTAGTATAACCGACTAAGAGTGGTAGAGGAGCTTGTCCATAATTAATGGAATATTCATACATAAATCTGCGGGAGGGGAAAATAGTATTGGTCAACATTTGTGGGAAGCAGAATCTACTTTTTCATTAGTTTGGTGGAAAAAGGATGTGTTACATTAGTTCAATTTCAATATCTAAGGCTCACTAAGGACTTAGAGATAGGATACTAGTCCCTTTTAATCAGTATTTTTAGTAGTTTCTTAAATTTCCAAGTGGATTGAGAGGAGGGGCCATTTGTCTCTTTATCGTTTAGTGTCTACTAAGTGCATGGCCCATGATAGTTGCTTATTAATATTGAACAAACTAAAATGAAACACCTTTACCTTTCATCATCTATCCCAGTTGACTTATTCTCCACAATTGCTATTTGTAGGCTTATTTCTTGAAATGTTTTTTAATTGTTAGGAGTATAAGCCATAAGGGTCTATATGAGACTCTAAAATCTTGGGCAAAATCCTCATTATTTACAGGGATGAGAAAGCCAACCAATTTTTATAAAATCATGACCTTAATTTCAATTCTAAGGCCAATCTGAGCCACGTTGCATTTGACTCTTGGACATGTATTTTGCCATTATCCTAAATAGAATTGTATAGCTGTGTACACTTTAAATGTTTAATTTTCAGAAAAGCATGTTTTTTTAAATTCTCATATCCCTAGAAACAGTTGCGAGCATGATGTGTTCTACCACATAAGTGAACATGTAATTTGATGATCTCCTTGGTTAACATTCATGAGGAGCCAGATGATATATTGATTCTTCTATTAGTCTTGGAAGATCACAAAAATTAATATAAATGGAAAGAAAAAAATCTATCTGAGTATGCAAGGATCCCTAGCATAAGGGGAATCATGGTAGCTGTCCAATATTTGAAAATGTCACATAGACAGGGGATCCAAGTGATTCTGCTTCAGGTGATAGAACTAAGTTTGGAAGTTTTAGAAAGTTGACTTTATCTCTGTCTGAGAAAGGCATTTATAATAATCAGCACTGACTGAAATGAGAAGTCTTAGGGAAGAGTCAAGTTCTTAATGGAAATTTCCTGGTTGCTGTAGAAGAGGCGTTTATATAGACTAGGGGGTTAGATTTGACACACTTCTGAAGATTTTATGCCCTGAAGTTTTAGTTATGAAAGCAGCTTACTGCTCAGCAAAGTCTTTGGGATCTTTCCTGAATGCCTCACAGATTTCATCATTTGATGGCTCTACGTAGGTAGGAAATTCTTGTGGCTGGTGCTTCAGGGCAGCCATACAGAGTTTCTGTTCAAGGCCCTCTTTGGTACAGCACTCAGCAGTTCCCGGGTGCACTGGGAATGGAGAGTCAGTTTCACAGGACTTAGCAGACAATGCTGAGGTCTAGAATGAGAAAAGAAAAACAAGTCAATTTCTATATGGAAGTTTCGAGGCTTGTAATTCTCCATGGAGTATGACATATTAGTCTTTAAATCTAAAAATTCTCATCGGTAACAAACTGTCCATGCCAAAAACTCTACTGGATGACTTATCAACATGACAATTTACATAGTTACAGGTAAATACAGGGTCTTATGTTAATTATTCATTAATGAAAATAGAACCTTCATTAACAAGTGGACTGTGTTTGCAGCTGTTAGAGGTGGGTTTTTTGTTTTTGTTTTTGTTTTTGTTTTTTTTTGTTTTTAGCGCAATGTTTCTATACGTAAATATTAACATATCTCTGGGGTAAGTGAGGTCATTTGAAAAACTTCGCTGGTGATTCTGCTATGATCTCCCACCTGCTTTCTGCTGCAAATACCCCAGGGAGAAGGGTCACATCCTTCTATTAAATGAGCAGACTCTTCTTGACTGTTTTAGTCTTCTGCATTTGTTTGCATTCTCTTACCTGCTGGTGCTGGAGCCTGCTTTTGCATCAGGATCAGAGCCCAGATGCCTGGGTTTTACAAGGCAGAAACTGATTCATTAATTCAAAGAGGCAGCCTGAGGATCTGTTTCCTAAAGCCCCAATATTTATTCTCCTCTGCAGTACAGATTGAGCACCACTGGTGCAACTTAATTTACTGCCTCAACACTGTGCACTGATAACGTGGGCAGACTAAGCCCATAGTAAGGGCACCACTAAACCAATTGCAGCAGCAAAATGTTCTTTTTGGAAAGAATTTGATACTTGGAATAAATGTAAAATAGAGTCCCCATGGGAAAAACTTTCTGGGGATTTACTAGGGAAAACTGCCTAGACATCCCTACACTTAATTCATGTTGGTCATCTTTTTAAAAACTTCTAAAGATCATTTCCTGTAAATGAAGGCAAGCAACATGATGAATTAATTACATAAGCCAAAAGTAAACCTCTCCTCCTCATCTCCTCCTCAGACTCTCAGAACTTAGGAATTCTTAGAAACTCCTTTTCATCCTTATCTCTTGTTGGTGAATTTTTTTCTCCCTTTCCATTTCTTTCCCTGGCAATTGTCCTTTTTTTTTTTTTTTCTTCTTTCCAAAAAAAGTTTGTAAAGAAAGTATCAACATGGTTTTAAAAATGCTTCCCACCCCTGACAAAGGCAATGCCATCTCTGTTTCATGTGATCTGTCTCTATAATCCTGGGGCTTATCTCAGGTCAAGGGGTCAGTTAACTAATGCATGAAATAAAATGTAAATAAGATAAAAACACGTTCTGTTATTGATCATGGTTGGTAGTTTATTTTACAGTGGTATAGAAGGTCTGGTTGAAATGATAGGTATTTATGGAATTGATGGTGGGGGGGAAAATGATTTAAAATTCTTAGAACATATACAAGGGCCCGATGAAGCAATTAATAGGTAAGACTAATCATTGTGTAAGATTAAAAAAAATTTTTTTTTCATGTTTGTTTACTTTTGAAAGTAAACGGAGAGAGGCAGAGCATGAGTCGGGGAGAGGAGAGCGAAGGAGAGACCCAGAATCTTAAGTAGGCTCCAGGCTCTGAGCTGTCAGCATAGAGCCCAATGTGGGGCTAGAACCCACGAAGCATCTGTGCCTCCCAGGCACCCCTGTGTAGGATATATTCAAATCAGATCTTTGGAGCATGATTTCTGCGGGCTTGAACAAAGAGAGCTTGGTCGGTAGAAGCCTCTATCAAGATGCATCTAAATGTCCTTTGCATGAAGCCTGATAACTGTGTTAGTAAACTGCTAGAAACACCTGTAGTTTTACCTTTTTCAGGTCCTGTCTACACTTCGAATCCTGTCAGTTCAGCATTTTAACTTCTGCATTTATACTTAAAGGGAGAAAACCCAGAACCTAGTGTATGTATATAAGGCAATTTTTGAAACCCAAAATAACTTGAGGCCAACACTAAACTATTCTGGGACAGTTGTACCTGTCTTAACATGATAAATGTATAAGTATGGGTAGGCTTTTAAGGTACACAGAATGCATTATTTCAAGGGGTTCATGAACTAATACATATCCCAGTCTTTTCATCCGAACCTTGTAGGACTAATGGGCAAAACTGATTCATTATACTAGAATAGGTCTGGGCTGGGGGTAATTCTCTCAAACTTGGAGTAGGTAGAGTTGATGTCTAAGATTTCCCCAAGATCAGCATAAAGGCCTATCTTGGCTTCTTTCTGTGACTCCGTAAGGACATGGGCAGGCACATGAACCTACCCTGAGGTCATAGCAGTCCGGGTCAGCCCCTTCAGCACAGCAGGCTTCTGTCAAGGAGACAACTTCATTCACAAGGTGACTGATCTGTTCAAATGTGCTACTGGGAAACTTTCTGCTGTATGAGACCATTGATCTGAGGAAAACAGTAGGTTGATATATTTAGAATTTTAAGAAACTTCACATTTGTACATATTAAAACATGAAATTTGTTCAGTCTTTAACCAGAATATTGCATACATTGATTAGTGAAAAGAACCTGAGGTTCACTTTTAAAAAATAGTTTTTGTTCTAGGCAAATGTTCCTTGTAAAATGGAAGTTGGATTTGGGGGTTTTATCCAAGAAGTCTTCTATTCTTTCCTTTCTCAAGCCTCCCCAGTAATCCTGTTCTATGCCTTGTTTTTGTTTGCCACAGCCCTTGTATATACTCTTTGCATTTTGTTTTATCTTAAACTGTGCTTGTTCTCTTAACTCTATTAATAACCTTACTGCTAACAAATTCTTAGACTCTAGTAACAATAATCCAACTGGATTCTTTGGATGTCCTCCACTGGCCTAACACCTGTGCCCACATTGGTCTTGGGTTCTCACAATGTGCAGAGAGTGGTTCAGCCCTCCCTGCTGAATTGAAGTTCTCTCACATGTGGTTTCATTCAAGGTCAAGTAACCAAGAGAGTGAGTGAATACCTCGTACTTACAAAGATGTGAAGTCATCTTTTCCTAGATTGGCAAGTTCCTTGCAAACTTTATCCTTCTCATAATCTCGGCCTAGGAACCAGAAATAGAAAAATTGGTATCTTTTCCTTTCTAATGAAACGTTATATGTATAGGTCTTCCACATGATGCATCTATGGTGAAGGTAGCATTTTCTCAATATCTATATACAATTTCATTTTGGGGTGCCTTTCTAGCTGGGTTCCTACAGATTAATTTTATGGCCTGCTATGCATTGTAATGAACAGCAGAACAAACTCCCTAATACTGAAAGCAGAGAAGTCAAATGTCAGAACTTACTGATAGGGCAGTCTCTTAAGTCACTTCTTTATAATAATGCTAAAAATGTAACTTTTAATCCTTCCCTTATTTGTCTCCATTAAACTAAGGTCTTGAAAGAAACAGGAACAAAACATAAATGGCGAGTATATGCCCATACACACTTAGTGAAGAGCTAGCCCCTCTAATGCAGGACTTTAAAGGAGATTTGTGGCTTGGTGTTGCCACCATAACTCCATTACCCACTTCAAATTCTATCAGGAAGGCTAGGAATTCAGCTTAGGGGGGAAAATGGAAATTTGGCAATTTTCTCCCCCCCAAAAAATAGCCTGTGAGGTGGGTTTGGAGAAATGGTGGAAAGCACTTCCCTTGCTTCAAGCACTGAGAGAGGCTTAAAGGAAAACACTCAGACCTTGATAGGTGACCCCTGGGGTTTGGGGTACAATGGCAGGTGTCTGATTCAGACTAGAGAATATTAGAGGGTTGGAGGGGCTAGTGAAGTGGCCTGGGGCAGCAAAGGTGAGGGCTTTGAGTGGGAAGCTGTGTTGTGGTCTGTGGACCTTATATAGATCAAGCAGGAGAGCAATCTGACCTGGAGTTGTCTTAATTTGGGGGGAGGAAGGGGTGGCCTGTCGAGAGGGCAGTGTGCTGCCAACAGTGGGACATCTCTGTGTGGAGTCCGACAACTTGAAAGTCAGAGGCCCAAGGGGAAGTTTTAAGGTGCCAGCTGGATGTCAGAGATTCCAGAAATGTTGCAAAGAGCTTTCCAACGAACCATAAAGTGTCAACTTTGAATATTTCCCATAACTAGTGGAAACACTAGCTTACAAAACTGTCCATTGAATTAATGTTCCTGCTGCTTGCTTCTCCTGCTAGCTTGTCCCTTTTCTGTTAACCTTGGAAGAGGTAAAAGCAGTTAAGTGAGCATGAGGAAGGAGAAAAGAATAAGCAGAGAAGAAACTGTACATGTCTCTTGTTGCCACCACAGGCAAAAGGACTGAAACAGTCCTGATCTGGGGGGGAGTAGTTTCAACTTCAAAAGAACTTACAAATATTTGACCATTAAACAAACCAGCCTTTCCCATGACTTTTATGAGGTAGTTGTTTTGAGGTTCAAAAGGATCAGAGGGACCTCTTTAAGGGAACAGAAAAATCAAATGAACCCACTCTCAGGTCCATTCAAGTGGCTGGGAAGAGCTCGTTCCCACAGGAGAAGAGTTCTTTACAGATTAAGACACACTTGCTCAACATCCCTACTACATAACACAATAGGATAGATGTGTGGAAGTGGTCCATGGTGTCCTTCCCTGACTCATTTATGCAAGTAAGTCTAGGAAACCTTCAACATTTAATGATACATCTTTTGGAAAGAAATGTAGGAAGTATATAAACTGCCGAGTTTCTAAGTGTGTTAAGGGTTAGCAACTTCTCCTGGACTGTAAATATTGAGAAAACCATCTCAGGTGATACAATGGCAACTTCTGTCATGCATTTACCCTCCCACATGCCCTTGCCTCTCAGTTAGGGCTTTGAAAGCACGAACATAAGGAATCCAGGGTAGAAATTGGTCTTCTATGGTTTGCTGTGGAGGTGGTGGTGCATGGATGTAGACTAGGGAAAATTTTTTTCTTTTGAAAAGTTCTCTTTAGGATTTTAGATTTAATGGCAAATACCTCCTGCAGAAGAAGCTGTTGCCCCCTATATCTTTCAGGTGGACTGTTCAAAGTATATTACTGCAGTGGGAAGAGTCAGAACTGGGGGACAGAGACATTCCTAAGCAGTACTTTGAGTTGCCCCCTTATTACAAATACCATCAAAATCAGAGTGGGAAAGAAACTACATGTTCAAATTTCACATCCTCTTGGAAACCAGGACAAGACAGTAGGATTGATAAAGTTAACAGTCAATGGAGTATAAAAAGCCACTTGCAGTGAACTTGTTACAGCTGAGAACCTTCACATTTAGTACATTTTCTGAAATGTATTGACAAGTTTGCAAGGTCAGATATTGTCACCATTTCAAAGGGCTGAAAGCTTCCATTAATCATTAATGATATTCAATGAGACTGACCACTAGGGCATGGGGGAAAGAATCTAGGGGAGAGCTGCCCTCCTATAATGAAGGATATAACATTAGGATGTCCACAGTTGTTTTATGTTGTTCCTAAGGTAGAGCTAAGAAAAACTGGTGGTAGGTTTTAGCTCAATGTGTGAGAACTTTATTATAGCCATGACTAATAACTGAAATGATGAATACCTTTTTGAGGAGGTGAGTTTTTCCTGGAAATAATCAAATGGAATTTAAATAAACATATGTATTAAATTCCTAAATTTAGTACAAGATTATATCCTCGTATCAATAAGATCACATACAAGGGATTACAAAATAATTCCTTTTAGAAATATTAAGAAATTAAATGGAATCTTCCCCTTGCCCCCCAGAACTTACCGTGTTTTTAACCACAAAAAATAACTCCAATAAGAACTTTTCTGTTTAATGCATAAGAGCTAATTTTGTTTAATGTTCCCTATAAAAATACAGAAGTCAATTTTTGTTGATATTGCTGAACACTCGATAACATGCAAAGTGAGAGCCTATATTCAAAGGGCATACCTCTGATGAACATTTAAAGAAATATTTTTTCTGGCCTTCCAGATTCAGATTTCTCACTTCATCCAAAAAAGTTTCACTCAGTGCATTATGGGAATGTGAGTACATGTGATATAAGCAGACACTACAGATTAGCCCCTGTTAAGTAGCTTTAATTAAATCAACTGGTGTTTGTACTGAAATGCATGAGAATCCACAGGTGTTAGGTACTAAGTGAAATAAAGATAAATATCATATGATTTCACTCATAGGAGGAATTTAAGAAACAAAACAGATGAGCATAAGGGAAGGAAAAATAAAAGGGAGGCAAACCATAAGAGACTCTTAAATACAGAGAACAAACTGAGGTTGCTGGAGGAGTGTTGGGTGGGGGATGGGCTAAATCGGTGATGGGCATTAAGGAGGACACTTGTTGGGATGAACACTGGGTGTTATATGCAAGTGATGGATCACTAAATTCTCGTGAAACCAATGCTACACTATATGTTAAGTAACTTGGATTTGAATAAAACTTAAAAATTAAAAAAAATTCAAAATAACGATGCAAAAAAAGGGAGGGAAATTAGATCAACTACATAAGATTTAAAATGGTTTTGGAACCATTTTTTCTAGAAATTCAACCTTGGGCTTGATAGAAGCAAGGAAGGCAGCTCAAGAGAGTGAACTGAGAAAGTTTAGAATTAAGGGTAAAAAGCTCTCAAATAACCTGTAGAGGAAGCTGTTGTACCATGTATCTTACAGATAGACTACTCAAAATATGTTTCTGATTAAAAAAAAAAAATTGTTCACTTATTTATCCAGAGAATACCTATATCTTATAAGCCTAAGCAGATGTTAATCATTATCTAATGGTTGAAAAAACAAATACTGAAGTTAATTTGCAATATGATTATTACAAATTGATTCCTTACTCCAGGGAGTGCTGCTAAATGTTTTCATACCAGTTGAACCCACTTTGATTCATGTAATTAAATACTATCTAGAATGAATGATAAATGACACAGTCTGTTCTTGAATGTTCCATGTGGTTATAAAGAAGGCAATCTGGACTTTGATACAGCCCCAGTAAATATTGGCATAATCTCAGTGACTCTGGTGAAATCACTTTGACATCAAGTGACCCCTAAGCACTAAATGTTTACAAATTAATGGAATTTTTGCTTTTGCAATAGCCTGTCCCATTTCTTTCTATATTGTGAAATATTCTGGTAAGTTGTGTTTAATTCTATCTAGACTTTTGAAAACTTGATTTATTTTTAGGAAATTGGTATTGCTTTATGTACCTCCTCTCTCTCAACAGAGCTAATAGTATTAATAAATGAAACAGATAGGTTTTGAAGACCTACTCTGTACTAGGTGGTTGGATTCAGTAGTGAATATACAATGGAGAGCAAAATACTCCTTCTGCCCTCATGGAATTTTCAATCTAGTTGAAAATAGACCATAAGGTACTACTGTCCTGGTACAAACTTTGCTAAAAAATGTATTTTGAATGCTTGAACTACTGCTACAGTATTTCTCTAAAACAAATTCCGGTCCCCTATAAAAGCCATTTATATACCAGGAGCAATGGCTGTACCCTAAATAACATTGAATTGAATAAATGCTTATGTAGGATGCTGAAACCGTATTAATGTTGCTATTTTCCTTTTTTGTTTTGGAGAATCATAGGTTTTCAGAGCTCCATGGAGCATTATATATTGTTTTAATTTTATTCCTTTGGCATTTTCATTTCCATCATGCACTGACAGACTCATTGGTGTCAGAAAATGTCCATATATTTGGGGGGGGAGGTGTGTGAGTGTGAACTTAGAAATATGATTTGTAGCATTTATTTAAACTAAGCAGACTATATATTGATTTCAGAATAGTGATTTTACTTGAGAAATTGAGCCTTGCTGGACTGGTTTAGGAAGCTTCCCTAGTTATTGGAGATAAAACTACTGATTTATTGCTAGAATCCCTGTTAATGAAGCAGTGGCGAATTAAAACTTGATTTCATTTTTTTCAGGCTCTTTTGGTTCTCATTTCTATTGTTTTTTTTTTTTTTTAATAGTAAAACACTGATCTGGTCTTTCACATTGATAATGATTATAGGCCAGTGTGCAGTTTTCTGGGTTTGAGTCCATAGAAAGAAATTCAATCCTTCTAATACTAAACCTAGAACTCTACATGACCTCTATAGATTAAACAATTTAGAGGAAATGAAATGTCCTTCTTAGGATGCCATCAGAAGAACAAATAAAGCTTCATTTTATATTTTGAAAATTAAACGGTAGGAGATACGGGGTCAGTGAGTCAGTTCTCTAGAAACGACAGTTGTGGTAGAGAGTGGCCTCATGGACTTCACTCAAATTCAACGTCCGTGGGTCTACTGTAGTGGTCTCACCAAAGTCTCAAAGGAGGGCATTCTTTCTACATCTTCTTGCACTGCCCCTTCCCTTTATAAGTTGGGTACCTTGTCATCTACAAATGCTTTTGCAGGGGTGAAGATCAGGGAGCAAGTTTCATATTCCCACTTTTGGGATACTTGAGGGCGATATGTTCTACATCTTGATGTGGAAATTTGGAATGCATTGTATAGCCTTCAGGAATAAAAAGGTGCTATGCCAAAACTCAGAAGACCCCGATACTTAAGGAACTGAAGTCTGGTGGTAGAGATAAGCATGTCATACCAGTAGTGATCATTGCCCAAGAAGAGATTGAAACAAAGCATTATGAAACTTGAGAATGGAAGGGAGAGCTTTTAGAAACCCTCAAGAAAGGAACTATTACCTGAAGTGAATCATGAATAATAGGCAGGATTTTAACAGGAGTAAATGAATTGGGAGAAGTATTTGTGTGGAGGGTACAACTTGAAGAGCTGTCTTAAGTTAGAAAATCATAAATCCTACTTGGAAAATGAATAGTCCAATAAGAGAACTGAAGTATGAGACTTAAACACAGACTTAATAGTCAAAGTTTTAATTTTAAGGTATGGGGTATCCATTGAAATCTATTCCTGTAGGGGAATTCAAGAAAGAGTAATCTTGGGCTTAAGGTAATCAATAGTATCTTTTTCATAAGGTTCTTCTACATTAATCTATGTAAAAATGCTTAACACCTCTCCTGCCTAATGTGTTAAAAACTTTTTATAGCAAAATTCAACTTTTCATAGCAAAATCCAATTATGGTATATATTATCAGATATTCTCTACTCTGGTGATATAGATATTCTGTGATTTGTTCCAGTCCTCCTTGCAGGAGATAGGTTAAGTTACTTTCTGGTAAGAGGAATATGAAAGAGAAGATAAAAATAGAAACTCTAAGAAATCAGCGAAATGAGTCAATGTGCACCCCAGTCATCTCCTGGCCAGCTTTCACTGGATCTGACAAATAAAATGGTAGCTCATCAACCGTGAGATGCCTTGCCTCACTTCTCCTTTTCTCTGGGAAGTCTCAACTTGTCACAGGGCCCAGAAACCTACTGTATGAGACTTCTATTGCTACTGTAACAAATTACCACAAATTTAGTGGTTTAATCAACACAAACTTACTGCCTTATAGTTCTGTTGGGTAGTCTGGCCAAGGTCTCCTTGGGCTAAAATCAAAGTGCCAATAGGACTATGTTCTTCCTGGAGGTTTAAGGAGATCATCTGTTTCCTTTTCTATTCCAGCTTCTAGAGGCAGTAAACATTTCTTGGGACCAGGCCATCCTCTCCATCTTCAAAGCTAGAATTTTGCATCTTTTTTCCTTAGTCACCCCTTCCTCTGACTCTTCTGCTTTTCTTCCACCATAAGCACCTTGTGATTGCATTGACCCCACCGGGTAATCCAGCATTATTTTTCTATTTGAAGGTCAGCTGATTAGCAATCTTTTTTCCATCTGCAACCTTAATTCCCTTTTGTGATGTAACCTACCTATTTACTCACAGGTTCTGGGCCTTAGGATCTAGACATTTTTAGAGGGCTCCATTCTGCCTACCATTTGCTCATTCCTATTTCAGCTTGAAGTTGTACTTACCATTAGGCGGCTTTAAACAGACTAGAATTGGGGTGGATTTGTATTAGATAGCCTGATCCCTGAAATCCTACCAGCTGGCTGTACAAGCTCAAATTGATCATTTCATTAATCTCTCAGTAGTGATCCTGACTTTTATGTAATTCATCTTTTGGACTCCAGTTACCAGATTGTCAGGTTGTGTATTGTATTCTAATATGAACCAAGTGGGGAAGAGATAAGAGGTAGGGATTTGGTCGGAAGCCATTACAATAACCATGCAAAGGGGGAACAAGGGCCTGGACAAAGACCGTATATGGAAATGTAGATATGAGAGGTAGTGTTCACAGGGTTTGAGCTTAAATACACATAGGAGGTAAAGGAGAGAGGCAAAAGGGAATACGGAGGAGGTTCCTATAGTGGAATGCTCTGTATAAGGCTGATTTACTTCAGGGCTGAAATTGGTAGAATATGGACATGATTGAATATAGATAACAAAAAAGAAAACAACAAAACTCAGGAAGTCTCTGCAGGATTGGACATCAAGCAATTCCAAGGTTATGGTACTGGGAAAACAGGGAAGTTAGAAGACAGAGCCAGTCCTATGGAGTATGAACTAGAGTTTGGATCAGTTCTGGATGACCATAGTAGGCAGAGTGAACTTGACTTAATTCCCCCTAAACAGGTGCTAATGAACTGTTTTTCTCTTTTGTCCTTAGGTTAGTGAGAGATTGTTCAGATATCTGTCCCATGAGAGGCGGCAAAACCATGATTTCAAGCATTATCTTTGTAAACCTAACTAATCTAGGTAAAATTCTGATTCTGCCACTTATTAGCTTATTTTCCTTGGATAATTTCTCTCACTTTCAAAGTGGGGATAATAGTACTGAGTTGATCAGGGTGTTGTAAAGATGAAATGTATTCAAAAGATTTTGAACATGCTGACACATTATGAATATTGGATATAGTTAGTGCATAGACTCTAATGTTTCATATTGGATACTTTATAAATCTTATTTTATAATTTTACAGAGTATACTACTTCCAGGATATCTATTATATGTCCTAGTTGACGTTTAATTTTCCTTAAATAATCAAAACTACCTAACAATCCTAACTTTCTGATTTTACGCAAAAAATCTGTTGAACACATATTACATGTCAAGTAGTCTTCTAAAACTTGGAATTAAGCAAGGAACAAAAATAAACTCCTTGATTTCCTGGAGGTTGTGTTCTACATTTTATATTTATTATAATACACAGCTGGTGATCAGATAAGGTGAGGAGTACTAAAAAGAAAAATCAAGGTTAAAGGGATAAGGAAAAATGGAATAGTCAGTGCTATTTGAGATAGGTTGGTCAGGGAAGCCTCTTATGTATATGAACTTGGAGCAGACACTTGAAAGGAGGTGAGGAGGGGAGCCATGTGGATATCAGGTGGATCAGTGTTCTAAGAGGAGGGGGGGAGCTAGCACAAGCTCCTTAGGTACAGAGCACATAGTGTGTGGGATAGTGTGGAGGTCAGTGTGACTTTAGCAGAGTGAACTGGAAGGGGGAAGGGGACAGAGCAGGGTAGTGGTGGGCAGAAAAAAACAGGTTAAGTGGCCATAGACACCTAGGGAGAAGGGTAATAGACACCTATTAAGGATTGTTCATCTCTTGGGGCACCTGAGTGGCTCAATTGGCTGAGCATCCAAATTTGGCCAAGGTCATGATCTCATGGTTAGGTTCATGAGTTCAAGCCCCTCATTGGGCTCGCTGGTGCCCTCTCAGAGACCACTTTGGATCCTCTGCCACCATCCCCCTCTGCCATCTGGTGTCCCTACCTTGCTCATGCTTTCTCTCTCAAAAATGAGTAAACATTAAAAAAAAAAAACTTCATCTCTTCCTCCTAGGTTAACCTCATGTCTGCTTAAAGCATACATACTTCTCCCTATACTAGCCATATGGTGGTAAGTGTGTACCTGGCTTTGTTACCTAACAGTGGAGTGTAACTTTGCTATTAATTTCCAGGGAAGTTAACAGTGCCTTTGTGATAAAGTTAGCTACCTCTCTGACTTCGGCTGCTCCTCCTTTTCCCTCAAAAAGAGCTAAGCCTCTTTTGTGCCTTTTCTCTGGCTGCTTTGTGAACTTGATTCAGGCCATACTTGTTCTAAGACTTTTATACCTCTGTTCCTTCACCTTGAAACACACTTCTAGATCTTTTCATGGCTGTCTCCTTTTCATCATGTAGACCTCCTATCCTGGGTCACCCCCTCAATAACCATTTATGTAGGTTTTGGAGAGAGGATACAAAGACCTATCTAAGAAAACAGAGAAGATCTCTACGTATCTTAAATTACTTCTCTGACATTCTGCGCAGCGATCCTCTTGAATCAAGCTTAGAGCAACTTATTTTTAACATGGCTGCTGATGAAGGTGGAGCTTGTGGAAAAGAGAAGTGGTGATTCAGTGGTGATTTGGGAGATTGGGATAACCCACATTGTCTAGGGCTGTTCTGACAGGCAAGCGGGAGAAGGATAACTGCAGCTCCCCCACAACTCAAAGAACTTACTTTCTTCCTTACTTTCTTCTTGCTATTTGATACCCCATCTAGTAACAGTACATATGTTGAGAATGAGATACTTCAAGCAAAAAGGAAAATGTTTGTAATAATCGATCCTGCTCTTGCCAACAGCTCCTATAAAATGCAGAGGCTTATTTCCCGTAGCATTATTTCCTTAGTAATTGTGTAGCTGTGTCAGCCTTCCTGCTGCTTTCTTGGGGAGAGGGAGAGATAGATTTTAGATTTCAGTCCTGAGGAAAGAAACTTGAGTGGAGAGGTGATTGGCATACACAGACTTCTTGCCTCTCATGGGGTAGCTAATGTGGAGGTATTTTTATGACTCCATCCGGATTTGGCATACTTGGTAAGCCCTTTTCTCCCAAGATGTACCCAAGGGCTTGTGCACTAAGTCTCCAGGGCCATTTGATAGGACAGGATTGGCCTGACTGGAGCCGCTATTCATGTTGAGCTGCAGCAGTATCCATCTTAAACCTGAGGTTTCCCAAAGAATACTTCCATGGTGTCTGGACACTTCAGGAAAGAGCCCGTGTGTTTGGGAAACTGGGTGAAGTAAGGTTTCTTTCTTGTATGACTTCTTGGAACCTTAACAAAGACATGGATTGTAAACCAACCAAGAGAGACTAATGTATGGCTTATTTCTTATATGTGTTTGGCCATAAAACTTTTCCTAACATGAGTCTTGAATGAAATATACTTTGGAAAAAGGTCTTCTAGATACATGTTGTGGATTGTTGATCAGCTCTCTAGAACTATAATCGAACTGCAACACATACCTATTGTCTACCATCCAAGCCTCCTCTCAACTCCATTTATTTTATATACATACATATATATACGTATGTGTGTGTGTGTGTGTGTGTGTGTGTGTATATATATATATATATATATATATATATATATATATAAAATATAGTAACTTTCTGCTAGAAGAGAGCCTACCTAGCTCCCTAATAAATCATTGACTTCATCATTTGGGTCATGCTCAGGACTGGTGGGTCAGGAGTACTATTTCCAAATATTGGACATTTATTACTTATAAATGTATTTTATGTCTTGGGGGTTATCATCTGACCTTTGGAATCTAAGTAATCTGAAGTTCATTGTTAAGCTTCCTTTAAGGTCTGAACTTAATTGAAGTTCTCAGGATCCATTTCATTAGAGCCTGAGGGAGTGCTGAATGTCAAAATAGAGGTTGCAGAATACTGTTTTCCAGGGGACGTTTGTGATCCTTTGGGAAGCCAATATGCACTTACAGAGTCAGCAGTCCAAAATGATGACCCCTGCCCTATGCTGGGCATCCACATACAATCCCAGGACCTAGCCATTACTAGATCTTCTGTGTTTTGAAGATCTTGATGTGAACGTATTTCAGTAGGATTTCTCAGGTTCGTATATGCCCCAGGGAAACCATAGGCAAAGGAGTAAGCTTTCAGGGTTTCCTGGGACGTGGCCTATTTAGAGCTCTTGTAAAGGACACAATTTATACCCCATGAGATCTCAGACTTTGTAGTCGAGCATAGGATCTGTAGCTTACTTAAAAATCTATAAATGAGGTGTGCCTGGGTGGCTCAGTTGGTTAAGCATCCAACTTCAGCTCAGGTCATGATCCCATGGCTTGTGGGTTCAAGTCCCACGTGGGGCTCTATGCTGACAGCTCAGATCCTGGAGCCTGTTTCAGATTCTGTGTTTCCCTCTCTCTCTTTGCTCCTATCCCACTCTCAAAAATAAACATCAAAAAAAAAAATATATATATATATAGAACTTAAAATGTAAAATAACTTGGATAAAAGATCAAGGAAAAGTGAATGTACAGAGAAGAGGAATAAAGTTATTCATGTCACAGTAACTGGTAATTTTTGGGTTATACATCTTGTTCTATTGGTTAGATATGTTGTTAATATGAATACTACCACATGACTTGAGTGAGGCTGCTCACAGATAGCACTAAATGTAAGTTTCACTTCTCCAAGATGAATGCAGATTTCCTTAGAAGCACTAAAGCATCAACCAGAGAAGGAAATTGGAAAGGATTATGAATTTGAAGCTTGGGAACTTTTCATGAAGTCGCATGCTTCTATTTCAGCTTCTATCATTTAAAAACATTTTTAAACGTTGCTCAAAGACGAGATGCCATTTGGAGAATATTTAAAAAAATTTTTAACGTTTATTTTGAGAGTGAGCCAGCAATTGGGGGAGGGGCAGAGAGAGAGAGTGGGAGAGAGGGAGAATCTCTGTGCAGAGCCCAATGCAGGCCTGGATCTCACAAATCATGAATCATGACCCTTGCCTATACCAAGAGTCAGACGTTTAACTGACTGAGCCATCTAGGTGCCCCTCCCATTTAAAGAATATTAATGAAAAATCTAAAACATGGTTATCAAGATAATTAAGCTATATTCTTTCATGTGGATGTTTTAGAAACTATAATGCACTTTCAAATATTAAACATACACAGAATTCCTTAAAGAGGATCTAGGATCTTTGCTGACTTCACGCATCATTGATAGAATGTATTATGCTCTCAAAGACCATCAATCTTTGAAGTCTAGGGGGAAAAGTGCTCATTGATTGACCACAGCTTCCATTTGCATTATCTTCTAACAACTGAATTTCTAATTTCAAGCGATTCTCTCCAAATCTTGGCTCTCAAAAAAATCAAAGAAGGACAATAATCTTCTCAATTTTCTTTTCTGAGATTCTTGATTTCTTGTCTATTCCAATTAAATGCTATATGCCACATTTGAGCTCACATTAGTGCCTTTTTGATTCTATCCTTTCTCAACATGTTTACCAACTCTGTTCTTATATACCAACTCTCTGTTCTCTAATTTTTGTATAACTTTTCAAAAGGGTAATGGAAAATCAGACTACTAAGAGTTTTTATAAATGATCACACCAATGGAAGTCTTACCTCTTTCTAGAGCATGCACAAATGCTACAGCAAGCAGAAGAACCAGGATTCTCTTCATTTTTCTGCTGGTGAGTTCTGCAGCACCCCGTCTCCTGTATGTCACCCAGTAAAAGTGACAGCCCAAAGTAACCAATTCCCTTTTACTAAGATTCCTGACTATGAACCAATCAATTATTAATCTCTACACAGAAGCAAGGGCAGTCATCCTTGGACCATAAGAGATAAAATAATATCAATCAAGACAAATAGACACCCTGGGGGAAAATGTAGAAGATTTTAATCATTAACTTTGTCAAACTGCAAGAGTCAGGGTATATATAGAATTTTTCCCCCCACTGCTGCTTTTTACTAAAATGTACTTAATGTATTAATGGGCACATTTCCCACCTGCCCTGTGAGTTAAGCATCTTGGGACTGTCTCTACCCTTCTCATGTATAAATGGAAACTTGGAGGTTTCTCTCTATTGGTCTGCCTTTCTTTAAATGTACAACAAGTAAGGATTATCTTTAAAATATCACAGACTAGTTGTTTTTAAGTCCTAAGGGGGCAGGGAGAGAATGAGAAGCCAACTTATCACCCATTCCATAATTTTAATGTTTTAAAATTTTATTGAATACAGTGGGATAGTACTTCATGTCCTATATTACACTTTTTAAAGCACTGACCTACATATTAAAAATAACTCTTGAAGGGCAAATAACTAGGGGTGATGGAGGTGGTGGTGGTAAATGCCCCAAATCCCAAAAGTTAGTGGCAAATGTTGGACTCCCTGGAGCTCATTTAAAGTTCTTTCTACAAACACTCTACAATTAATATGTTTGGGAATAGTATAACTTGAGAGTTCATAGTGGCCTTGTAGAATGCAGAAGAGGGAACCAAGCCCCAGATAGGTTTTGTAAATTACCCAGAAAGGCATAGTTATCATTCATCCCATCGTTGGAATCAGGTCAGTCCCTGGGTCTTGGAGTAGCCCTCTTTTCAGGAAACTGAGTCAGGTAAGGGTTGGGTACATAAGCTATGAAATCAAATCCTCCCTCAGCTCCTATTGACCCTATAGCCTTGGGAAGTTTTGTTTAAGCCTGATTTTTTTCTCCTATACAAAGTAGTGATAACTCTTAGTACCTTTGTCACAAGATTGTTGTGAGCTTAATGAAGATAATCCATGTACAGAGTTTACCATGACATCAAACCCATAATAACATTAATGTTCTCTATTACTGTTGTTTACATTAGCTATTACTCTTATTTTAGCTGTTGTCCAATTTCTTTGCTGGCAGAGCTCTCCAAACTGAGAAGATCACTGGAACTCAGCAGAATATTTTAAAGCCAACACTGTATCTTGGCTTTAGGACCATCACAGACAAGTAATTTAGAATTTCAGTAATGATTTAGTAGCAAAGGATTAATTACATGGGCAGATTCCTTCCAAATCTTGGTAAACTGCACTAAACAGTTACATTTTTAGTCTGATCCACCATCTATATTGAAAATAGTAGGGTTTTAGGTTCAGAAAATGGAGTCCTGTTAGTTGGAAAAAGATCTCTGCTTTGATCTTGTTTAGTTACTGCTGTAAGGCCAATGGACATCTATGTGGTAAAGGAGATTAAAAGATACTACAAACCTTGCTAGAGACCATATGGGAAGATAGTCTTGCACTTCAAGAACCGACTCTATAGTGTTGAAAGATGAATTTTCTGCCGCCTCAAAATCTTCTAAACTTTTCCTTTGGCTAAACTACTGGTTTATTTTGTAAGTTAATTAAAAAATGTTTTAGTCTTACTGTGAATTATTTGGAAATCCACTCTAAATTAGGGCCAAAGAGTTTAAAAATAACTGAGAAGCCCAGACTTGAGAATAACTGATAAGTTCCATTAAGATAACACAACATACGTTCTTAGTTTACTTAACAGTATTTCAGTCCTCTTTTGATTCATTCAAAGATAGACTATATTGTTTCCTATTAAATTTGCCACAGAGTTTAAGATCAGCCTGTTCTTTCACTTAAAAAATAACTTTATCTCTGCTTTTGCAATAACCTCTATCACTTCTGTTTAATGACAAACTACATGTAACAAGAATTGCAACATCTCATTTAGGAGTCCTCTTGAGTAATCTCTACACAAGCTGCCAAAAGCATTCTCTTGGTTGAGTTTCTTTTTCTAACTGAAAATTAGCTCTCACCTGCTAATAGCTAAATATATGAGCCTTTGCTCAGTATTATTTGTGTATCACTCTTTAATCTTTCAAGTGTTCATTGCTTATAACTATTCTAAAACTGGGAAGAAATAATCATAATTGGCTTAAATGAGAAGTCTCATGTCGCAATGACTACTAGTAAGTCAGATGGGGACAAAAGGTGAAAACAGCCAACTGAAATCTGCTACTGTATTATAGTAGCAGTTATGGCCACTTAAATTTATTATTGAAATATATTTTTAAACAGATTTATTAAATATTTAAGTAGAATTTTACAGTAGTTGTCTTGCCTATAAAGAATTGGTTGGGACACTTGACTGGCTCAGCTGGTAGAGCATGTGACTTTTGATTTCAGGGTCATAAGTTTGAACCCTACATTGGGTATAGAAACTACTTAAAATCTTAAACACTACTTCTTTTTTTATCTTGTCACTGGATTTGGAAGGAATGTAGGTTTTTCACACAAAAAAAATAGTTCTAGGCAAAATTGTGAAACAAAGCCCATCTTTGCTTCTTTACCTATTATGCTCTTTTACTAACTCTTAGACCATATACTCTTTACCAGAGCAGTATCTTGAACATTTTTATGATCCTACAGGCTGTTTAGAAATTGTCCCATTATAGTATGATAGTACAAATGACCTTCTTCAGAATGATTTCATTTCCCAGAGTGTTCTTTTCATTTAGATTCTCTTTAATAGTATAAAGTGCATTATCAGTATCTTGCCCTGATGAATGACCTGATGAGATGGATGTTAGTAGCATAAAGTATGTAATTATCCTTAAAGTTGATGTGCAGAGTAGGAATTGAACACAACCTAGATTGCAGGGTATTTTTTTTTTATTAAGCTCTTTAATTTCAGTATAAATACAGTATTATAGTAGTTTCAGGTGTTCAATATAGTGATCCAACAATTCAATATATCACCCAGTGCCCATCACCAGAAGTGTACTCCTTAATCTTCATCACCTATTTTACCCATCCCTCCACCCACCTCCCTTCTGGTAACCATCAATTTGTTCCCTGTAGTTAAGAGTCTGTTTCTTGGCTTGTCTCTTTTTTCCCCCTTTGTTCATTTGTTTTTCAACTTCCACGTATGAGTGAAATCATATGGTATTTGTATTTCTCTAACTTATTTTGCTTATCATGATATTCTCTACCTCCACCCATATTGTAGGAAATGGCATGATTTCATTTTTTTTTTTCCATGTCTGAGTAATATCCTTTTGTGTACATGTACTACATCTTCTTTATCCGTTTATCTATTGATGGATATCTGGGCTGCTTCCATAATTTATCTGTTGTAAATAATGCTGCTATAAACATAGGAATAGATGTATTCCTTTGAATTCGTGTTTTGGCATTTTGGGGGACAAATATCTAGTAGCACGATTACTGGATTATAGGGTAGTTCTGTTTTTAACTTTTTGAGGAACCTCCGTACTGTTCTCCAGAGTGGTTATACAAGTTTGCATTCCTATCAACAGTGCAAGAGGGTTCCCCTTTGTCTACATCCTTGCCAAAACCTTGTGGCTTCTTGTATTTTTTACTTTAGCCATTCCGACAGGTGTGAGGTGACATCTCATGGTACTTTTGATTTGCCTTTCCCTGATGACGAGTGATGTTGAGCATCTTTCCATACATCTATTGGCCATCTGTATGTTGTCTTTGGAGAAATGTCTGTTCATGTCTTCTGCTTATTTTTTAATTGAGTTTTGTAGGTTTTTTGTATACTAACCCTTTTTCAGATAGGTCATTTGCAAATATTTTCTCCCATTCGGCAGGTTGCCTTTTAGTTTTGTTGATTCTTTTGTGCAAAAGCTTTTTGTTTTGATGTACTCCCAATAGTTTATTTTTGCTTTGATTTCCCTTGTCTCAGGAGACCTATCTAAAACCCTTTGCTCTGGCTGATGTCAGAGACCATTCTTTCTGTGCTCTCTTCTAGGATTTTTATGATTTTAGGTCTTATATTTAGGTCTGTCTTCCTTTTTGAGTTTATTTTTGTGTGTGGTATAAGAAAGTGGTCCAGTTTCATTCTTTTGCATGTAGCTGACCAGTTTTCCCAATATCATTTGTTGAAGACACTGCTTGTTTTCGGTTTTTTTTTTCCCCTCATTGGACGTTCTTTCCTGTTTTGTCAAAGATTAATTGACCAAGTAATTGTGGACTTAGTTCTGGGTTTTCTACTCTTTCTACTTTGATCTATGTGCCTATGTATGTGTCAGCACCATACTGTGTTGATCACTGCAGCTTTGTAATGTAACTTGAAGTCTGGAATTGACACTACCAGCTTGGCTTTTCTTTGTAAAAGTTACTTTAGCTGTTTGGGTTCCATACAAACTTGAGCATTTTTCTAGCTCTGTGAAAAATGCTGCTGGTATTTTGATAGGGATTACAAAACCGTATAGTATTCTGGGGTAGTATATACAGTTTCACAATTTTTTTCTTCCAATCCATGAGTATGGATTGTCTCCATTTCCTTGTGTCCTCTTCAATTTCTTTCATCAGTATTTTATAGTTTTCAGAGTATAGATCTTTCACCTCTTTGGTTAAGTTTATTCCTAGGTATCTTAATATTTTCAGTGTAATTGTAAGTGGGATTGATCTTTTTTTTTTTTTTTTTTCTTGAGAGCACTGTAAGTGGGGATGGTGGGGAGCAGTAGAGAAAGAGAATCTTTAGCAGGCTCCAAAGTCAGTGCAGTCCCTGACACGAGGCTCAATCCCACAACCCTGTAATCATGACTTGAGCTGAATTTAAGAGTCTGACACTTAACCAAGCGAGTCACCCTAGTACCCCTGGGATTGTTTTCTTAATTTCTATCTCTGCTGCTTCACTATTGGTGTATAGGAATACAACATATTTCTGTACATTGATTTTGTATCTTGCGATTTTACTAAATTTATCAGTTCTAGTAGGTGTGTGTGTGTGTGTGTGTGTGTGTGTGTGTGTGTGTGTGTGTATGTGGATTATTCTGGGTTTTCTATATATAGTATGATGTCCTCTACAAATAGAGTTTAATTTCCTCCTTGCCAATTTGGATGCCTTTTCTTTTTGTTGTCTGATTGCTGTGGCTAGGACTTCCAGTACTATGTTGAATAAAGTTGTAAGAGTGGTGATCCTGGTCTTGTTTCTAACCTTATGGGGAAAGCCCTGTTTTTCATACAGGGTAGTCTTCATAGCCAAACAATTTTCCTGTTCTTGACTCCCATGAGAAATTCCAATATCCAATCTCCCTTTTTATTTAAGTTGACTCAAGCTGCAGTTCCGGTCATCTGCAATTCAAGGCTCTCTAACCGATCTTTAGATCAATCCTCCCTCTGTTGCTATTATTTATCTAAAAAGCAAATGAGACCATATTATTGCCTAATTATAACCTTTAGTTGAATGCCTCTGTTTAAAGTTCATGACTACATTCTATGCACCTCTGTAAGATACTCTTTGCCTTGCATATTAAAATTTAGTACAGCTGAACTGCTTGTGGTTTACTGAGCACATTGCATTGCTGGGTCTCCAAAGGTCTTTGTTCCCTTTGTTTTCATTGGGAGAGCCCTTACTTTCCTTTGTGTCTGCTCTTGAAACTTTCAATTTTTTATTTTTTCATATATTTATTTATATATACATATATATATATTATATATATATTATATATATTATATATACATATAATATACATATGTATATTTATATATACATATATTTAATTCACACCACTTTTTGG